>NC_082688.1:103045160-103376188 GCF_949987515.2 Delphinus delphis
ATACCTTCTTTTCAAATACTCATGGAACATTCCCCAAAAGGAACGATGTATTACGCTTCAAAGAAAACCTAAGAAAAATCTCCAAACTAAAAATAGTACAAAAACATACTCTGACCAGGGAAAAATTCTTAAATACCCAAATAAAGAAAGAAGGAATGAAATAAGCATCAAATGTAAGAAGTTAGGAAAAATGAGACATAACTAATAAGCATAGGGTTTCTTTTGGGGGCGACTAAAGTCCAAAATTAGACTGTAGTGATGGCTGCACAACTCTGAATATAACAAAAAACAGTGAACTGTGAACTTTAAATGGATTAACTGTGTAGTATGTGAATTATATCTCAAGCTGATAAAAAAGGATTTAAGAATCATACAATTAGGAAGAAGGAACTGGGTTTAAAAGAGCCAATAAAATAGATTAACCATTAGGTAATATAATCATGAGAAAATAAAGTCCAAATAACACAACATAAGAAATAAAGGTAACATCCTACAGAAACAGAGCTACCCGCTCCTGCAAAAAACAACCCCACTAGGTCTGGATGTTTCCTTAAGGGAAACAGAAAATTAATTTCAATTTTACCTACTTAAGAACATAGAAAAGGAAACTTTCTATGTTTCTTTAAAAAAAATGAGTATAAGATTATACTAAAACTCAAAAAAGTTTATGAAATGTTTAAGATCTTTTTAAAGAACACCTTTTGAAATTTTTAATAAAAATAGAATGAGGGATATGTCTGAATGGAAGACAACTTTGTATGTCAGTCATCCCCCCTAAATTCATCTGAAGAGTAATTAAACAGTCAAAGAAAAATTTTAAACAAACTTTCTCTAATAGTTATCTAAGAGAGCTACTGTAGAGAAACCTGAAATGAACTCCCATTTTTGTGGGAATTTAGAATGTGATAAGGGTGCAATTTCAAATCAGGGTGGAAAGGACGACTTAAAAATTAATAAATACTGTTGGGTCAGTTGGGAAGAATTGAAATTAAGCAATTTACACATACAAGAATAAGTTTCAGCTGGATTAGGGGTATAAATATAAAAATTACACCTGTAAGAAAATTAGGAAAAAATTATAGGGAGTAGATTCAAAATCAAGGTGTGAGGGTATTCCCAAGCCATATAAAAATAATAGATCTCATTGCCTGAAAATTTTAACTTCAGCAAAGTGAAACAGGTTAAAAGACAAATGAGAAAAATAGATGTCACACATAAACGAAACCAAGGAAACGATAAAGACATGGAGAGAGGAAGTAGGTGGAATGTTTAGGAACATAGTTTACTGTCACCCACGTAAACGAAACATGGCTTGCCATGTCAAGTCCCAGAAATGGGTTAAGTGATGGGATGTGGGTGATTATTTTCTTCTCTATGTTTTCCTGAAATTCTCCTTTTGTTTTTTTTAACAATGATTGCGTGTTGTTTGTAATTAATTTTTTAAAAAATTGTTTAACAACGAAAAAGTCTGGCCTGCCTTACATTGTTCACTGGCGTGTCAGCGTTCCACCAGCTTTATTTCAGTTTTATGACGGGGAGGCACGGGGACTTTTGCTTACTTTGTGTCACCACGATACCTATTACAGACTGAGTCCTTACAGATATTAAAAAAGAAATGCTCACGTATTGGATAAATAACGTTGGTCCTGTAGGTGTGGGAGACCTGCGTGCCAGCACCTGAGGGCCTTGCACTTCCTCATTACAGACGTCTCCCCATCCTCTACCCCACTTCCAGCCACATACCTCACTCCATCCGGCCGGTACAAATGACAGGCAGGAATTCATTCCTGGCGCGCGCGTCAGCGTGACTCCCGCGTCTCCACGTCTGTCGCTCGCCTGGGAACGCCCCCGCCCCGCCCCGTCGCTTGTTGTGTTGTCATCACGTGGCCGGGGCGGGTCCTGACGTCAGGGCCAGGGGAGGGACTGCGCAGGCGCAGAAAAGGGGGCGGGGGACTCGGCTTGTTGTGTTGCTGCCCAAGAACCAGAGACGGTCCTGCTGCGGTCGCACCTCTTCCAGCCGCCCGACAATGTCGTCTCACTTAGTAGAGCAGCCGCCGCCCCCGCACAACAACAACAACAACTGTGAGGAAGGTGAACAGTCTCTTCCCCCACCAGCCGGCCTCAACAGTGAGTACTGGGCCGGCGGGCTCGGTAAAGGGGATGGGGGAGGAGGAGCTGCTCGGGCCGCTGCCGCCAGCTCCGCGCGGGGAGCGGGAGGAGAAAGCAGCCCATTGGTCAAGGCCTAGGATGTGCGGATGACTGACAGCTCCCGTCACCTGTCAGGAGGAGTTGCTCCTGTCTTCCTCCAGACCTGGCTCAGCTCCTTCCTGGGGTCTTGGGTGGGGGGCTGCTTGGGTTCGCCGTTGGGAAGGGTAGGTGGGTGGAAAGACGAGGGCGTCGAGCGGATCCCACCTGTGGTGGGCCCCTGAGCGGAGCCAATCGGGGCGTGGAGGGGCGGGCCTTGGGGCGCGGGGAGGGAGGGTGGGCGGAGCGGGCCGCCAAGTGGACGTGGGCAGGGATGGGGACGTGCGGCGGGGACGCCAGGGGATGGACGCGGGCGGCGGACTGAGAGGAGGGGGCGGGCGAGGGACGGGCGGGAGGTCAAGTGTGCGGCAGGCCTTGGGCCAAGCCCGGCTGACCCCACCTCACTGGGTCGGCCTTCCCCCAGGGCTCAAAATGTGAGACCTCTGGTTGCGTTCCTTTGTTAGCACGAGCTGGCCAGGAGAATTATTTGGTAATTTAGTGGTTACTTGTATCACGTGACGGGGGGGTGGGTGTGAGGAGGCTATACTACTTTTTTTTAAAAATGTTTCAGAGTTGCTCAAGTAATTTTTTTTTTTTTTTTTTTTTTAACATTGGGGTTGTGTGTCCTGTAAACCTGCTTACGAACAGCTTCTTGAACCATCCAAGATTGCACAGATCACGGAGTCTGGGGCAATGAATTTTCAGAAACGGGATTAAAAATACATTGGTACACTGGGGCGGTTGAAAGTTAATGGCAGTATCGAATTACGACCAACTACAGTTGCTTTTGCTAACATTCTGGTGCTTAGACATCTTGTTCTAAGGTGATTCCCTGTTGTCTTTAAAGCTCGCTGGAAGCCTTGGAAAGGTTCTTGCCTTAACCTTCCTGTAATTTACCTTTTGAAAGAGGTGGTTGGGACAGTTAGCGTATGGCCAGATGAAGTCGTTTAAAAATCAGTTGGATGCTTAAATGACATTTAAAGGCACTCTAAGATCTTTCATCAGAGGGAGGTGTTCCAGCGTGGCCTAACAATTATTTTAGGGAAGAGAGTTCCTGTCCGCACAAGATGTTTTCATTGCTTATTCTTTTTGCTCCATCTTTTGATTAGGTGATTCTTTAAATGTTGACTTTTAAAAACTTTTAAGTGTCTTATGTTCTAGAATGTAAGATTTAGATATTATTTCCCACAGTAAATTAAGATTAATTTCTGTGTGTTTTAATGTTCTTTGCTTCACATATTAATATGCATTTTAAAATTAATTACCTGTATTTAGAACCATGTGATTTTAGAACGGGAAGAAACTTTAGCGATAACTGTCCACTTTTATTTACTGGTAGAGAAACAGGTCTATTTAGAATGGATAAAAAACAAGGTTCTACTGTATAGCACAGGGAACTATAGCCAATCTCCTGGGATAAACCATAATGGAAAAGATACAGAAAAAAAGAATGGGTATATGTGTATAACTGAGTCACTTTGCTCTACAGCAGGAATTAGCACAACATTGTAAATTAACTCTACTTCAATAGAAAAAACAAACAGGTCTAGAGTGAAGTGTGTTGTCCAAGTTCATGGCAGGCTAGGTCCTAGAGCTGAGGTTTTACTTTCACCCGACTAGTGTTGCTTTCAGGACACTTCTTTTCATTGGCCCACAATCCCCTGATTATGCGTGTTTCTTATTCTCTCAGTGTATGCCACCTAATGTATAGAGGTGACCTGCCTATTGATCTCTTTTTAATGTACTGTTTCTTAATTGTATTCCAGTTTTCTGTGATACTTACAAGTTGGCTGTTTGGTTACTATGTGTACCCGACTTCACAGAAAGCAAAGGAATTTTTCTTTTCCTTTGACCATGTAACAGAAAAATGGGGTTGAGCTCTGTGTGATGGTTTTCCTCCGTGTCCTGACAGACCTCTGAGGTCTTTGATGTCCTTGGCCAATCAGGTACTGCTACGTTTGTATTAGCTCTTACAGAAGTGCAAGAATGCTCAGCCTGTGTGTGATATCAAAATGTTGCTTTGGGAAATCTGCTAGATAGAAAGTATTTTATTTGAGCGAGGGTGAGCTGCTTTTAAATGTTACTGAAAAGCTTTCAGATAAGTGCCATGTTTCATTACGCTCCTTTCGCCTTTTACTCTTTTTTAGCTCATTATACAACACTGGACTGAACAAAACAAGAAGTCTTATTGATTCCTTCAAGTGATTTTTGGGCACTGAGCAAAACAACTTATTCGGGCATCTAATACTATCCAAATTGCTGATAAGTTGAAGTTGTTTGTTGCATAAAGTTGCACAACTCTGAAAAACAGGAGATGAACTCATTGTACAGATTATCTCTGGCTTGGGATTTTATCTTTAGTTCAGGGGTCAAAGTTTTAATAGAAAATTATTGAAATATTTGGAATAATGAAACCGTTCTCTGATTTTTTTTTTAAGTTTATCCTTGTATGGGGACTGTTTGCTTTCATTACAAATTAGTGGACAAATATCTGAACTACTTCCAAAGTTAAAAGGATATTTTCCAGTTGATAGTTTTATTCTAGAGAAAACTATCAAGTTACTTAAGAATATTGGACATTTATGTCATAAAATTCAGTAGGTAATATGAGGAAAATTATGGTAGTAATAAAATTCTTGTTATTGTTTCATGTAGGAAGTGCAGCCTTTTTTTTTCTTTTTCTTTTTTTTTAGTACAGCCTTTTTTATCTTTTTAAATATCTACAGCTATGATGTACTTGCTTCCTCAGTTATGGCAAGAAGGCTTTTAAGGCTATGACACGTGAAACTCCAATGCCTTATAATACTGTTTTTTTTTTAGAAAAATGTTAGTGAATGTTCTCAGTCTGGATTCCAGCATCAGGTACTTGAAATAAAATACATGTTTTGAGGAAAGAAAATAAGACATGATGAAATGTGTTAGCCCCGGTTACGATGAGTTACACATGGAATTGAAAAGTTGGGGAAAGAATGAGAAATACTCTTTTTCCTTTTCTCTCTTCCCCCATTCCCTCACTGTCCTTGCAAGAGGATTAAACTGGTGATTATAAAATTATAAAGAGTAAATACAGCATACAGTCATGAATGCAAATCACAATTATTGGACCAACCTTCACGAAGAACTGTATTACAGAATGTAGAAGCATGCATCTCTGAATCCTCTTAGCAGTTCTCAGACTTAAACTAGAAAATAGCTCCTGTAGTGTGTATATGTATCACCTGGCTTAAGAGAACGATTGTTAGTTTGTAAGTAGTCTTTTAATATAATGGAGCCTCCAGTTTTTAATTTTAAAGGCTTAATTATTAGGAAGGGAATTCACTCAGATTTTTTTCCTGCATTGTATTGCTTGGACAGCACAGTCCTCATGTCTTATTTCCTTTCCAAGTAAAAAGGGACTTCGTGAGGATTGGTAGTGTTAGAACGTCAAGAAATTCTGAGGCTATAAATCAGGAATGAACTAGGAGATGAGAAAAAGGTATGTGCAGTTCAACTATTGAGAAAGATAAGTTTGATTTTTTCCACTTTACTCAAAAGATAAAGCTAGTATATACACATTTTTTTTTCAGATCTAAATTTTTTTTAATTCTTTATTGGAGTATAATTGCTTTAAGTATGTAAACATTTAATGGATATCTATGTCCTGACTTTCTCTGCAGAACTGATTGTTTCCATAGATGATATTACTGGAACAGAATTAAGAGTTAAAGGAAATCTACCATTTTAAGGCTTTTAATGGGTATTGCCAGATTACCCAGCAGAATGTTCATGGAAGTCCTGGTTGTAATAACAGAATATTAGAAGCAATCATTTGGGTGATGATTAACCATTGCCATGGTATATCTTTATGATGGGATGCAGTGCAGTTCCAAAGAACAAAGTAAGGCAATATATATTGACATTGAAAGACATCAACGAGTTGTTAGGTAAGAAACACTATTTACAGAAAAATATATACAGTACAATTCCATTGTTTTTATTTGTAATAACAAAAGCAAAACACAAAAGTATTCTCTGGAAGTCTACATATGAAACTGTTAAAAGCAGTTTCCTTTAGGAGTAGGAATGAGAGGTTGGGAGGAGAGGTATCAATTTTTTTCCTTCACATACTGATGTTTACATTTTCAAGGAATGCATTAATTTTGTAGTAAGAAATGTTTTTAAAAGATACTGAGTATAATTATAATAGTAACTAACACATAGCACTTGTTATGTACTCGGAACTTTTCGTTGTGTTTTATTCCTGTCATCCTCCCAACAGCCCTATGAGGTAGATGTGGTGTTTTGTGGTTTTTTTCCCACTATGTGCAGGCAACCATTCAGTGTGTGTTTTTTTTAAATTGAGGTGTGACATATAACATTAGTTTCAGGTGTACAAAATAATGATTTTATTTATTTTTTCATTCATTTTGAAATGACCACCACAGTAAGCCTAGTTAACATTCATCACCACACAGTTACGAAAAAATTTTTTTCTTATGATGAGAACTTCTAAGATCTACTCTTTTCTTTCAAATATACAATACAGTTATTAACTGTAGTCACCATGCTGTAAATTACATACATCCCCAGGACTTATTTCTCTCCTGACTGGAAGTTTGTACCTTTTGATCACCTTCAGGTAGACACAGTTATTATCCCTATTTTACAGATGAGAAAACTGGAACACAGAGAGGTTACTGGAACACAGAGAGGTTAAGTGACCTGTCTAGGCTGTGACAATCTGATGTGATAGAAGGGGAGTCTGGGACAACTGGACATGATAGAAGGTAGAAGGAGAGTCTGGCTTCAGTCTGTGGTCTGAGCCACTATGCTAATACATGCCCGATAGGTACTGTCTGCCTTGAGTAGAGGTGCCTTCAGTTATGTTACAGAGTAAGGCAATTACAGGTCCTTTTCACTAAGCTTTTCTGGGTGGGTCTCCTCAAGTTCCTACATTGTGATTACTTACATATATTTAATGTAGAAGGTAGAATTTAGATATGGGTTTGGAAGTCCTTCAAAAAAGCAAGGTTTTGAAAACCTGACATTGTTACAGCCTTTTTTCTCTCTGATCAGCTGCTTCAAGTGAATGTTAATTGTCTTTTAGAGAAGACTGGCTTCCACGGAGACCCATCTAGAACTCCTGGTTCCTTAGTTCTGCTTCTGCCAGAGCACCTGCAGCCTTTTATTTTTTTCACTTTGGGCTTCTGTACAAGAACTGGTCCCATTGGTGTAGAATAAATTGGACAGTCCTAGAAAGAGTGGGAGTAGGAAAAAAACAGTTTGTTCATCATATACCTCTCTCTCTGTCGCTCTTTTCAGTTAAAATATTTTGTAGAGCTCTAAATTTAGGGATGCTCGTGGTATATTTCTTATGCATTCCAGAGGCACTCCACAAGTATTTAGTTAAATGACCTTCAGTGTTAGATCTATCTTATTAGCTTTGCTAGTTGAATTTCTTCATCCATTTTGAATACTGCCTAGCCTGTGTCCATTTTTGTGTGTGGACGGAATGAGACCGTGGAGATGTCATGGAGTTGTGTTGTTTGGCAGTACAGTCCCAAAGAATGGGGGGTGATGATGGGACTCTGACAGCCACTGGGACCACCTTGGAGGGGAAGGAGGGAAAGGGTAACTTCACTTCTATGGAGCAAATGCTGTTCTAAGTACATTACAAATATCAACTCTTTTAACTAGTGTATTGATGAGTATCTCCTGTTTACTAGGCATTTTACCTGTGTTACTCTATTTAATCATCACAGCAACCCTGGGGGGAAGGTACTATGTAATCATCTCTGTTTTACAAATGAGGAAACTGAAGCTCAGAATGTCATAGTAAGTGGGAGAGTCAGATTTCCAACCAGGGCTACCTTTGAGCTTTTCCTTTGTAGACGGGTGATGTTGAGTTCACTTCTGGGTCTGGATTAGCGGTAATCTCATTTTAGGGTTTGGGCCTGTTATTCTGATTTACGGATGGAAGACTGTTCTGCCACAGAACTCTCTCTAACACTTCTGCTTGGAGTTTAGAGAAATGGCTCCACCAACCTGCTTGGTTATGTTTTCTAAAACAAAATTTGTTGTAAGGAATGGAAATTAGAAAAAACATACACCACTCTCTTTTTGTTATGAAGTTGTTTTATTGGCTACTGTTGTCAATGCTTATTAGAATGAAAGGACCTTCATGTAGTCAGCAAACTCATGGAGCCAGTATTTTCAAGACCAGTCCAAATTACCAGGGCCCCATCCTTTCCTGTGGCTCCACCCTCTTTGACTGTTCGCCTGAGGCAACGTCAGTGTTGCCCATAGCAGATGCCTGGTTTTCTGCCCCAAACCAACGAGGCTTCATGAAAACCCTAGAAAGTGTGAACTTGTGGGAGAGAAGAGAGAAAAGGCCAGCTTGCAAGGTATGTTTAGTGCATAGAGAAAGGAGAAGTAGAAAGAGGGAGGCATAAAGGAAGGGAAGAAGCTAATGTGTGGGATAGGGATAAAGCTTTTTTTAGGGTTTTTAAGCATTCTCACCTGATTTAGTTAAGAGCCAGCTGCATTCATTTTATGCTCCAGACTTGCACACAAACTGAAATGTTGATGATTGGATTTAAGTTCCCGCTCCAGGAACCTCTCAATTGTTTGTGCTAATTAAGGCACAGTTGTTAACATACTTAGATGACCTTTACGACGTTTCTAAATACAGGTGGAGAGGACACAACTAAATAGCTGAGGTAGATGGAGAAGATACAACTAAATAGCTGAGGTAGACTGGAAAAATATATATATGTAATTAAAATATTAAACGTAAGTACCCTGTCTGGTAATAAAGTAGCTGTTTATTTTTTGAAAAGCAACCAAAAATTTTCAGTAAAGTATTTATTGTATGTAAATTAAGTTTTAACCAGAGAGGAAACTGGCTGAAAGACACATCTTCTAAGATACTCATTTTAGAGGTCCAGCTTCTTCTAAATCAGTTGATTGCACGAGCTCCTTCAGGAACAGCACTATATAGCTTTTCAGACTTTTATTGCTCCTTGTTTATTTTCTTCAGAATACTTTGGCATTTGCTTTGAGGCGAGCCAGAATTCTTATCTGAATTCACCATATTCACATGCTGTGTGCACACGAGAGACTCCTGTTCTGCTGTGGTTAACTGCAGTTATCTGACTTGTCCAACAGGTTCCTGGGTGGAGCTCCCCATGAATAGCAGCAATGGCAATGATAATGGCAATGGGAAAAATGGGGGTCTAGAACACGTACCCTCCTCATCCTCTATCCACAATGGAGACATGGAGAAGATTCTTTTGGATGCACAACATGAATCCGGACAGAGCAGTTCAAGAGGCAGTTCTCACTGCGACAGGTAAGTGAGATCCACGTTTTGGTGGAATTCTGGAAATGGAAGGGTTGCAAGGTTACTTCCCACTAGAAAAAATAAATTGCTTACATCTTCATGTGACAAAATTTACAACTCCCTTGCAAGGTTACTTCCCACTAGAAAAAATAAATTGCTTACATCTTCATGTGACAAAATTTACAACTCCCTTGCAAGGTTACTTCCCACTAGAAAAAATAAATTGCTTACATCTTCATGTGACAAAATTTACAACTCCCGATTTCTTGCAGCATGTGTGTTTAAATCAGATAGCCAATTGACAAGGACATGAGTGCCCACTTTCTCCTCAGATTAAATCAGTTTCCTTAGATTGTGTCGTTTTCAGATGTTTACTAGTTTAAAAGTCAGCGGTATAAATGTTTACTTACAGAATTAATCTAACTTTCTCCCGTTTTCCTTTGTCCTTTCACAGCTCTCTTTCTGCCTCCAATACAGTTACCTCTGTAATCTCTGTCCTCCCTTCTAGATTGTGAGGCTTTAGAAGGCAGGGATCCTGTTTCATCTCCTCTGTACCCTTGACAGTCATGATGCTGGCATACAGTAGACATTCAGGAAATGTTTGAGTCGCAGGAGGTACAAGTTGATTCAGCTTGTTGTATAGCAGTATTTGCACGGTGGAAGCACCAACTAAGGTCTGTAAAGATAGTTAATTTTGAAGGCGGCCATTGCGTTTCCTTAGAGCTCAGAGGAAGTTTTGTTTCAGACCTCGTTTTTCTATATTTGGCTTGGGGAGACATTCTTCAATTAAGGCCTGCATGTGGTGAAAGAGTTAAGGATACAGACACGTATGAGGAGAATGAAACTGCGTTGTTAGTTTATATTTCAGTACAAGCATCTCTTTTTCCAGAGGGACTAGGTATTACATGACATAGTGGTATATTGAACATTCTTAGACCAGTGACAGCCATAGTATTAGCATTCTGGGGTACTGGATGATCTTCTGGCTAGTTAAGAGTTCACTGTTATTGGCCATGTAGAAAATGCAGATACACAGGAAGTAGACTAAGGGGACATCTAAAAATGTAAACAGTGATTATCTCTAGGGGATGGAATGATGGCCATTTTTCTTCTTCCAAATTTTTATACTTGGTAAAAATTGTGTGTGTGGTACATATTATTTCTCATCAGAAAAAGCAGAAAAGGAGAACCAAGAGTTAAATCATGTTCGAAGTGCCTGCGTGACTTATGATCCACCGTTGTCACCAGGGCCGCAGAGGACGGGTCTGACGGCTCTCTGGCACACCCACCTCCCAGTCACATCACTCACGTGTCCCTGTGCTTCGGAAGAGCCGGGATGGCTCTTGTCATGAGCAGAAGCAGAGCAGATGGCTCTTCTCTGAGCAGCTTGCCAGCAATTCTGGGAGCTACGACATCAGTCTGTTTTTTGAGAATCACGTTTATATTATGTTACATTTATGTTATGAGGCTCACGGGTGGGTTTTCTGAAGTTTTCTGCTGCTTATGGGCTTGTTGATAAGCCTTTTATTACATGTTCAAGTACTGGTGAGTCCCTTAACCTGCCGTTCACTTGGTGCTGTCATTGAGCAGAGATAAGATCACCTGCCCGGCCTTCTGGTCATCTTATGTCATTTCTGGTTGCAGTTATACTTGTGGTCGAACACGAATTCATCTTCCCGTGATCACGTTTCAGTTAGGTTTCTGAACATGTAAATCGAGATGTGGCGGGTGCCCTGGGACACTTTCCTGTTCTCCACTTACACATCTTCAGGCTCTGGGTCACTGGTCACGTCTCAAGGGAGGCCTGGAACTCTAGCTCAGTAATGCTCTCCTGGGATGCCTAACACTTGAACATTTAAGAATGTCTTCACAGTTCATGTCATCTGAATTGCCAGCATCTCTAGATTTGAGGTTGTTAAGCAGTGCTTCTTGTAGGCGGAAATGGTTTAGGATTGTTGGCTATTCGTCCCCAAGCTAATTTATGTATATTTTCATACATATTTAAAAATTTAAAAATTATTCCACCAGTATATTTTTGTCACTGTGGTGGTTGTTAGAAGAGATGCCCCTATGTGTTTTGCTTTGTGCTCCAGCCTATTGTAGGAGTTTCCAACCTATTGTAGGAGTTTCCAACCTACACACTATATTCCCACAGGGAGCTTTTAAAAATACCAGTACACAGACCCCATCCCTAGAGAATCTCGTTCTGTTGTCGAGACATGAGAAAATTTTTTTTTTTAAAGAAGATGTTGGGGTAGGAGGTTTTATTTATTTATTTATTTATTTATTTTTGCTGTGTTGAGTCTTCGTTTCTGTGCGAGGGCTTTCTCTAGTTGCGGCAAGCGGGGGCCACTCTTCATCGTGGTGCGCGGGCCTCTCACTGTCGTGGCCTCTCTTGTTGCGGAGCACAGGCTCCAGACGCGCAGGCTCAGTAGTTGTGGCTCACGGGCCTAGTTGCTCCGCGGCATTTAGGATCCTCCCAGACCAGGGCTCGAACCCGTGTGCCCTGCATTAGCAGGCAGATTCTCAACCACTGCGCCACCAGGGAAGCCCAACGTGAGAAAATTGTAAAAGCTCCCCAGCGGATCCTAACATGAGCCAGGATGATAATGCATCCCAAATGGATCAGTCTACCAGTGAGATGTTGAGTATTTGTCTAAGCGAGCTTGGTGCCAGTGGTAAGAAGAGTGTAAAGCAGAGCTGTGCTTCTCTTGGCTTTTTGACTTGGTCATTCTGCTGCCTTGACCTGGTCATGGTTCTGTAAGGCTGGTCCTTAACTTGACCTCTGGCTGTGAATCCAACAGTGTTATGAGCATAATAACAGTATACTGAGGACAACCAGAGTCCCTCGTTCTACTTGGTTCCTGTGCTATAGCCTGAGATTTCTCGTTGAAGACAAAAATTTTCTAAATACAATAATATGGTGGTTTGGTATGGAACCAGTTTTTCACTTTTCCTTCCCCCACTTCAGAATCTCCTACATCAGTTATAATCGTCAAAGACTGGTGATCTTACTTACTTTCCAGTCAGTCTCACCAGCATCTCTATGTATTACCATTGGACACATGCTCTTGACAGCGTTGATAGTTAATATCTATTCCTTTGAGCAGGTTAAGCCTGGAGCATCCTTCATGCCCACTTGAGTTTACATTTGGGGAGCTGGGGTGTGTAGTGAAAGGTCTAGTGACTCGCTGTGGTTACACAAGGAATCATTGATAAAGCTAAGAATAGCACTTAGCACATTGTATTCATCTCTTGTATCAAGTACAGCTTGTGACCATGTATCTTTGTCTAAAACTGTATCTGTAAATTTTTATAGTTCTGGGAATATATCTTGTACTTGTGAAAGGTTATCACTTGCTATAAGTTTATATAATTCACTCTGAAATATCTCAAAGTCAGTATTTCAAAAGTAAGTAAAATAGTGGTTCTCAAACTGTTTGGGCCCAGTACTCCTTTACACTTGTAGTAAGTATTGGGGACCCCAAAGATCTTTTGTTTATGTGGGTTATATATTTTGATATTTACTATATTAGAAATTAAAACGGAGAACATTAAAAAGATTTGTATTCCTTCATTCAACAAGAAGCCTATTACATGTTAACATAAGTAACTTTTTTAAACAAAATTTACCTGTTGTCCATAACCAAAAAAATTAGTAAGAATAGTGGCATTGTCTTACGTTTATGCAAATCTCTTTAATATCTGGCTTAATAGAAAACAGCTGGACTCTCACCTGCTTTTACATTCTTTCTATGTGTATATGCTATTACACAAAATTTAGCCTTTGGAAATTTTCACTGTACACACATGGCAAAATGAGAATGAAAAAGGCAAATAAATCCTGATAGTATTATGAAAACAATTTTAACCTCAAAGACCCTTTGAAAGAGTCGTTAAGAGCCGCTTTCACACTTTGAAGATAGCTGGTGAATTGTTTAACGATGAAAGAACTTTGAGAAAAAGAACCCCAAACTAGAGTTTCTGAATTTGAAGATCATTTTACATTTATTGGAAAAAGAGTAAAAATAAGAAAATATGACAGTCTTGTGTCTTTAGGTAGTATTTCCGTTGCAGATTTATCATTGCAAAGGAATTTATCACCACTGAAAAATTCTAGAACATTTGGGAGTAAGGGTGCTCAATTTCATTTTTTCTTACATGGGGTTGTGGTATACTTTCTGATTTGCTGCTTTTTCAAAGACATACCACTATAACTTTTAATTTTCTAATTTCCAGTAGAGGCTAATTTATTTGACAAAATGAGAATTAAAACTAATGGCTATAAATGTGTCTTTTTCTTCTAGCCCTTCCCCACAAGAAGATGGGCAGATCATGTTTGATGTGGAAATGCACACCAGCAGGGACCATAGCTCTCAGGTGTGTGTGTATGTTTGTTTATTTTTCTGATTTGCATTAGATAATTAGGAAAAATGCAAATCTCTAAGTCTGTTTTGCTGAAATATAGTAAAGAATATGAAGACTTTAAAAAATTGTTTGAACAATGGAATATTACTCAGCCGTAAAAAAGAACGAAATAATGTCATTTGTAGCAACGTAGACGGACCTAGACATTGTCATACTGAGTGAAGTAAGTCAGAGAAAGACAAATATATGATATTGTTTATTTGTGGAATCTAAAAAAATGGTATAAATGAACTTATTTACAAAACAGAAATAGAGTCACAGATGTAGAAAACAAACTTATGGTTACCAGGGGGAAAGGGATAAATTGGGAGATTGGGATTGAGATATACACACAACTGTATATAAAATAGATAACTAATAAGGACCTACTGTAGAGCACAGGGAACTCTTCTCGGTACTCTACAATGACCTATATGGGAAAAGAATCTAAAAAAGAGTGGATACATGTTTATGTATAACTGATTCATTTTGCTGTACACCTGAAACTAACACAACATTCACAACATTTTAAATCAACTATACTCCAATAAAAAATTTAGAAAAATACTTTGAAGCCATTTTAAGTTATTCAGTTTCTGATGTTGGAATTTATGCTGCTGTGGTCGTCGTCATGCTCCTTTACAACTAAGAATTTGGGGTCCTAAAAGAATTGGGAAATTCTTGTCTATAATGTGTCATTCCAATATTCCAGGCTAGTTTCTTGAGTTTATAAATAGAAAACTGAGGCGCATGTCTTATTTAAGGTCACAGAATAAATGAAACGGAAGGTTGTTGTAGAACCAGGTGTGAAAGCTTTTTTGCGTCTGAAATCAAATCAAGCTAGAGACAAAATTCACCTAAATTATGCAGGATTCCTTAAGGTAAAGAAGTTAAATATAGTTTCACAAGGAGTTGACATGTTGGAAATATAGATGGATATAGTATTGAAAGCTTACAAAGGTTTTTATTGTAAAACTTGGGATAAATAAATAATTGTCGTTAATGATTTAGAATGTTCATAGCCAGCCCTTGACTTTATTGATCTGTCAGATCACCTACAAGTGTCAGAGTGCAAATTTTTTTTATATATAAATTTATTTTATTTATTTATTTTTGGCTGTGTTGGGTCTTCGTTGCTGCGCCCGGGCTTTCCCTAGTTGTGGCGAGCGGGGGCTACTCTTCGTTGCGGTGCGCGGGCTTCTCATTGCAGTGGCTTCTCTTGTTGTGGAGCCCATACTGGCTCTAGGCATGCGGGCTTCAGTAGTTGTGGCATGTGGCCTCAGTAGTTGTGGCTTGCGGGCTCTAGAGCGCAGGCTCAGTAGTTGTGGCGCACGGGCTTAGTTGCTCCGCGGCATGTGGGATCTTCCCGGACCAGGGCTCGAACCCGTGTCCTCTGCATTGGCAGGCAGATTCTTAACCACTGAGCCACCAGGGAAGCCCAAGAATGCAAATTCTTGAGAACAGGAGGCGTTGTTTTTTTCTCCCATGTTGAGGTACTTGAAGAATATATGTTGAGTGAATGTTTGAATGAATGCTAACAAAAACTTTGTTTTGCGGAGTTCTCACTGTGCAGTGTCCTGGCTCCCTTTGCACTGGAAATATTTTGCATGTTACCTTGGTTCCACCCAGTATTCTTTCTGTTTAGGAAGCTGCACACTTTCTCCCTACGTTGACTGTGCTTTATTTGTGCTGTTTTCTGAAACCTAGAAACACTATGGGACGGAATACTAATTTATTTTATGATGAACTTTATACCGTAGAGAAACTTGTAGTAGCAAGGCTACTACAGTCAATTTAAACCAGGTTACGTTTTTGAAAAGGCAATCTAACTCCTATAAGAAAAACATTTATATCCTGTAGAGTAAGACTTTTAGTAAGAGAGAAATCAATAGGAATAATATACTTGAACTTCCAAAAAGCCTTTTGCATTGCTTGTTTCTAATTGAAGAAATGCTAATTCAAAAATTAGTTACTTTAGGGTTTGGGAAGGTGGATTTCTTTTTCATGAATTAGAAGGAAGCTTAGGGTTAGGAAACAGTTAAAGTTAATAAAGGACTTAATGGTACTTACTCTTATTGAATTTTTTAGATTGTCTACATGAGGAATATATGACATTTTTAGCCTTTTTAAGAGGAGGAAGGAAAGAAGCTAATATTTACTAGATACATTCCAGGTGCAAAATTTTTTTTTTTTAATTTTTTCCCACTGTAATGTTCTCAGCCCAGTGAAAGAGGTGACATAATGCCCATGAATGAATTGGAAAAAATGAAGCTGTGTCTTAATTAAGTTACTTACCTAAGATCAAAAGCAAGTAAGTGATAGAGTCAGGACTGAAACCAGGGCTGTCTGGGCCTGTGGCCCCTGTTCTACTAAAATAAGTCGATGAATGGGATTGATTTCAGAAGAGCTCACAAGGTCGTGAGAATGAACTAAAGCACATGTCTGGTGAGTCATGGTACAAGGAAGCCTAAGGTGTAATGCCTTTAGGAAAAAGTTGTTCAAACTGGACTTTTAGGATAATGGTCCTCAAGAGTCAGTTTTGTAGCAGAAAATAGACGGTAGATTGTCTCTCAGAGGCGTTTTTCAGTGTGTTTCTGGGACCAAATAGGCCAGCACAGGGTCGGGTGTCATTGGAAGATGATACAAAGTGAAAATGTCTTCCTTTTCCCTCCTGTAAAACTGTGGTTTATCTGTTCTGTGCTATGTAGTTTAATATCCACATTTAGAGACCTAAGAGAGCTTGAGGTGCGGCAGAGAAGGAAAATGTAAGTGATTAGAAGGTAAGGGACTGCCCATGATAATAGGCTGAAATGATCAGAATCTTCTGTCTGAATAGTTGTAGCTGTGGAGCGAGGGTTATTGATTTGGATAAAGGCATGAATATTACTTCATTAGACTAAGTGCATTTTTACCATATTCTGAAATTCCAAGAATCAGAAGGCAATTTAAAGCCTAAAGCTGGCAAATGTAAGATTAATAAAAGGAAGCACAGGGCAGTAGTGAATGAGGAGAGCTTACAATCCTTATTCTTAAGGTAAGCATTCTAAACTGATCTGGGAAGTTTTTGTGTTTTTTTTTTTTTAATAATAGCCCAAAGATCATCATCTTTAAAAATTAGAATAAAATCTTATTATATTTTCATTCTTTTGGAAAGTATGAAATACTAGCTTGTTCACACATTTAAACCTGAATCTTTGAGCAGTTTTAGAAGCGACATTTAAGACCAATGTTGGAAACTGAACAGAAGTGACCTGCAGTGTGTTGAATGAGGTATTGTGTGGCACAGGCTGATCTATAAGTAAATTGTAACAATTTATCGTTTTTGATTTAGGGTATTTTCAGATTTACTCCAGAGAGCCAACTCATGATTCTGAGTAATCTTAATACTCAGTGGAACAAGCTTAATCCTAAAGGCTACATTATGTCATTCAGTGGTATTTGCCAAGTCCAGCAGAACTAAATAAGAATGATAGTACCAGAGTAGCAAAAATCCACAGGGATTTTACTTTCTGTTTGATAGCAAAAGGGACCATCTATGTCTAGAGATTCTCTGAAGCTACCTTCCTGGAGCAGCTGTTTCATAGAGAATTTTCATAACTACCTACAAAAAAGAATGAAAGTTTGAATTCTATCCAAACAAAGTAACAAATCAAAATAATGCTTAGCTTTGAGACCCTTTGGTTTGAGGTCATAGCATTATATTCCTTAAAACTGAATAAATAATGCTGTGTCATTTTTTAGGAATTTCTCGTCCCTGTGGGGTCTGGAAAGAGAAGCTATTGGAAATTTTGATTGATCTTAGCCTGAAACTTTAGGTTATTATCATTAGCAAGGAGAAGGACTTTTTAAATTTATTTGATGTGAAAGATTTCCAGTTCTTACTCTGTATTAAATAAATTACTCTTAAAACTTTTCGCTTAAGTAGTTTTGTTTGTTTGTTTGTTTGTGGTACACGGGCCTCTCACTGCTGTGGCCTCTCCCGTTGCGGAGCACAGGCTCCGGACGCGCAGGCTCAGCGGCCATGGCTCACGGGCCCAGCCACTCCGCGGCATGTGGAATCTTCCCGGACCGGGGCACGAACCCGTATCCTCTGCATCGGCAGGCAGACTCTCAACCACTGCGCCACCAGGGAAGCCCTGGCTTAAGTAGTTTTGAATAAACCTTGGAAAATGTTTGGATAGCAATTTGTCTAAAAATCTCCTTCTAGGGAGTAAAACCTAATGCCTAAGAGTAGGGGGTATAGAGACCATTTGCCTGGATTTGAATAGTGGCCCTGCTACTTACCGCATATAGAAACTTGGGCAGTCACTTAATTTATGTCTCGGATTCCTCATCTGTAGAATGGAATAGTAATAGTTCCTTTTCTTACAGGATTGTTGTAAGGTAAAGGTTAATGCATGTAAAGTGCATAGACTGATGCTTGTCTCTTGATAAATGCTTAATAAATACTAGTTATTTTAAGTTATTATAAATTATTTACTTTCTCAGCCCAACTCCCAGTTATTTTATTTTCTCATTACTTTATATTTGTTAGCATATACTTTTTGATGTTCCCCTTTGTTTTTAATTATGAAAAATTTTGAATGCATACAAAAGTAAAGAGGATATTACAATGGCCCTTCATACACGTATCACCCAGATTCAATGATTATCAATGTTTTCCACACTTCAGTTACACTGTATCCCCAAATATACTTTTTTCAGATTCATATTCTTTTTTTTTTAATTGAGGAATAATTCAAATCTCAGGTTTATATGCTGTGTTTAGACATAACAGTGAAACTCACTCAAGTTTTTTTTAAGACGTTAAATACTCTGATCTTAGATCATTTTGTCAACCTTTTTGGAAAAATGACATCTTTTTACATAAAAATTATTGATGCACAAGCTTACGATTTTTGTATATTTTCTGTCTAGATTTGTCTTCTGTAGTAGGAAGGATCAGTCTTCTTTTTCTCCTTTTTTAAAATGTGAATTCTCCTTTACAGTCAGAAGAAGAAGTTGCAGAAGGAGAGAAAGAAGTGGATGCTTTGAAGAAAAGTGTAGACTGGGTGTCCGACTGGTCCAGTAGACCTGAAAACATTCCACCTAAGTAAGTCAGTACATGGTTCTTTTCAGTGGACACAGTGCATGTAGTGTGGGCCTGCTAATTCCTGAGATATTTTCAGCAAATGCATTTCTGACACCTGCCTCTGCATTTCTTCCCCCAGGGAGTTCCACTTCAGACACCCTAAACGTTCCGTTTCCTTAAGCATGAGAAAAAGTGGAGCCATGAAGAAAGGGGGGATTTTCTCTGCAGAATTTCTTAAGGTGTTCATTCCATCTCTCTTCCTTTCCCATGTTTTGGCTTTGGGGCTAGGGTAAGTATTGGTCAGTGCCTGAAGTTTCTTCCATTCATTTTATTCACAGATTTTATTTCCAGCTGTAAGAAATATACGTGAAAGCAGTTTGTGTTGTTGTCCTTTTCATGTTTCAGCACAAGTGGGATGAACTCAAAAGAATTATTGAAGTCGATTCACTTTTGGTGTATAGGGTTCCCCCGCTCTCTGAAAGTAGAGCATGTCTATGAAACCTTCCGTAAGCTGAAATGGTGTAAAGCGAAGAAGCAATTACCTTAGGACACATCTTGCTAACTGATGCACAACATACATCGAGATAAAGCACAGATGCTCACAGATGCAGTTCAAAGCTATGGGAGCTGGATGCTGAGGTGCTGAGTGTGATTCCTGGGAAGGACGCGCTCTCACTGCTCCGAGTGCGCTTCCTCTGTAACAGCTCACTGCAGAACCATCGCTGAACACTGTTCACTTTTTGCCTTTTTTTATAAAAGTGAAAATCCTCTTCGAATTCCTTTCAGTTATCGAAAACAGGTACTAACATAGGTCTAACCTACATAGCGAAGTAATGAAAAGCAAACTTTCGAAAAGCGGGGGATACCTATCCAATAAGCATTTTTAAGAGTAGAGTTTTTTCTTATTTGAAAATAAGTTGTTCATATGATTTACTACTCTAAAGGTTCATTTTAAAGTGAGCTCTTCTATATTTGATTTTTCTTTTTGGGTCTTGTTGTTGTTGTTTATAAATTTCTCAAGATAAGCTGAGTTTTAAAGTAAATTAATCATTAGTGTATAAAGTTGGCATTGATGTGGGCATTTCTCTTTCCCAAATGGGAAAATACACCATTTTATCGAGTAGTCCTTGAGTGCAACTGGAAAGCTGGTTGGGGTTACTACTGTTTTCTCTTTGTATTGACAGCATTTTTCTTTCCTTCTAAAATTGACCCCACATTTACCTGCAATTCATTAATTTTTCAGGGATTTCTTTTTTTTTTAAATAGATCTTTATTGGAGTATAATTGCTTCACAGTACTGTGTTAGTTTTGGTTGTACAACAAAGCGCATCAGCCATATGCATACATATGTCCCCATATCCCCTCCCTCTTGAGCCTCCCTCCCACCCTCCCTATCCTACGCCTCTAGGTCATCGCAAAGCACGGATCCTGTCTCCCTGTGCTGTGCTGCTGCTTCCCACCAACCAACTATTTTACATTCGGTAGTGTATATATGTCGACGCTACTCTCACTTTGCCCCAGCTTCGCCCTCCCACCCCATGTCCTCAAGTGCATTTTCTATGTCTGCCTCCTTATTCTGCCCTGCAACTAGGTTCATCAGTAACATTTTCTTTTTTTTTACATTCCATATACATGCGTTAGCATACGGTATTTGTTTTTCTCTTTCTGATGTACTTCACTCTTCAGACTCTCAGGTCCATCCACCTCATTACAAATAACTCAATTTCATTTCTTTTTATGGCTGAGTAATATTCCATTGTATATATGTGCCACATCCTCTTTATCCATTCATCCGATGATGGACACTTAGGTTGTTTCCATCTCCAGGCTATTGTAAATAGAGCTGCAATGAACATTTTGGTACATGACTCTTTTTGAATTATGGTTTTCTCACAGTATATGTCCAGCAGTGAGATTGCTGGGTCATATGGTAGTTCTATTTTTAGTTTTCTAAGGAACCTCCATACTGTTTTCCATAGTGATTGTATCAATTTACATTCCCACCAACAGTGCAGGAGGGTTCCCTTTTCTCCACACGCTCTCCAGCATTTATTGTTTGTAAATTTTTTGATGGTGGCTATTCTGACTGGCGTGAGGTGATACCTCATTGTAGTTTTGATTTGCATTTCTCTAATAATTAGTGATGTTGAGCATCTTTTCATGTGCCTCTTGGCTATCTGTTTGTCTTCCTTGGTGAAATGTCTGTTTAGGTCTTCCACCCATTTTTTAACTAGATTGTTTCTTTTTTTGATATTGAGCTCCATGAGCTGTTTGTATATTTTAGAGATTAATCCTTGTCTGTTGTTTCATTTGCAAGTATTTTCTCCCATTTTCAGGGTTGTCTTTTTGTCTTGTTTATGGTTTCCTTTGCTGTAGGAAAGCTTTCAAGTTTAAGTAAGTCCCACTTGTTTATTTTTGTTTTTATTTCTGTTACTCTAGGAGGTGGGTCCAAAAAAATCTTGTTGTGATTTATGTCTAAGAGTGTTTTTCCTCTGTTTTCCTCTTAAGAGTTTTATAGTGTCTGGTCTTACATTTAGGTCTTTAATCCATTTGGAGTTTATTTTTGTGTATCGTGTTAGGTAGGGTTCTAATTTCATTCTTTTGCATGTAGCTGTAGCTGTCCAGTTTTCCCAGCACTGAAGAGGCTGTCTTTTCTCCATTGTATGTTCTTGCTTCCTTTGTCATAAATTAGGTGCCCATATGTGCGTGGGTTTATCTCTGGGCATTCTGTCCTGTACCATTGATCTATATTTCTGTTTTTGTGCCAGTACCGTACTGTCTTGATTACTGTAGCTTTGTGGTGTAGTTTGAAGTTGGGGAGCCTCATTCCTCCAACTCCATTTTTCTTTCTCAAGATTGCTTTGGCTGTTCGGGGTCTTTTGTGTTTCCATACGAATTGTAAGATTTTTTCGTTCTAATTCTGTGAAGAATGCCATTGGTAGTTTGATAGGGATTGCATTGAATCTGTAGATTGCTTTGGGTAGTATAGTCACTTTCACAATATTGATTCGTCCAATCCAAGAACATGGTATATTTCTCCATTTGTTTATGTCATCTTTGATTTCTTTCATCAGTGTTTTATAGTTTTCTGAGTAAAAGTCTTTCACCTCCTTAGGCAGGTTTATTCCTAGGTATTTTATTCTTCTTGTTGCAGTGGTAAATGGGAGTGTTTTCGTAATTTCTCTTTCTGATTTTTTGTTGTTGGTGTATAGGAAAGCCAGAGACTTCTGTGCATTAATTTTGTATTCTGCAACCTTACCAAATTCATTGATTAGTTCTAGTAGTTTTCTGGTGGCATCTTTAGGATTTTCTATGTATAGTATCATGTCATCAGCAAACAGTGACAGCTTTACTTCTTCTTTTCCAATTTTGTATTCTTTTTATTTCTTTTTCTTCTTTGATTGCCGTGGCTAGGACTTCCAAAACTATGTTGAATAAGAGTGGCGAGAGGGATATCCTTCTCTTGTTCCTGATCTTAGTGGAAATGCTTTCAGTTTTTCACTATTGAGTATGATGCTTGCTGTGGGTTTGTCATATATGGCCTTTATTATGTTGAGGTAGGTTCCCTCTATGCCCATTTTCTGAAGAGCTTCTATCATAAATGGGTGTTGAATTTTGTCAAACGCTTTTTCTGCATCTATTGAGATGATCATATGGTTTTTATTCCTTAATTTGTTAATGTGATGTATCACGTTGATTGATTTGCATATACTGAAGAATCCTTGCATTTCTGGGGTAAATCCCACTTGATCATTGTGTATGATCCTCTTAATGTGCTGTTGGATTCTGTTTGCTAGTATTTTGTTCAGGATTTTTGCATCTATGTTCATCAGTGATATTGGTCTGTAATTTTCTTTTTTTGTGATATCTTTTTCTGGTTTTGGTATCAGGGTGATGGTCACTTCGTAGAATGAATTTGGGAGTGTTTCTCCCACTGCAATTTTTTGGCAGAGTTTGAGAAGGATCGGTGTTAGCTCTTCTCTAAATGTTTGATAGTATTCGCCTGTGAAGCCATCTGATCCTGGACTTCTGTTTCTTGGAAGATTTTTAATTATGGTTTCAATGTCATTACTTTTGATAGGTCTGTTTGTGTTTTCTAATTCTTCCTGATTCGGTCTTGGAAAATTGTACCTTTCCAAGAATTTGTCCATTTCTTTATGGTTGTCCATTTTATTGGCATAGAGTTGTTTGTAGTAGTCTCTTATAATCCTTTGTATTTCTGCAGTGTCAGTTGTGATTTCTCCTTTTTCATTTCTAATTTTATTGATTTGCATCCTCTCCCTTTTTTTCTTGATGAGTCTGGCTAAGGGTTTATCAGTTTCATTCATCTTCTCAAAGAACCATCTTTTCGTTTTATTGATCTTTGCTATTGTTTTCTTCATTTCTGTTTATTTCTGCTCTGATCTTTATGATTTCTTTCCTTCTACAGACTTCGGGTTTTCTTTGTTCTTTCGCTAGTTGTTTTAAGTGTAGGGTTAGGTTGTTTATTTGAGATTTTTCTTGTTTCTTGAGGTGAGATTGTATTGCTATAAACTTCCCTCTTAGAACTGCTTTTGCTGCTTCCCATAGGTTTTGGGTCGTTGTGTTTTCATTGTCATTTGTTTCTATGTATTTTTAAATTTTCTCTTTGATTTCTTCAGTGGTGTCTTGGTTATTTACTAGCACACTGTTTAGCCTCCATGTATTTGTATTTTTTACAGTTTTTTTCCTGTAATTGATTTCCAGTCTCATAGCGTTGTGGTCAGAAAAGATGCTTGATATGATTTCAATTTTCTTAAATTTTCTGAGGCTTGATTAGTGACCCAAGGTGTGATCTATCCTGGAGAATGTTCCATGTGCACTTGAGAAGAAAGTGTATTCTGCCACTTTTGGGTGGAATGTTCTATAAATATCAATTAGATCTGTCTGGTCTGTTGTGTCATTTAAAGCTTGTGTTTCTGTATTTTCTGCTTGGATGATCTGTCCATTGGTGTAAGTGGGGTGTTAAAGTCCCCTACTATTATTGTGTTACTGTCAATTTCTCCTTTCATGGTTGTTAGCATTTGCCTTATGTATTGAGGTGCTCCTGTGTTGCGTGCATAAACATTTATACTTGTTATATCTTCTTGGATTGATCCCTTGATCATTATGTAGTGTCCTTCCTTGTCTCTTGTAACAGTCTTTATTTTAAAGTCTTATTTTATCTGATACGAGTGTTGCTACTCCAGCTTTCTTTTGATTTCCATTTGCATGGAATATCTTTTTCCATCCCTTCACTTTCAGTCTTTATGTGTTCTTAGGTCTGAAGTGGGTCTCCTGTAGACAGCATATATATGGGTCTTGTTTTTGTATCCATTCAGCCAGTCTGTGTCTTTTGATTGGGCCATTTAATCCATTTACATTCAAGGTTATTATCGATATGTATGTTCCTTTTACCATTTTCTTAATTGCTTTGGGTTTCTTTTTGTGGGTCTTTTTCTTTTTTGTGTGTTTCTCGCTTAGAGAAGTTTCTTTAGCATTTGTTGTAAAGCTGGTTTGGTGGTGCTGAATTCTCTTAGCTTTTGCTTGTCTGAAAAGCTTTTGACTTCTCCATCGAATCTGAATGAGATCCTTGCTGGGTAGAGTAATCTTGGTTGTAGGTTTTTCTCTTTCATCACTTTAAGTATATCCTGCCACTACCTTCTGGCCTGCAGAGTTTCCACTGAAAAATCAGCTGATAACATTATGGGGATTCCAACATTATGGGGATTCCTTTGTATGTTATTTTTTGTTTTTCCCTTGCTGCTTTTAATATTTTTTCTTTGGATTTAATTTTTGTTAGTTTGATTAATATGTGTCTTGGTGTGTTTTTCCTAGGGTTTATCCTGTATGGGATTCTCTGTGCTTCCTTGACTTGGGTGACTATTTCCTTTCCCGTGTTAGGGAAGTTTTCAACTATAATCTCTTCAAATATTTTCGCAGACCCTCTCTTTTTCTCTTCTTCTTCTGGGACCCCTGTAATTCAAACGTTGGTGAGTTTAGTGTTGTCCCAGAGGTCTCTGAGACTGTCTTCAATTCCTTTCATTCTTTTTTCTTTATTCTGCTCCTCAGCAGTTATTTCCACCATTTTGTCTTCCAGCTCACTTATTCGTTCTTCTGCCTCAGTTATTCTGTTATTGATTCCTTCTAGTGTATTTTTCATTTCAGTTATTGTGTTGTTCATCTCTGTTTGTTTGTTCTTTAGTTCTTCTAGATCTTTGTTAAACATTTCTTGAATTTTCTCAATCCATGCCTCCATTCTATTTCTGAGATTCTGGATGATCTTAACTATCATTACTCTGAATTCTTTTTTCAGGTAGATTGCCTATTTCCTCTTCATTTATTTGGTCTTGTAGGTTTTTACCTTGCTCCTTCATCTGTGACATATTTTTTTGCCATCTCATTTTTTTTTTTTTTTTTTTTTTTTTTTTTTTAATGAATGGGATTGTGTTCCTGTCTTACTGGTTGTTTGACCTGAGGCTTCCAACACTGGAGTTTGTAGGCTGTTGGGTAGAGCTGGGTCTTGGTGCTGAGATGAGGAACTCCATGAGACCTCACTCCGATGACTATTCCCTGGGGTCTGAGGTTCTCTGTTAGTTCAGTGGTTTGGACTCGGATCTCCCACCACAAGAGCTTCGGCCTGACCCCAGGCTCGTGAACCAAGATCCCGCAAGCCGCCGGTTCACTTTGTGCTTCTCCTGTCTCCTTGAGCATCAGAGTCCCCCACCAGCGGCCGGCAGGCGCCCTAGTTGGGGGGAGACTCTAACTCCGCATCTTCCCACACCACCATCTTGACTCCTCCAGGGATGTCTTTTAAATTCTTCTTTTTTTTCTGGATTTGAACAATTGAGGAAATACACTTTTGAAATATTTTAGGAGTTAAACACTTGTGGTTAAATATTTTTAAGACATATCTGCTCTGCTCTTTGAGTATGCCCAGTGGGTCCTCTTCTGTATATAATGTGCAGAAGAAGTACAGCATCTCTTATCTTTCCTCTAAGGAGCTCAGCATATGGGAGAGATGTTCACGGTAATGAACTTGGAAACATATGTGACTTTCCCACACACACCTCCTGCCTTTCTGGGTGCCTGATCTGCTTTTGTGAGGGTGAGCACAGTGATGGCACGCAGCAGAACGGGGGGTATGTGAGAATGCTGTATGGGGTAGGAGTTCACATTCCCCGGCAGCACTGACTGCACACTAGTTCATCTGCCCTCAACAGGTTGGCCGGCTTTTGTACCTTGGAGGAACTCTTCCTTTTATGAATCTTCAGACTGTTTCTCTTGCTGGTGTAACAGTTGTTATAGACGAATGTAGAAAACAAAAGGATTCTAAAAAGTAAAGTTGGTTTTCTTACGTTGGGGTGTGAGGCTGGTTCCATCTTTTCCTTAACTTCCCTTCTGCTTCTGTTATATAAGGGTCAAACACTTGCTTGGCATGGGAAAGTAATATAAGGCCCTAATCCTTAAGAGTTAAACTGTTAATAAGAGCATTTTAAAGCACTGGCAGCTTTGTAATTTGGTATATTACTGTATTTTGTGTCTGAAATATCAGTAGAATTTTTTCTCCACCACAGCGGACCGTCTCAAAGGAGGTTAGCTCTGCTTTACTCTTTGAAGGGATCTGTTCTCTCTGGCTTTGCTTTGTCTAATCACTGCCCCAGTGATGTCCAGTCCTGCCCAATGAGTAAACATAATCATATAAAACCAGTTTAGCTGGCTGATGACTAGCTTTAAGTAAGTCAGTGATGATTTCAGGGTGTTAGGGAGCTGTACACACGAACCTTTAGAGCCTTGTACAATGGCTGAAAATTCTCATTTGTAAGTACAGTTCAGCCTGTGGGCAAGTTGGTATAGAGCTGTTGAAACAGATGAAACATGATATACTGTGTTTCCTTTCAGCATCTACATTGGAAAACGACTCAGCACGCCTTCTGCCAGCACCTACTAAGGGAAAAGAAGAGCCCCTGGGAAAGCGTGTGACTTGTGAAGTGGTGTATTGTCACAGTAGTTTATTTGAACTTGAGACCATTGTAAGCATGACCCAACCTACACCCTATTTTTACATATCCAAGTTCCAGTAACTCTCAAATCCAGTATTTTATTCAAACTCTGTTGAGGCATTTTACTAACCTCATTCCCTTTTTGGCCTGTAAAACACTTTAGAATTTCCTAACAGAGTTTACTGTTGTTTAGAAATTTGCAAGGGCTTCTTTTCTGCAAATGCCACCAGCAGATTATAATTTTGTCAACAATGCTGTTGTCTCCTTTTAGGTACCACCAGACTTAGACCTGCATCATTCATGGTATAAATTTTACTCTTGCAAGATAACTCCCATCTTTCTCTTAAAGCAAGACCAGGTTAGCAAATGATATAAAAGCTTTGTTGTTGGTTTTTTTTTTTTTTTTTTCAAGACAAAGGCAAGCTTCCCTAAGCTTGAATTTATAGTTATTAAAAAAGAAAAAAAACAAACAAAATAGGACACAAGAAAAAAAAATATCCTGGGCAATAAAAACTTATTTTAAACCAGCTTTGGAGCCACTTTTTGTCTAAGCCTCTTAATGGCGCCTTTTAATTTGTAGGAGGCAAGCTATGTAAATGATAGGTATAAAATAGAAGAACTCGAATACATCAGCAGATTTTAATACTAGTATGTTATAATGCTGTCTTTTCTATGGTGTAGAACCTTTATTTCTGGTAAGGAATGTCTCAGGCCTAGAAATCTATGAAATTGCTTTGGGGACTTCTGTGTGCGTGTTTGGTATTTTTATGTTTATTAGCTGCATGTGAATTTTTCGTGGCTTTGATTTTTCTTTTTTCTTTTTTTCTTTTTTCCTAAGAGGCTTTGGAGTGAGTTCCAATTTGTGGTATAAATACAGGCTTCTTGTTTTAGGAAGCATCACTTACACTCTGAAGCCTTTAAACTCTGAAGATAACTGTTTCAGAGTTATTTCAAGCACTTGGGCAACTTTGAAAACCAGACTTGGGTTGTGGGAACAGTTGACAGAGTTCTGAAGAGATGCCATTGGTTTTCTTCTGCTCTCTCCCTTTCTCATGTTTACTGTACAACCTGCCCAAGGCGATTCCTGTGATTGTGCAGGCGCCAGCCATTTCCTTCTCCTGTAGCCATCTTTTCAGTTATGTTCAACTCCTGAAGTTCCAGAACACTCAACAACTTCCTCTAATGATATACCTTTTGGTTCCTTTCTCAAATGTGAAGCTTTAGGACCAAATTGTTAGAAAGCAACAGATTTACCCGTCATTTCAAGTAGGTTTATTGACTTTCTGAACACACAGCATGATTCTGAAGGATACTATTATATGTTTTATATATAAATAATTACTGTTTATGGTATAGGCATTGAATATTTAGAGAACCATTGTTAATTTGAAGGCTAGCAATCTATTCAGTAAATAAGGAGCATCAGGTTGACTTGAATAAAAGCACTCTGACCAGCAGGTTTGCTAGTTTGCAGAAACTACCTGAGTCTTTTCTCTCTCACATGAAGTTTTGTAAAGTTGATGTGTTATAGTGGAAAATAACATACAGATTAAACAAAAAATTAATTTCTGACTCTCGTTTTTTAAGAATGTAGCTGGCTGTCTTTAAGAAAGATGAGATATCCAGATAGTCTTCTGAATTCTTTGACTTTGTTTTTCTTTCTAGATTTTGGTGTCTAAATAATTTTGGACATTTTTTTATTATTCCTTGTTTCTATCTTATTCACACATCTGATAACGTTTGATTTGCCTTCTGTAACCTATTTATTTCAAGTCTTCATATTTCTTTGGGAAGAAAGTAAATCTGCTGGCCCGCTGACTTTGAAAAGTCTGAATAAAATTGGAAAGGCCGGTAAAGTTAGGAGAACTAAAGAGCTAAACAGTTCTAATATACAATTTGTATTACAGTTGGTATCATGGGAGGAAAAAGTAAAATTATACTTAAAGAAAAGCAGCTTTTTACAGGCAACACATTACTCTCTTTTGAAATTCAGTAGTGATCTTGTCAGGTGTGTGGCTGAATTTGGGTATATTTGTGGGGTTTTTCCAACATTGAAAATAAATTTAGTCCTGCCCTTTTTCTTAAAATAGCTCTGAAATTTTGGACTATTACTTAAAACATGAATACATGATCACAGTAGAACTTAATCGTAAGATGAAATCATGCAGTATTTATTGATAACCCTAACATCTGGGATAAATGTTTATGCTCCTACCCAGATTTGTGTTGAATGGAAACAGATTGTGTGATTGGAAAGGAGAATTCGACAACTAACAGTTGACATTTTTAAGATTAATGTTTAGAAAGCTTTACACCTGTTTACAATTTGAGGACGAAAAGGCAGTCTTCATTTTTCTTATGTTTGATGAAAACTGGCTTAAGATATTTGTAAATATAATCAAGAGCAAAACTGCACAAACTTGCACATGGAAAAGTGTGGCAAGTTCCTTTGATTGCAGTAAAAACATCTACTGTTCTAAAACATGAAAACTGAAGACTTAGATGATGAATTTTCAAGTGAACCAGTTGTTGAAATTATCGGAATTAACTGAGCCAAAGTGATTATGCATTCTTCATCTATTTAGTTAGCACTTTGTATCATTATATACAGTTTACAATCCATGTATAACTTGTAGCTACAAACATTTTGTGCCATTAAAGCTCTCACAGAACTCTTTCTGTCAGTACGTTATTTTATGTCCCGTGTGTTGCCTGGGAGTTCAGGGGAAAGGAGGCCTTACCTGTCTACATACACGTTTTCCATAGTTGAGTTCCTCAAATCCTAGAGGGACTGCCAGTGTGCCGATCACGTAGGAGCGGACGATATTCCTGCCCTCCTGAGGCCGCTACACTCGGGAGACAGCCACCACGTGATGTAATTATTTATCATGTATGAGGTACAATGGGGCCATGACCGTCAGAGCATTTGTTCTGCCAGAGGGCCTCAGGGCTCACAGAGGAGGGGGTCTATTGTAGGATGAGTTAAGTGTTCAACAAATGCAAAAGGGAATTACAAGCAGGCCTGCGGCTGACACACGTGAAAATACATTCCGGAAATAACGAAGCTCACTGTGGCTGGAAAACGTGGTGGGTAGAAGGACACTGAAAATGTAGTGAAGTGTCGAACCAAACTGAAGTTTACGTGCCCTCGGTGGTTGAACTTATTTGGTTAGTCATTGGGTTACTTTTGAGGGGTTTATTTAAAGCAGGGAAATGCTTGAAGACTTAAGTTGTAGATGGTTATGAAAGTGAAGCAAAGAGAACCAGAGGCCAGGAGACCTGTGAGTTCTCTGAGGAAGGAATAGGAGCCTGCCCTCAGCTGTAACCCTAGGGATGGGAAAGGTGGGCTGGGGTAGATTCGGGAGACAAAGCCGAGTCAGTGGTAAGGAGATGGTTGAGAAAGGAAGAAGGCATGTGACATCAATGTGACGGTGCCATTAACTGAGAAAGTGAGGACCAGAGGAGGAATGGTGTGGTAGGGGGAGAGAAAGATGATTTCAACTTTGAATACATTTGACCTGGTTTGAACATAACCAGCAGACACTTCTTATATAGAACTAGAACTCAGGAGAAAAGTCTGGAATGGAAATGGAAACACACGCTGAGACACGCATGTGTATGTTTGAAGATTTGGCCATGAGAACAGATGAGAGAAGTTGGCAAAGTCGTGGGGAAGGGCAGCATTTGAAGACTGAGCAGAAGAGAGTGATGTAAATAGGTGAGTGATGTAAATAGTGTGGTAGGAGAACCACCCCTCGCCAAAAAGAGGTGGTAACCAAGCCTGTCCAATTTAGTGGTTAAAGAGGGTGAACTGAAGGGTAGCTCTTGAACTGGGCAGTTGAATCACTGCTGATCTTTGCAAGAGCATTTCTGTCGGAGCAAAAGACGGGTCCCAGGTTAAACTGAATTGGGTCAATGAATGAATAGCAACTAAGGAGTGTTGACTTTTCTTAGTCAATTTGGAGATGAAGAAAGTGAAGGGGAAGATTTCCCAGAGGAGACCGGATGGTAGGATTGTTTGCTTAGGTTGGGATATAGAGAGAGGAGGAATGAGTTTGTAGGCTAAGGAGGAAGTGCAAAGGGAAATATTGAAGACGCGGGGGAGCCGATAAAAAAGTCCTGGAGGGAGTCGGCAGGATATGTTAAGGACTCAGAGGGGAGATTTACCTTGGAAAGGGGGAGAGGGACTTTTGGAATCACTCAAAATTCACAAGACCCAAATACTTAGAATAGGAAATAAAGAGGTAGGTGAGAAGAGGTGGAGATCTGTGAAGAGGTGAAGGAGCAGTAAATTGAGGGAATCCACATCTGACGGGCTCCGTTCTCTCCATGAACACTAGGTCTTTGAAGATGAGGATGGTGGTGGAGGCTGAAGGGGGATGGAACTGTTTTCCATCAATATCTCCTGATCTGAAAGGAGCCGGAACTAAAGCTGAGACTCCTGGAGCCTTTGAATTGCTCTTGGCATCTTTCCCCAGTGTACCTTGATGTTGAGCAGGCTGGAAGCCCAGACCGGGCTCTGCCACCTTTCAGCCTAGTCAGGGCTTTTGAGATTTCAGCTGTCTTGGATTAAACTAAATGATCTCTTGGGACTTTTTAATCCTATAATTGCTGTCAGTAAATTACAGTTCAGTCTAAAAAGCAGGATTGAGAATGGCTGAATGACGAATAGGCATTAGGAACATCTTATAAGTGTTACTTTATATTAGTGGAACAAGAAAGCGTGTTTTTCTGAGCGTCTCCTTTATGCCTCTTGGTAAATGGACAAGATAACAAACCAGAATGCAGAGGAAAAGCTATGAATTCTGGGTGCAGATGAGTGAGGATTCCAAATCCCAAATGATTTACATCTTTAATCAGTAAGCCCCATTCCTGACATTTAAACTTCCATGTATTAGCCCTGGGATGATTTATTGTACCTCTGCTCTACGAGGGGTATGAAGTTCAAAGTCATAATCACTTTTCTAGATTAATTATAAAATTTAATGAAGTTTTTGGAGTGGGGAGAAAAATTTGTAAAGATTACCATGTCATCGACTTCATTTATTATTATTTCTCACTTAGAAACACAAATATAAAGGTCATGAAATGAGCCAGTTTATAAATTCAAATCAAGGGAAAAATAGTTTCCGACAAAGGCCTCATTTCTCCGGCTAAGACAGAAAGCGCTCAGCCATAAGTCAATGGACAGGGCTTCCCTGGTGGTGCAGTGGTTAGGAATCTGCCTGCCAACGCAGGGGACAAGGGTTCGAGCCCTGGTCTGGGAAGATCCCACATGCTGCGGAGCAACTAAGCCTGTGCATCACAACTACTGAGCCTGCGCTCTAGAGCCTGTGAGCCACAGCTACTGAGTCTGCGAGCCACAACTACTGAAGCCCGCGTGCCTAGAGCCTGTGCTCCACAATGAGAGGAGCCACCACAATGAGAAGCCGGAGCACCGCAACGAAGAGTAGCCCCCGCTCGCCGCAGCTAGAGAAAGCCGCGCGCAGCAACAAAGATCCAACACAGCCAAAAATAAGTAAATTAAATAAATTAAAAAAAAAGAAGTCAGTGGACAATGACGAGTCCTATAAATAACTGGAAAGAGCTTTTGAGCTGTTTTCAAGGGTTTTGAATAAGAGCTAATGGATGGTGAAGCTGCTGACCTATTCTTAGATTTTGAAATGCAAATTTGAAGTTTGCCTAAGTGAAATGAGGCTGGAAACTTGGGGTGAGGGGAGAAGGGTTACAGATTACATCAGAAAATATTTGCTTACCACTTAGTAAAAGATACACCCCTGCAGTTCCTAGCATTTTTTGAAATGCTCAACGAACAAAAACGTCTTTACTTCCTCAACCTCGATGAATTTGACTTCCACTTAATATCCTGTCCTCTACTTTCACTACTAGCATGAATATGGAAAAACTGTGGATATATTGAATAAGGAAAGAAACCACAGGTTTTTTTTAAAAAGAGCTCCAAAAGTGATTCTGCTGCACGGCCAAGATGTGGACTCACTGACCCACAGGTACATGGGAAGGATGCCCACAGCTGCAGATCTCTACTGGACTTCAGGCCTATGTATCCAGCTACCACGGGCATTTTAAACTTATGTCCTAAACTCATCTTACCCATCTTTCCTGCTGTGTACCCATCTTCTTAGGTTGTCTGGGAATCACACGAGTATCCCTTCAGTTGCCCAAACCAGAAACTTGCCAATTATTTTCCTTCCCCACTTCGCCAGTCATTCACCATGGCCTGTTAATTCCACCTTCAAAATAGCCCCACCTACTCCTCCCCACTTTCCCCTACCTTAATCCAGGCCTCCCCCCAACCCCCTTTGTTGGGCCACTGCAAGAGCTTCCTGACTGGTCTCCATGGCAGCCAGAGTAATTGTTCTAAAATACAAATCCGATCAGACCACGGTGTCACCCTTAAATGGTTCCCCGTTGTCTTGAGGGCAAAGTTAAAGTTCTCTAAGGTTGCTGCCAGGCCCTTCTTCATCAGGCTCTGCCCGTCTCAGCCTCACGTCTCCCTTGGCTGTACTCCACTCCCTCCCCCAACACAGGTCAGACTGAACAGATCTTCACGCTTTTCTAACTCCTGGCCTTTGTGAGTACGGTTTCCTCTGCCAGGATAGCCCTTTCCCCACCCCTCCCTCTCACGCTTCATTTTTCAGGGCAGCTCAGCGTTCATTTCCTCTGAGAAATCTTCTTTGACGCCTGTCACACACACTCCACAGCCAAGTGGACTGAGTGCCTCTCCTGTAACCTTCCAGAACAGTTGGCATTTACCTCCATTGTGGCACAGTTCACCCTGAAATATGATCGTCTTTTTCCATGTCTTCTGCCCTCATAGACCTTGAGGCCAAGTTAAGCCCTGTATCTGGCTTGTTTTCCACCATGTCCCAGAACTGACGGTGCTTGTCGCCGCATGCATGCTAAACATAGTGAAAATTACCGAATTTTGTTTTCAACACACACACACAGCTAGTTTCAGGCTAGTTTTATTGAATTTACCTGAAGTGGAATAGCAAGTATTTGGAGATAACTTAAGAATTCGGAAGGATTGTACCCTAGGGAAGTTGCATAGAATGGCAGCAGATTTTTGAAAAACTTCATTTTGGAGAGAGAAGAGGAAAATGTTTAAAAAACACTTAAGGGAAAGAGCAGAGCTTGTGGAAACCTGAAATCTGAAGCAACAGGGGTCCAACTGATTATTTAAACATCTGGTTAAACCTAGAATCTTCTCTTGTATCCTAGCTAGGTTGCCTTGTGAGTTCTGTGTTAGAACTGTCACATGCAAAAGCAGCTCCGTGTCATCACTGGTTTTAAAAATGGGATTAGAGCTACCACAGGGTTGGCTTGCGTCATGTTAAACGTGAGACTTACTACTTTTCACCTTGTAACATTGTTTATGGCTTGGGATTGCATTAGATGGCTTGAAATGAGATGGCTGGCCATTGGAGGTGTTCGGACTAAAATTCAGCCTACAGAAAATGGTGTGGCAAGTTTGAGACTTTTTTTTTGTAAAGGTTGTACTCCATTTATAGTTATTATAAAATATTGTCTATATTCCCCGTGTTGTACCATATATCCTTGTAGCTTATTTTGTACATAATAGTTTGTACCTCTTCCTCCCCTACCCCTATGTTGCCCCTCCCCTGCCACTGGTACCCACTAGTTTGTCCTCTCTCTCTGTGAGTCTCTTTCTTTTCTGTTATATTCACTAGTTCGTTGTATTATTTAGATTCCACATATGAGTGATATCGTACAGTATTTGTCTCTCTCTGTTTGACTTATTTCACTTAGCATAATGCCCTCCAAGTCCATCCATGTTGCTGCAGATGGCAAAATTTCTCAAGACTTTTAAAAAAATCAGTGTTTCTAACAAGTTATCTCCACTGCCTGTTGAGGAAAACTGCATCTGGTAAGGATTTTCTTTTTGCTGAGCATTGCGGTTGCTGTTACTTCATAGAGTCCTATAATAGATGATTTTATAGATGAAGGAACCAGGGCTCAGAGGTCTTAGATAATTCACCCATATCACACCATTGATAAATTACAACACTGAGATGCCAATTTAAAGCAAAATCACTTTCCAGGGCTCTTTTTAAATCAAGCATCTGGGGTTTCTTAGTTTTTCTGAAATAATTCTGAAGTGTCCATTTATATCCTGAAAATCACAGCTTCTAACCAAAACATTAGACTTCTGCAATAATTAAATTTTCTTGAAAATACTTGTCAACGGTTCTAATGGTAGATCTAGGAAATAACAGAATCAGATCAAACCCTGGGCAGTATTATCAGAGTGAGTGGCATATTTTGTTATATTTGGCAGCACTAACAATCCTTGTGCAAAGATAGATTTTAAGCTTCAAGCCATCCATTGGGGCACCACCAAGTTCTGCTTCATGAATAAATCTGAAAAAAGAAACCCATACCCATTTCAACCATTTCTGAAAGTTAATTTTCATATCATCTGTGCCTTTATCCATGTTATTATGTTCCTGCCAAAGAATCTATATTTTGGGTGGGTTGTAATTCAGGCTGAGAACAGTGTGAAGAAAGATGGGTGGGATGGGGGAGATGGGGGGGGAGGTCCAAGAGGGAAGGGATATATATGTATGCATATAGCTGATTCACTTCGTTGTATAGCAGAAACTAACACAACATTGTAAAGCAGCTATACTCCAAAAGAAAGAAAGAAAGAAGCTCAGTATCACTGGCTTCTGAAACATGGCCGTGTTAGCTATGTGATTTCATATACAAATCACTGTTTGGGGTGAGTAGTAAGGGGCAAGGGAAGGATAGGTTGGAAGGAAATATGAAAACTTTGGGGGAGCATTTAGCAAGGGCCAGAAATGGAATCTTGAGCTCTTACATTCTTTAATCCTCACAACAGCTCATTTGTTGTTCTTGTGATCTTACAGAAGAAAAAATCTAGGTTCAATAAATGACCCAGATCTCACCTACGTTTTTGCTCATAGAACAACTGCTGAATCCCTTTGGGTTTTAGTCTCTAGCCTGGTGACCCTTAGCTCCAGGTGAACTGTCCTTCCCATAATGCACACTCCCCGGTTGCTGAGTCAACTTTTTATCCTTTGGTGGATGTGATTTTTTTTTTTTTTCTAGTGGGAAAATCAGGTATTCATGCGGTGAGCACAGTCGTAAAGGAATTTCCAATATCAACAAATGCAGTGTTTTCCAAACTTTGGTTTAACCTTGGTGATTTTTGCCATTTAAATGTAAGGTGAATGTGAATTTTAAAAATCATTCTCTGTAAGAATAAAGGCTCTTCAGTCCACAAAGGCACCTATGACCCTTTTATTTCATGCATTCTTTTAACCAGAGAATATTCATGGTGTACATGCTCCGTGCCAAGGACTGCTCTGGGACGCCAGATTAATAGCTGCTGCATTCATTAATGACCTCTGACTAGTGGATGCTGGTATAGTCTGATGCACATGGCGTCTATTAACAAGCTCATTACAAGTGACAGAATCATTGAGAGGACTGGAGAGCCACTCCTCTGAACTAATGAAACTGCTGAACCCCCAGGCACTACATTTTTCTTTTGTTTTCTTTTTAACGGATGGTCATTTATTTTATTTTTTACGATTTTTATTGGAGTATAGTTGATTTACAATGTTGTATTTGTTTCTGTTGTACAGCAGAGACATTTTTCTTTCTTTTTCTTTTTTTTTTCCCAGCCACGCCCCCATGATATTCGGGATCCTAGTTCCCCAACCAGGGATTCAACCTGCACCCCGTGTAGTGGAAGCGCAGAGTCAAACACTGGACCGCCAGGGAAGTCCCTATAGTGGCTTAAAACAAAATCTGTGGTTGTGGAGATGGGGGAAAAGTGGATTTGAGGAATATCCAGGAAGTAAAATCAATAGGTTGGAATGCATGATGGGCTATGTCACCCAAAGATGAAAAGGGTTACTCTTAGGTTGCTACCAGGTGATGGTTCCATTTCCTTAGGGACAGCAAGGCTAGTGGTTCAGAATGGGATTGAGGGCTTGTCAGATAACCCAGCAGACATGTGCACGAGGTCACTGGATAGATGAGTCTGGAACTCAGAGGAAAGAGCTGGGCTGCGGACACAGAGTTTGGTCTTAAACAGCAAAAGGATGGTAGATGGAGCCGTGGAGTAGGTGCTATGATCTAGAGGGATAGAGTGAAAGAGAAGAAGGAAGGTCTAGAAAGAGCCCCAGAAAATGGCAACACTGAAAGATTTGGACAGAGGAGAAGCTAAAAAAGAGGTTGAGGGGCTTCCCTGGTGGCGCAGTGGTTGAGAGTCCGCCTGCCGACGCAGGGGACACGGGTTCGTGCCCTGGTCCGGGAAGATTCCACATGCCGCGGAGCGGCTGGGCCCGTGAGCCATGGCCGCTGAGCCTGCACGTCCGGAGCCTGTGCTCCGCAACGGGAGAGGCCACAGCAGTGAGAGGCCCGCGTACCGCAAAAAAAAAAAAACGAGGTTGAAAAGGAAGAGCCAGGGAGGAGGAGGAAAGCCAGGAGTGGGAACCGAGAGGGGCGCGTACTTATAGAGCCGCGATGCCAAATGTTGTTTCAAGGTCTATTTACATGAGGGACTGCAGAGCATTTGCTGGTTTCATCAACATGGAAACATTGATTGGATCCACAGCCCCACTGGAAGATGGCTGGTGTTGGGGGCTGGACTAGAGAGCTTTGCAGAGCAGGAGGAGGAATGGGGACAGCCCTTTAGGGGACACGTGGCCACGGAGGAGAAGAAAGAGATGGGATGATGACTGGGGGATAGGGACTTGAGGGAGGTTTTTTTTTTTTTTAAGCTGAACAGGTTTGAGCATATTTAAATAGTAAGAGAAGGATGGAGTAGAAAAAGAAGTGGAAGGTGAAGGAGAGATACAAGTGGGCAGGGTTTTGCTCTAGTCTCTTTTTGCTCCATTAAGATCAATGGCCCTGAAAAGGAGGAAGCTGCCTCGGAAGGTCTCCCTGAGACCCTCTCCTCCAAGCCCCTATCGCATAAGGCCAACGTGTTCCCCGCCTTGGGGGGTGGGGCACTTTTCCTGAGCCCAGTGATGCGCTTACCTTCAACACCATTAAACCAACAAATATTACTTGTAAAGCGATTTTTGGGGGGAGGTCGCACCTTGCAGCATGTGAGCGTGGAGCCCTAACCACTGGACCGCCAGGGAAGTCCCTAAAGCGATTTTTTCAAGGCATGTGTGAAACTACATCCAACCTTGCAATCACACCTGGTGTGTAAGTTTGAGAGCACAAGGCAGAAAACTAAACTGGTCTTCATAATCCAGGCAGAGGAATTTGGGGTGAGTGTAGAGGTCAGATCCCTAGGGGATGGAGGAGGAGGAAAGAGGCCACAGATATTCTCTAGCTGAGAGGGACTTTGGAATGTAAATCTCTTTTTCCCAAACAAAATCTCCAGTGAAGTCTGCCCTGCTTGTTCCAGAGACTAAGTGGATTATTTGGGGGGGCACTCAAAGAGATGTTGTATTTCACAACTAGGTCAAAATTGTAATTCAGAGAAAGCTGTACTTACCGGATAACTTGTTTTTCTCCATTAAAAAAAATTAGGCTTCATTTACATAAAGTAAAACTTTTTAGTATACGGTTCTTCGAGTTTTGACAAATGCACAGTCATATAACTCCCATCATAACCAAGATACCCGACAGTTCCATCACCCATCCCCCAAATTCACACATCCTCATACTATTCATATTATCCTCATGTTAAGAACAAATCCTGATTGGAAAACTGGAAACGCCCTCAGTCAATGGTAGTTCTGATTGCTTATCCCCAAAATGATGGGAACAGGCAAAGAAAGTTAACACGGATTTAAAAGTTATACTGGGGTAATTGCAAGTGTTGAATGGAGTTGCAAACATGCCTTTAAAAATCACTTTACAAGCAATATTTATTGGCTTAAGTGATATTATAAGGAGCTCTTTCCAACCTGTTCTAAGCAAATCAAATAGATTTTTTTTTTTTTTTTAAAGAAAGGAAAGCTATATCCACTCTCAAAACAGGATAACATACAGAGACCCATGCAGAGGTGGAAACTGCGGGGCCTTCTGGGCTCTAGTTCAAAAGCAGGCAGTGGAGCTGGAGATGGGGAGTCGCAACCCTCACAGGGGGTGCATGCAGGGCCAAGGTCAGCCAGCTCTGGAAAGCTGGTGTCTGCGGGGCAGAGAACGCAGAGGACGGCCCCTGCGGACACTGCATCATCAGCCCCGGCTGGTAGGAAGCTGAGGCCGTGGGAGGAGGAGCCAGCCTCACAGCCGAGCTGCAGCAGAGGGAGCCGAGCGGGCACCGCCAAGGTCACAGTGGAGGAGACTCCGCAAAACACGCAGGCGCGGAGGCCCCTGTGCTGCGTGCCCAGTAAAGACCTCCGGCCTTGCGGGAGCCTCCAGACCGTGCAAAACGCCAAGATACCTAACGCTAAAATCACGGGGCCAACACAGGCAGCCCTCAGATGATGGGTTCCAGAGGGAATGCAAATGAAAGACAGTGTTTTAAGAACTGCGGTTAAATATACATTAATTTTAAGTGCACATTTCAGTGGCATTAAATGCATTCACATTGCTGTGCAACCATCACCCCCATCCATCTCCAGAACTTTTCCATCTTCCCAAACTGAAACTCCGTACCCATCAAACACTAACTTCCCATTCTCACCTCCCTGTCCCTCCCCCTACCAACCACTATTCTACTTTCTATCTCTATTGATTTGATAATATTTGTCATATGTCACTTAGCATGTTTTTAGGTTTATCCATGGCGTAGCATGTGTCAATTTCCTTCCTTTTCAAGACTGAATAGTATTCCATTGTTTGTTGACGGATGCTTGGGTTGCTTCCACCTTTTGGCCCTTGGATAATACTGCTATGAACATGGGTGTACAAATCTCTGTAAACAGCAGGGTTTTGTTTGTTTGTTTGTTTTTAAAGCGGCAGCATAGCGTAATGATTACAAGCCAGACTGGAGCCAGACAGCTTGGGTTTGATACATGTTATCTGTGGACCTCTCTTCCTGTGCCTGGGTCCCCTCACCTGTACAATAGGGTGATAACGATATCTTCCTTAGAGGGTTGTTGTAATTACATGAGATTTTATAGATACTTAAAATGCTTAGAACAATGCCTGGCACACAGGGCCATGTAAGTATTTATGAGTTTACCTTGAATTACTTATGTTTAGGATCCCCAAGGAGATAAATGAAGGAATAACAGCCATTAAAAATTCTAAAATAAAATATGCAGAAATGAAACAAAATCAAATGGATATGAGAAAAAAACACTTTGAGAGTGAATTACACAGTCACTGAAAAAAGACACGGGATGAATGATAAACTAGAATTAAGGAGAGAATTACTAAGTTGGAAGATGCTGCTATAATATTCACCACAATGCATCACTAAGCGTCAGAGAGCTTTCTCTGTGATGCTCAAATATCTCTTATTTAAAGGCGGGGAGAATTTCACATCTCCTTTCAGCCTTCCTTTACAGCACACATCCTTGGAAAAGTGGAACAGTTTTTCACTTCCTCTCTTTTGCTCTTAAACTCCCTCGGTCAGGCTTCTCCATCACCCCAGCAAAACATCCCTTGTCAAGGTCACCTATGACCTCCATGGTGCCAGATTCAATAGTCCCTGCTCAGTCCTTGTCCCCTGTAACGTCTGATCAGCACTTGATGCTGTGGATCACACATTTTCATCTCTTGGCTTCCAGGATCTTGCCTTCTTGTGTTTTCCCCTCCTACATCCCGGGAGCAGCTTCTCAGGCTTCCTCGCTGGACGCCCCTCCTCTCTTGCCTCTTAATTCCAGCGCACCCTAGAGTAATCCCTGGACATGAGCACCCAGCATCTCATGGCATCTAGTTACTGAAGACTCCCAAGTTATGTCTGTAGCTGCGATCTGGCCCCTGGACTCCAGGTTCATACATCCGTCTGCTTCCCACTTCCACTTGGACAGCTATTAGGCATCTCAAATTTATTGTGTCCAAAATACATTTCCGCTCCACACACAGACACAGACCACTCATTTCTCCTGCATTTTCTTCCATCTGATTAAATGGCAACGTGGTCCATTCAGTGGCTTAGGTCACCTCGTCCTCCCTCTCCGCCCATGTCTCTGTAACACCCCCATATTCAACCCATCAGCAAATCTTAGCCTCTGCGTTCAAAATACATCCCAAATCTAACTTCCACCACTACCACCTTAGTCCAAGGCTCCAAACAGTCATTGCTCTGCTCACTGCCCCACCTTCTCCCAGCAGTGACTTCTTATTTCCTTCTGGATAAAATTTAGAAGTCCTGACCATGACCTCGCAGGTCCTACCTTGCTACCGTGATGCAATGCTCCCCTCCTACGTGCTCACTGCAGCCCACACTCACTGACCATGACATGCGTCCTGCAAGCTGGCTCCCACCTCTCGACCTTCTCATCATGGGTTCCCGGGACTGTGTTGGGAGTAAAATGATTCTTTTCACTGTTGCCTCTCCTTTCTCCACTGGGCCACACATTCCTCACCATCTTGGGCAGGTTCCATAACTTCACACTGGCCTTGGCGATTAGAAGTCCAATCTGATCCCCTTGAAAAACGCCCATCTCGGGGAATTCCCTGGCAGTCCGGTGGTTAGGACTCCACGCTTTCACTGCCAAGTGAAAACTCTTTTTATTGTTGTTGTTTGACAGTAGCCGTCCTAAATGGGTGTAAGGTGATCATGACTTAAATTTTCAATTTTTATCTGGAAATGATTTACGTTAAGTTAGATATATACAACATAGTTAACAATCACTTGTATGTGTGTGTGTGTGACGGGGAGAGAGAGAGAGAGAGAGACTGCATAGGTATAAACTGCCTATTTTTGCTAATTAGCACAGAGAATACAATTGGAATTATTTGAGAAGGAAGGATTCAGTGTCACGTGGTAGCCAAAGCCCAGGCAGTGGAGACGGGAATTCTTGTCTTTTTGCCATTGACTTGGGTTTCGTGAGAGATCATGTAAGTTCTCTGGGTCTCAGTCTCTTCATAGTGAGGATTAAAAGAAATATACATGTAAAAGAACAGGGGCTGACACGTATCAAACAGTTAATCACGAGGCCATCTAGAATAAACAAAGGGAAACAACCAAAAGGTACTGGGCTAGATAACAGCCAAGTTCAGCCCATAGCTGAGTTCTTCACATTATAGATATTGCTGGAAATGGATGGTTTTCTCTATTTTGAAATACAGATAAAATTCACTTTATACATGGGACTTCCCTGGTGGTCCAGTGGTTAAGACTCTGTGCTCCCACTGCAGGGGGCAGGGGTTTGATCTCTGTTTGAGGAACTAAGTATCCTGCATGCTGCATGGCCAAAAAAAACTTCACTTTACACTGCAGACATGTTGAAGAGATACTGTGCCTATCGGGAATTGTTGTTTAATAAAGCAAATGAAAATGTAAATATTTTCAGAGAACTCTACATGAAGGAGTCCCATGGTGAAGTTAAATGTACTTTGGTAATGTAAATAATTAAACATCAGAGAGCTTAGTACGATTGCTAAGTACATATTTTGGGAGAACTGTCTCTCCCTCTCTTTTCCATTTCTTTCTCTTCTTCATTCTTTTCTTTCCCACCCCCTTTCAAAAAGGACTCGATATGCCATTATCAAAGATGAGTATAAGATTAAAAGATGGGACTTCCCTGGTGGCACAATGGTTAAGAATCCGCCTGCCAATGCAGGGGACACAGGTTCGAGCCCTGGTCCGGGAAGACCCCACATGCTGCAGAGCAACTAAGCCCGTGAGCCACAACTACTGAGCCCATGTGCCACAGCTACTGAAGCCCGCGCGCCTAGAACCTCTGCTCCTCAACAAGAGAAGCCACCGCAATGAGATGCCCGCGCACCACAACGAAAAGTAGACCTTGCTCCACACAACTAGAGAAAGCCCACGCACAGCAATGAAGACCCAATGCAGCCAAAAATAAATAAATTAGTTAATTAATTTTGATAAATTGGAAGGAAGATAAAGAAAAGAAAGGAGAAAAATTTAAAGTCAGAGCAAATATTAATTCCCCAAACACATGCTTTGTGAAGATATACTTTTTATTAAAGGAAGTGTGAAAAAAAAATTGGATCTGAGCATCCTAGCACCCAGTGTAAAGGGGGAAACATAATCCAATACGTCACGCACGGTCCAAGAAATTAAAACAAGCCCATCGTGTAATTCTGATTACTGAGGCCTGAAAGACCTTTCCCCCCGGGAAGTATTAAAAAAGGACACAGTGTCCTATCAATACCTGCATACTCAACAGTTATCTCCAGAATAAATACAATACTGAATTTTAAAAAATCAACGAAGCAGCAAACCATAGCCTGGCTTGTGTCGAAGAGCCCTTTCCTTAGATATTGCTGATCTTGTCTTTGTGAGCTCTTAGTTTTTTAATAATCTTCAGAACTGACTCATAAGAAACAAAGGAAAAAGGCTGTGTTGAACTTTTGGAGCCCCAGACTTAACCTCAAAAATCCTAAGGAAAATATTTGATGACTTAAAGTTGATCATCGAAAACATGTAAACTTGTGTATTAAAAATACCATAAACAAAGTCAGCAGATAAATGAGAAACCTGGAAAAGGCTGTTCAACAAATATGACAAAAAGAAAAATTGCCTCTTCTTCTAAGGCAGCCCCCCTCCCCTGTTCCCATTTACATGTAAGTGGATACAGTGGGGAGAAGGGAGGAGCCAGGATTGGGGAAGGGCCATTAAGGAAGATGCTGTATGATAAAGTTTGTAGTTCACAAAATCTTTGTGAAACCCTTCTCTCAGAATCAGCCTTGTGCGGGGACAGTGCTCAGCTTCCATGGTGTTTCTCCATCATGCAACCTGTAACACCCCCCAGGTTCTGGCAGCCCCCTGACCCTGCCTGGCTTTCTTGCTTGAGGACCCTAGAGGTTGGGGATGGGTGGACAGGTCTTGGGTAGTCTTTTTCTTTTTTTTAATATTTATTTATTTATTTAGGCTGCGCTGGGTCTTAGTTGCAGCACACGGGATCTTCGTTGCAGCATACGAAATCTTTTAGTCATGGCATTCGGACTCTTAGTTGCGGCATGCACGCGAGATCTATTTCCCTGACCAGGGTTCGAACCTGGGCCCCCTGCATTGGGAGCCCAGAGTGTTACCCACTGGACACCAGGGAAGTCCCAGTCCTGAGTAGTCTTCACACCCATACCTGGGTGATCTCATCCCAACTATAGGTTTTGGTTTCCAGTTTGACTTTATGTATATAATATCTTTATATGTACTGCCTCCTGGGACTTCTCCATGCGGAGATCTCCTAGTACTTCAAATCCAACATGTCGTGGGCTTCCCCGGTGGCGCAGTGGTTGAGAGTCCACCTGCCGATGCAGGGGACACGGGTTCGTGCCCCGGTCTGGGAAGATCTCACATGCCGCGGAGCGGCTAGGCCCGTGAGCCATGGCCGCTGAGCCTGCGCGTCCGGAGCCTATGCTCCACAATGGGAGAGGCCACAACAGTGAGAGGCCCGCGTACTGCAAAAAACTTAATTAATTAATTAAAAAATGAGCAGAAGACCTAAATAGACATTTCTCCAAAGAAGACATACAGATGGCCAACAAACACATGAAAGAATGCTCAACATCACTAATTATTAGAGAAATGCAAATCAAAACTACAATGAGGTATCACCTCACACCAGTTAGGATGGGCATCACCAGAAAATCTACAAACAACAAATGCTGGAGAGGGTATGGAGAAAAGGGAACCCTCTTGCACTGTTGGTGGGAATGTAAATTGATACAGCCACTATGGAGAAGAGTATGGAGGTTCCTTAGAAAACTAAAAATAGAACTACCATATGACCCAGCAATCCCACTACTGGGCATATATCCAGAGAAAACCATAATTCAAAAAGACACATGCACCCCAATGTTCATTGCAGCACTATTTACAACAGCCAGGTCATGGAAGCAACCTAAATGCCCATTGACAGACGAATGGATAAAGAAGATGTGGCACATATATACAATGGAATATTAGCCATAGAAAGGAACGAAATTGGGTCATTTGTTGAGATGTGATATGGACCTAGAGACTGTCATACAGAGTGAAGTAAGTCAGAAAGAGAAAAACAAATATCGTATGTTAACGCACATATGTGGAACCTAGAAAAATGGTACAGATGAACCGGTTTGCAGGGCAGAAATAGAGACACAGATGTAGAGAACAAACATATGGACACCAAGAGGGGAAAGCGGCAGTGGGGCGGGGGGGAGTTGGGATGAACTGGGAGATTGTGATTGACGTGTATACACTGCTGTGTATAAAATTGATGACTAATAAGAACCTGCTGTATAAAAAAAAATAAAACAAAATTCAAAAAATAAAAAAGTAAATAAATTTAAAAAATAAACAAACAGGGCTTCCCTGGTGGCGCAGTGGTTGGGAGTCCGCCTGCCGATGCAGTGGACACGGGTTCGTGCCCCGGTCTGGGAAGATCCCACGTGCTGTGGAGCGGCTGGGCCCGTGAGCCGTGGCCGCTGGGCCTGCGTGTCCGGAGCCTTGCTCCGCAGCGGGAGAGGCCGCAACAGTGAGAGGCCCGCGTACCACAAAAAAATAAATAAATAAAATAAACCAACAGATGTTTAAATAAATTGTATTAAAAAGGCCATTTTACGTAACAATAAGTGCAACAGGAAAAGAAAGCAGAGTGATGCACTAGATGTGAACGTAGATGTTGGTAGAGGTGTGATTTGGGGAGGAAGATGACATTGGTGTTGATCTTGGTCTATGAGGGACAGGGTAATCGGGCACCTCCCCTCCCTACTCTTCCACGTCTTTGAAGGCACCGTGTTTCCTGACTTCTAGGCCTTCACACAAACTGTTATCTCTGCCTCATTTGCTCCCTTCTCCCCCTTCACTTGACTAAGACCTACCTTTCAGATCACTTCTTTAAGGAAGTCTGCTCACCCTTCAGAACACTGTACTTTGCAAAGTACGTCATGCTAAGCTGCTTTGCAGAAGCTGTGTTCCAAGTACACCCTCACGAGCAAGACATCGAAGGGCAAGTTCCCTGTGTCCACACGCCTACAGGTGGCCATTGTCTATTCTTCTTAATCTTAGCCATTTTGCTATTGTCCATTCTTTTTAACCTTGGCTGTCTTGATAGGCAAATGATAGTATCTCCTTGTTGTCTTAATTTGTGTTTCTTTGATTCTAGTGAGATCAGACATATTTTTATGTGTTTACTGTCCGTTTGAGTTTTTCTTTTCGATTTTCCAGTTTATCTCCTTCGTTTGTTTTTCATTGCCATTCTTATAGTTTTATCATTCACGCAACAGCACATTTGTTGCATGCCTATTCTACGTTATGGGCTGAATTTTGTCCTCTTAAAATCCACATGTTGAAGCCTCCAGTACCTCAGAAATGGACTGTATTTGAAGATAGGCCCTTTAAAGAAACAATTAAGGTAAAATGAAGTTGTGTGGATGGGCCCTAATCCAACATCACTGGTGTCCTTATAAGAAGAAGGGACCGGAGCACAGACACACACAAAGGGAAGACCGTGTGAGGACTCAGGGGAAGATGGTATCTACAAGGAAAGAAAACAGGCCTCAGAAGAAACCAACCCTGCCAACACCTTGATCTTGGGCTTCCAGCCTCCAGAACTGTGAGAAAATATATATCCACGGTTTAAGCCCCCCAGTCTGTGGTATTTTGTTGTGGTAGCCCTAGGAAACTAACACAGCAGTGCTCTGGGCCCTGGCATTTAAGCATTTGAATAAGACAAAGTCCTTGCTCGTACGAATTAGAGCAGGAAGAAATAAATAAGATACATAAATTTATTGTATATCATCTTTTATTGTATATGTGTCTTGTTATAACTGCCGTATAAGCTAAATAAATAACATTTAGTGCTATGAAGAAAATAAATAGGGTGATGTAATAACAAGTGATGAGGGCCTATCAGGAAAGGCTGTAGGAGTTGGAGAAGGTCTCTCGGAGGAACTAAGACCTAAACTGTGCTGAGACCTGAAGACGGGAAAGAGCTGGCCACACACAGGTCAGATGGAGAGGGTCAGCACATGCAGTGCAAAGGCTCAGAGGCACCATGAGTTTGGCTTGCACATTAGTTTCCTGTGGCTGATGTAACAACTCCCCACACATTTAAAGGCTTAAAACCACAGAAACATATCGTCTCCCAGTTCTGGAGTCTGAAATCACATTGCTGGCAGGGCAGTGCACCCTCCATTAGCTGCAGGAGAGGAGCCCTCCTTGCCTCTTCCAGTTTCTGGAAGTTCCAGGCATTCACAGGTCCTCTCCCCCATGTGTGCACCTACCTAATCTCCCCCGATTCTCTCTTATCAGGACACTCGTGGTAGCCTCTAGGGCCCACTGGGTAATCCAAGACAAGCGCCTCATCTCAAAATTCTTAACCACGTCTGCCAAGACCCTTTAGTAGGTAACGTTGACAAGTTCCAGGGCTTAGGATCTTGTATCTTTGGGTGGTGGTTAGTTAGCCTACTATGGCTTGATTGAGGACAAGGGAGAAGGTCTGCTCTGCCCCAGGGAGTGAGGTCTATTGTAAGGACCATGGGACCCAATGGCAGGTTCTAGCTGGGGAGGGAATGAACCGATTTAAGTCTGAAGGCCATCACCCTAGCTGCTGTGGGAAGAATGCATCACTCAGGGGAAAGAAGGGAAGCAGGAGGATGAGTTAGGAGGTTATTGTAGTCGTCCTGGAAGGAGATGGTGATAGAGATGGAGAATGGAGTCATTTGGGATGCACTTTGGAGACAGAGCCAGCAAGACATACTGATGGGTTTAACATGCGTGTTGAGTGGAAGGAGGAATCAAAGATAACTTCTAGGTTTCCAGCTTGAGCCAGAGTGCATAGTGGTCCCGCTTACTGAGGGAGAAGTCTGGGCAAAGAGCAAATAAGGCGGCTGTGGGAAGGGAAGTTCTTTTTTTCTTAATATTTATTTAGTTTATGTATAAGTATTTGTGAGTATTTATAAGTATAGTTGATGTTGTACATTATATATATTATATAATATGTGTTGTATATTATGTACATGTATATTATGTAAGTTACAGGTGTACAATATAGTGATTCACAATATTTAAAGGTTATACTCCATTTATAATTATAATTATTACAAAATATTGGCTATACTCCCCGTGTTGTACAATATATCCTTGTAGCTTATTTTATACATAATAGTTTGTACCTCTTACTCCCCTACCCCTATCTTACCCCTCCCCCCTTCCCATTCCCCCTGGTTTGTTCTCTATATCTGTGAGTCTGTTTCTTTTTTGTTATATTCACTTATTTGTTGTATTTTTTAAATTCCACATATAAGTGATATCATATAGTATTTGTCTTTGTCTGACTTATTTCACTTAGCGTGATACCCTCTAAGTCCATCCATCTTGTTGCAAATGGCATTATTTCATTCATTTTTATGGCTGAGTCGTATTCCATTGTGTGTGTGTGTGTATATATATCTCTCACATCTTATTTATCCGTTCATCTGATGGACACTTACGTTGCTTCCATATCTTGGCAACTGTACACAATGATACTATGAACATTGGGGTGGAGAAGTTCTTTTTGGACTGTTTGGAACTTGAAATGCCCATTGGACATCCAGTGGAGAAGTCAACAAGTGGTTGAAAATACAGGTCTGGAGATGTAAATCTGGGAGTCATCTATGGCAGATGGTACGTACAGCTGTTGCTCTGGTTGAGGTGCCCTCCCTAGAGACCGTGGCTTAAGAAGAGAAGGGGGCCCGGGTTTGGACCCTCAGATGTTCCAAAACTTAGCCAACAGCCAAAGAGATGGACCACTGTCACCAACACACGTCTGTCCTGTTTGAGGGACTGCCCGGTAAGCGCTCATACAAGAACCAGTCAAAGCAAGTAGTTTAACTTACACTCAGATACGGGTAGAGAAGAACCTGGAACGTCCAACCTCTGGAGGAGATTTTGTCATGTCAGTCTGGGGTTCTGGAAGCCTATGGTAGGAGGGGTGTGGAGTCAGAGAATACGGGGGGCATGGGAGGCCCTAGGCATCCTTCCTCTGGTCAGTAGAGCCAGGCTTTGTAACCTTCTAGGTGTGGTTGTATCAGAACGTAAGAGTCACGGGTGAGAGGCAATGCAGTGTGGCGGCCAAGAGCTTGGATACCGGAGTCGGTCTGCTTGGGGAGAATCCTTGTTCTGACACTGAGCTGCGTAGACGTAGGCAAGATAAGTAATCTTTCTGCACCCGATGTATTCTTCTTTAAAAGGGAATAATATCAATCGATTCCACTTCTGGTTATATGTCCTAAAGAACTGCAAGAAGGGACTCAAAGAGATATTTGTACATTCATGTTCACAGCGGCATTATTCCCTATAGCCGAAAGGCAGAAGCAACCCAAGCATTCATCAAAAGATGAATGAATTAAAAAATGTGATATATATATATAACAAAATATCGTTCAGCCTTGAAAAGAAAGGAAATTCTGACATGGGGTACAACATGGATGAACCTTCTAGACATTATGTTAAGTGGGATAAACCAGCCACAAAAGGACAAATACCGTATGATTCCACTGATATGAGGGCCTAGAGTAGTCAAACTCATGGAGACAGAAGGTAGATGGTGGTTGCCAGGGGCAACCTGCGGGCAGGAGAAAAGGGGATTTGTTGTTTAATGGGAACAGAATGTGTATAGAATGTGAACGTCGTGCCACATGGGTACACTCAAAAATGGTTATGTGTACACTTTAAAATGTACATTTAAAAATGGTTAAAATGGTAAAATTTGTTATGTCTACTTTACTGCAGTGGAAAAACAAGGAAGGGGGATAATAATATGTGCCTGGTAGGTTTACTGGGAGGCCTAGCTGAGCTGATACACATAAAGACCATGGAGCAGGGCCCAATGAATGGCAGTTACTGTAACTTTGTGAATACATTCACCTTAAAAAGATGATCATTTTATGGACAGCTGTTCTCAAGAGTCCACCCTCTGGGCACATCCCCTGCATGACCCGTATGTGGCCCTCCAATTGCCACCGTAAATACTGCTGAAGTGTCTCTCATTTTTCTCGGGAAAATGGACAGAATTGTTTAACTAGATCTCAGCAGTTTTTAACCTTAGTTATAAATCCATCCGTTTTGTTGACAAAACTTGAGCCAGGACACAGCTGACAACACTTAGAAGTGCCCCAGCCCCTTGTTTATTGTATGGTCCAGGGAAGCTGGGTCATCCAGGTCTCCCTGGACGTCAGGGGACACATCCCAGCTGGCCTGGAGAGGGCGGAGCCTGGGAGGCACACTCCAGCTTCAAGGCCTGCTGGGTCTGTGTGGTACCCCTCCTCCTGGCTCTCAGATCCTCTTGTAAGGATCCCAGTGGTGGTGTTTATCAGATCATCACAGACACACTCAGAGTCACGTTTAACCAACTATCCGGGCACCCTGTGGCCCAATCAAGTTGACGCACAAAGTCATCCATCACGAATCTCACATGAATCAGCGAGAACAATGTCCTGGTTTACAAACACAGTTCAGGACCTGGAAAGGGAACCAGGCTGAGCTCCATTTTAGGTCCAGAAAGGACTTCAGGGGGCATCCTATAGAACCTAGTGTTTAAGAGCTCGAAGCGCTGAAGTGTTTTGCTCGGATACGCAGAGCTACTTAGTGGTGGAGACCCAGGTGCCCTCAAATGAATGAGCCGTGGCTTATTATGCTAATAACAAGTTAACACATACGGAACCTCACCGTTTTCTGTTCATCTCCTGTATTAATGCATTTAATAACACATGAGCCCTGAATTTGACGGATGGGGATGCTAAGGTCGGGCCACTAAGGGGCAGAGCCAGGAATCAAACACATGCATTCTGGTTCCAGACCGTGTGCCCTTAGCCACCGTGCTAGAAGATCTGGCTGATCTGCCTGAGAGCAGTGCATGGGTCCAGGAAAACTTTTTATGAGGCATGAGCTCAGTTGGAACTTGAGTGGCCACTGTGGGCTGTGTGAGTTTGGCCAGTTTGGGCCTCTATGAACTTTTTGAATTGGATTCCACAGATCCGTCTGTTCTCTAAAAGGAAAAGGAGCGCATTTGCTATTGGAGTTTCATTAAAAGGAGTTTCTGGCCCCTTTACTGTACCGTCAAAAGAGGATATGCTTTCTTGCATGAGTCAACACTGCTGCTTTTCAAGAACATGGGACCGATGCTTATTCTGAAAGCTGTCAGCCGCCCTGTGATGTAGGAAATGAATCAGGCGAAATAGGATTTCAATAACAGGGAAACTACTCAGTTTACTGCCCTCCAGGGACAAACAGGAAGCTCTGCTTCCTTCCCCTACAAACAGACTCACGTAGCCTTTTCTTTTTCCCTTTTTAAAATGAATCTGGAGTTTCCTTCCCACATTCCCGTATATGTTTTGCCCCCATTCATGTTTTACCCATCAATGGTATTTTACTTTTATTCATTAAAAGCACACTGTTTTAGATCAAGTCCCCAGAAGCAGGACCTGAGAGAGAGATTTTTGGGAAAGTGATTTATTAAGAGAGTGCTCTCCAGAAAAAAACCTAAGGGAGAGAGGGAAGCGGGATGGAGAGGGGGAAAGGCTGGGACCCAGCCAGGATGCAGTCTCAAGTCAAGTGTAGGTTTGGCTTAATCCACAGGGTGAAGGTTCTAGAATATAAACCACACTGCAGAGCTGACTCACCTTGAGACAAGGGGTCAGCTGTGTACACAGTATCACTCAGTTCGTGGCCTTGGGGGACTCCCCTCCGTGTCAGCGAAGGGTCATTCTCCAGACCCTGGGGGCTCTGGCTGGCGGTGGTTCTGGCTTGGGCTCCGCTTCACACATGTGGTTTCATTGCTCAGCATCCAGCACCATTTCCCCATAACTTCCCTCCTCCTCCGCTTCCTCCTGTGCATCACACAGCAGTTACCAAATCAGCACGGGCAGAAGCGTGGAGGGGTTGGCAAGACAGGGGAGGTGGCGGCTGCTAGGGAACCAACTCCCAGTGGCCATTTGCTCTGTTCCTAACTCACCGTGCACCTGGCCTGGTGTTCAGTCTGCAGATGTGAAAAATCAGAGTGGGGCAGCAGGAAGGGAAGTTGGAAAACATCTGGTCTGCAGGTGGACAGACCTTGTGGGTGCCATGCTTGTGGTGTGCGTCGAATGCGTGACAAAATCGAGGCTGGGACTCAGGTCTCCTGACTTGAGGATGGGGCTGTTTTCCCAACAGCCCGCTGCCTGTGCTGCCTTCTCAGACCGGCTTCCTATGCTGTCTGCCCCGCCCACCTCCCCCCTCTCCCAGAGATACTATTTGCTGAGTGACAACCCTGGAGAGAGTCCCTTAGTGCACGCTTGGTGTCATCAAAGTATGGGGCACAGGGACTTCCCTGGCGGTCCAGTGGTTAAGACTCTGTGTTTCCAATGCAGGGGGTATGGGTTCGATCCCTGGTCGGGGAACTAAGATTTCACATGACGAATGGTGTGGCCAAAAAACAAACAAACAGACAAAAAAAAAAAAACAACACAAACAAATACATGCAGGTCATTTCATTAAAAAAACAAAGGGATGGGGCACATGGCAAGGGAATGAGAATAGACAGGACAGAGATAAGTTGACATGAGATTCTTCAGATTCTCCGATCACATGTGATAGAGCTTTCTGTAGGGCCTGGGTAACCAATGGAGAGTTTTAACAAGAGGAAAGATGGAATCGGTTGGTTTGGGGGGAAAGTGGCAGTATGGAATATGAACCAAGAGAGAAAAAGACGGCAGACAATTTTTAGCAAGTTAGGCAAGATATGGTTAGGGCCTACACTAAGATGTCTTTCAGCATAGGTGCTGGGGGGAGAGTGGAGCAGGAGAGCCAAAAAGCCAGGGATCTGATGCAAACAACTCCTCAAACTGCATCTTTAGGTCAAATAGGGGGTACCACCGAGAGCGCTTCCTCAAAGTCTCCTGCATGTGTTTCTCAGAAGGAAGGGGTAGGTGATTCCATGGCCAACACCATCAGCGAGGGGTTGTATTAGGTTCGTAGGGCTGCTGTAACAGAGCACCACCAACCGGATGGCTCGAAACAACAGAAATTTATCTCCCAGCGTTCTGGAAACTAGAAGGTCAAAATTCAGGTGTCAGCGGGGTTGGCTTCTTCTGGAGTTTCTGAGAGAGAATCTGAGGGAATTTCCACACCTCTCTCTGAGCTCCTGGTGGCTCCTGGCATGCCTTGGCTTGTGGATGCATCACTCCAATCTCTACCTCCATCACTACACGGTGTTACCTCCTGTGTGTGTCTTCGTCCTCAGCCTAATCTAATGGGGCCTCATCTTAGCCTGATCACATCTGCAAAGACCCTAACTCCAAATAAGGTCACACTCACAGGTACCAGAGGTTGGGACTTGGACACGTCTTTCTGGGAGACACACTTCAATCCACACAGGTGTGTTATGCATACTCCAGTTGAAAGTTTCAGACAACCTCTGGCTTAAGGGGAAGAAAGGGACTTGACCTACTTGCGTAATTTGAAGAACAAGGGCATGGCTCTGCCGTCCTTAGTGCTGCTTCATTGTCTAGAAGGATCTCTCCTGTGGGTGGCTAAGATTACCCTCCACCCACCCTGACCACATCCAGATGTACAAAGGTAATCTCGGAAAAAAGGTCTCCCCGCTAAATCCATGGCCATCTTTCCACAGGAGTTATCCTTGGAGGCAACTTGCCCAAATCATAACAACTGAAGCGGATTATCATGGAATGTGTGTGTGAGGGGGAACTCCCCAAAGTGCTGCTGGGCAACGTTCTTTCTCTGCCTCTGCCCAAGTGAGGGCAAGGGGAGAGCCCCAGGTGTAAATACCAGCTGCTCCCTGGCCATCTTGATTTTGTGGGCAACCTACATGATGGATAGACATTGCATCTGTTGACTTCTGTTCATCTGGCTCTGATGGACGCATCTCTGTCCAGCCTTAAATCTGATCAGGAATCTGGCATTTGTCCCCGTTTCCTCACCTGCCTGCAAGAGATAAGAGCCAGTGGGAGAGGTTGCCTAATGAATGAGCTGAGCTCAGTACCTAGAGGCTGTCTGCTGTCAGTGCCTCTAGGGCCATGACACTGGAGGTGGCTGGCCACTGTTCCTTGCATCATGTCCTTTGGGACTGCCCACCACCCATCACGTTCTCCCTTCACAGGCCTCCTGGGGGTGCGGGGAACCGAGTCTGCTCCCAACTGGCCAGCTCCTACCTCTCTCAGCACAAGCAAGCAAGAAGCTAACAACATCTTGAGGTCCATACCTGGGTCACGGCTCCATACACATCCTGCTACCAACACCGCCATCGCGCTCAGCATCTGAGCTGGAAAACTGCCCTGCTTCCCTCCAGCTGGCTTTTCTTCTATGCTGCTCAGCCTAAGAGTTCCCTGACCATAGGCCAACAGAACTAGGAAAAGCCTCAGGGACAACTAGTCCAGGCCCCTCCAGGTATGGACGGTGGCGAGATGTTCATTTTCACCCTCGTTCGCCTGCGGGGCGATGGAGGAAGGGAAGCCTTGCCGTGCCTTGACCAGCACGGGCCTCCTGGACCGGGATGACCCGCGGCCCCCCTAGATGCCTGTCTTCCTTTTGTCCCAGGTGAAGCAGCCCTCCTCCCCTCGCCCTGCCACTTGGCACTCGCTTTTCCACCATGAATATAAATAAAGGAGACCTCCTTAAAATGGAATCGGGCAGCTCTGAAAGGGGAGCTCTCACACACTCAGCCTAGGTCACCAGCAGGGAGAACAAAACATGAGAATTATTCTGACAAGGGAGGGCATTTTCCACCCGGGGATTTTATCTCCTGTTTTTAAGAATAAGAAGGAAGAGCCCTCCCTGCTCCAGCAACAGCGCTCCAGCCACCACTGGCAGCTGGTGAGAAACTGCCAACAGCCTTGAACTCTCGTTCTCCTCCGATAAACTTTTGCTTAAAACAACCCTCCCCAGTTTCCTCTTGTAACCTTAATGAAAGCTGACCTTCCCTTTGTCTTTTTTGACTTGCCCGTGGGTCACCATAGCTTCCTTGTCCTTCATGGCAATTCCCCCGTTCTTCCCGAATGAACTTCATTTTGCTTTTTCTAATTTGTCAATTTTTTTTTTTTTAAGGTTGATACCACTCACGTTCTCCTCTTTAGGACCTCCCATAGGGTGAAACAAAATATGAATATTCTCACGAACAATATCATCGTTCACAAAATAATAATAATAATAATATGCATCCCCACGTGCCAAGCCCTGTATTTAGTCCTGTAATTTATCTCCACTATTCAGGTGAACACACTGAAGTTCAGAGAGAGGTTGAGTAACAGGTCCATGTGCACAGACCTAGGGTGTGAAAGGACTGTCAGACTTGAACTCCGAGGGGATGGCCTCAGGCCACACAGGTGGTGGGAAAGAGGTGAATATGACTACGGCTCCTTTTCTGTCTTCTCCTGGGCATTACCTGCATTTGTCCCGTTCCTGGCCATCTCCTATAGGCATTTTTCTTAATTAGAAAAAAAAAAAATTATTTTTTCATTGGTTCACTGCTTTTTAATTTTTGAAATATTAATTTTTACCTTCTCGTCCTTAATTTCTTCCTTTTGATTCCCTTAAGTTTCTTTCTCAAATGTAAATGTTCTCAGTGTTATTTTCTAAAGAATCTATCATTGCAGCTTGAGTTTCTCTTTGACCCAAGAGTTAAAGAGAGGGCTCTTAAGATTTCCAAATGGTTAACCTTTCCTGACTAATGACTAGTTGTTTTTGTTTGTTTTTTTCTTTGCGTACGCGGGCCTCTCACCATTGTGGCCTCTCCCGTTGCGGAGCACAGGCTCCGGACGCGCAGGCTCAGCGGCCATGGCTCACGGGCCCAGCCGCTCCGCGGCATGTGGGATCTTCCCGGACCGGGGCACAAACCCGTGTCCCCTGCATCGGCAGGCGGACTCTCAACCACTGCGCCACCAGGAAAGCCCGACTAGTTTTTTTTTGTTTGTGTGTTTTGATGGTGGGATGGGGGTGGGCGGGAAGGTTATTTGTGTAAGTGTGTTTGTGTGTGTTTAGGCGAAACTTGTTTATTTGACCTGCATTAATTGACATCAGCTGTGTGAGGGCATATGTTGAACTCCACAGGAAACACAGAGGCAGGTAAGGCAACTCTCATAGAGAATCAAGTCTCGATTACTTGCATCAGCTTCCAAGGCTTTTTGTTTTCTTTTTTTTTGTTTGTTTTCATTTTTTTAATTGAGATATAATTGACATATAACATCGTACTAGTTTTAGGTGTATAACGTGATTTGATATATGTATATATTGTGAAATGATTACTGCAGTACCTTTAGCTAACATTCTTCACCTCACATAGTTACAAATCTTTTCTTGTGATGAGAACTTTTTTTTTTTTTTTTTTTTTTTACGGTGTGCGGGCCTCTCACTGTTGTGGCCTCTCCCGTTGCGGAGCACAGGCTCCGGACGCTCAGGCTCAGCGGCCATGGCACACGGGCCCAGCCGCTCCGCGGCATGTGGGATCTTCCCGGACCGAGGCACGAACCCTTGTCCCCTGCATTGGCAGGCGGACTCTCAACCACTGCGCCACCGGGGAAGCCCGTGATGAGAACTTTTAAGATCTAGTCTCTGAGCAACTTTCAAATATACAATTACTAGTGTATTAACTACTAGTTTTTATTGCATTGCTGTTAGACATTGTGACCTGTACAATTTCTACTTTTGAAATGCATAAAGCTTTTTAAAAAGAATATATATTCTCTGTAAAAGTAAATAGAAAGCTCTTAAAACTATTAAACTCGACATAGAAAACAAACTTATGGTACCAAAGGGGAAGGGGGGGAGGGATAAATTTGGAATTTGGGATTAACAGACACACATTACTAAATATAAAATAGATAAACAACAAGGACCTACTGTACAGGACAGGGAACAGTATTCAATATGTTGTAATAACTTATAATGGAAAAGAATCTGAAAAAGAATAAATATATATGTATCTATAACTGAATCACTTTGCTATACACCTGAAACAGTGTAAATCAACTATACTTCAATAAAAATGTGGGTACAAAAAAATTTTAGATTAGAGCCTAAAAATAATGAACTATAATACTCTTGAGAAGAAAACATAGGGAAAAAGCTTCATGACATGGGATTTGCCAATGATTTCTTGGGTATGACACCAAAAGCACAGATAACAGAAGGAAAATTAGATAAATCAGACCTCATCAACATTACACACTTTTGTGCCTCAAAGGACAGTATCAACAAAATGAAAAGGCAACCTACAAAATGGGAGAAAATATTTGCAAATCATATATCTGATAAGGAATTAATATCTAGAACATGTAACAGACTCCTACAACTCAACAACAAAAAAACAAACAATACAATTCAAAAATGGGCAAACCATCATCAAAAAATCTAGAAACAATAAATGCTGGAGAGGGTGTGGAGAAAAGGGAACCCTCTTGCACTGCTGGTGGGAATGTAAATAGATACAGCCACCGTGGAGAACAGCATGGAGGTTCCTTTAAAAACTACAAATAGAACTACCATATGACCCAGCAATGCCACTACTGGGCATATACCCTGAGAAAACCATAATTCAGAAATAGTCACGTACTAAAATGTTCCTCGCAGCTCTATTTACAATAGCCAGGAGATGGAAACAACCTAAGTGTCCATCATCAGATGAACCGATAAAGAAGATGTGGCACATATATACAATGGAATATTACTCAGCCATAAAAAGAAACGAAATTGAGTTATTTGTAATGAGGTGGATGGACCTAGAGTCTGTCATACACAGTGAAGTAAGTCAGAAAGAGAAAGACAAATACTGTATGCTAACACATATATATGGAATCTAAGAAAAAAAAATGTCATGAAGAACCTAGGGGTAAGACAGGAATAAAGACCCAGACCTACTAGAGAATGGACTTGAGGATATGGGGAGGGGGAAGGGTAAGCTGTGACAAAGTGAGAGAGTGCATGGACATATATACACTACCAAACATAAAATAGATAGCTAGTGGGAAGCAGCCATATAGCACAGGGAGATCAGCTCGGTGCTGTGACCGCCTGGAGGGGTGGGATAGGGAGGGTGGGAGGGAGGGAGACGCAAGAGGGAAGAGATATGGGAACATATGTATATGTATAACTGATTCACTTTGTTGTAAAGCAGAAACTAACACACCATTGTAAGGCAATTATACTGCAATAAAGATGAAAAAAAATGGGCAAAGGACTTGAATAGACATTTCTCCACAGAAGATATACAAATGGCCAAAAAGCATGTGAAAAAATGCTTATCATCACTAATCATTAGGAAAATGCAAATCAAAACCACAATGAGACACAGCTTCACACCCAAAAGTATGGCTATTATAAAAAGAAAGAAAGAAAGAAAATAACAAGTTTAGACAAGGATATAGACAAATTGGAATCCTTGTGCATTGCATGTGGGAAATGATACAGCTGCTGTGGGAAACAGTATGGTGGTTCCTCAAAAAATTAAACAAGGAATGGTCCATATGACTCAGCAATTCCACTTCTGGGTATATACCTAGAGGAACTGAAAGCAGGGACTTGAACAGATATTTGTACACCCATGTTCATAACAGCATTATCATAGTAGCCAAAAGGTGGAAACAACCCAAGTGTCCACCCACAAATGAATAGATAAACAAAATGGGATATATACATAAAATTGAATATTATTCAATTTTAACTAGGAAGGACATTCTGACATGTGCTACAACACGGATGAGCCTTGAGAACATTATGCTAAGTGAAATAAGCCAGACACAGAAGGACAAATATTGTAGATTCCACTTAAGTGAGGTAGGTAGAGTAATCAAATTCAGAGGCAGAAATTAGGTTATGGGTTGCCTGGGGCTGGGGGGAAGGAGGAAATGGGAGTTACAGTTTAGTGGGTACAGAGTTGCAGTTGGAGAAGATGAAAAATTTCTGTGGCTGGATCGTCGTGATGGTTGCATAGCAATGTGAACATACATAATGTCATCGAACCATACATATAAAAATGGCTAAAATGCTAAATTTAATGTTATGTATATTTTGCCACAATAAAAAAGTAAATACAGGGCTTCCCTGGTGGCGCAGTGGTTGAGAGTCCGCCTGCTGATGCAGGGGACACAGGTTCGTGCCCCGGTCCGGGAAGATCCCACATGCCGCGGAGCGGCTGGGCCCGTGAGCCATGGCCGCTGAGCCTGCGCGTCCGGAGCCTGTGCTCCGCAACGGGAGAGGCCACAGCAGTGAGAGGCCCACGTACCGCAAAAAAAAAAAAAAAAAAGTAAATACAGACCTCTGATATCAAGTTAATGTTTTTTTCAGTTCTTCTATGTCACCATTTTCCTATGAGATGTGACCAAGACAGAACGAGTTAAAGTTTCTAAACTCAACGTGATATTTGCGATTTTCCTTGTTCTTTGGATGGTTTTTACTTTAAATAAGTATATCATACTACTCAAGACCTAAGGGTCTGTGACTGTTATTTCCTCCCATTTTTAAAATAAATACAAAAAAATGTATTTTTTCCCCATTTCCTTTGTTCCTTTTATAGTTTTCACCTTGAATTCCAGTTCGTATGACATTGGATTTATCATCTTTTGGCTTATATTTCATTCACTCCTTCCTTCCTTCAATAAATAACCATGTTCGCCGACTGTGTGTCAGGTTCCAGGTGCTGAGGTAGAGCAGGCAACAAAATAAACCAAATCTTAACCCTCCTGGAACTTACCTTCTAGTGCAGGGTGAAAGAACGTAAAGCGAGATAAATATGAAAACTACGGTCTAGTGTTTTAGGTCCTTGCTATGTAAAGGGTCGCCCACAGATCCAGAGGCACAAGGTGGGAACGGGTTAGAAACGTGGGAACCCACCTTGGATCAACTGAATGTGCATCAGTGTTGTAACAAGTTTCCCAGGTGGATGCATCGGCACATTCCGGATGGAGAAGCACTGCTTACACCCTGATAAATGCGAGGGAGAAAAAGTAGACAGTGAAAGGGGTCGGGAGGCCTCGCTGGGAAGGGGGCCTTGTTGTAGAGGACGTGAGCTCCGCAGATACGCGGAGGAAGAAGCTGCAGCAAACTGTAAGGCAGAGCTAGCAGGTGCAGGAGGCTCCCGAAGAAGCCGACTCGTCCTCACTCGGCCTTGATCCCAGGCCTTTTGTTTTGGGTGTGCCCTGGCGGCGCTGTTTGAGCGCGGCGATTTGGGCGGCGCTGCAAGATCTCCCGGCGCTGGGATGCTAGGAGCGCCGTGCGCTGTGCTAACTCGGGGGCACTGGCGAGTAAAGCTTGCTTGCCCAGGGTTTCTGTCTCTCTATAAGAGCTCTCAAGACTTTCTCTTTAAAATGCAACCCCGCCCCGCCCCTCCCCTTACACTAGCCAGGCTAGTAACGGGAGAAATACCAAAGCAACCCTTCGGGTTTACCCTTTTCTCTCGGCTTCCTCTACCTAAACGTCCCGCCCTAAGTTCCTCCTCTCATCCCTGCTATCTTCCCCTGTTTTTCCACGCCTGTACCATCGAAACTCTTAGAAGAGTCGTCCAGGCAAGTGGATCTCAAACGGGGCAGAGCGAGAGAATCACCTGTGCCTCCACTGGCCCTCAGTTTCGGAGCAGGAAGACGTGGAGTCCGGCCTGGATCCGCGTCTGACCGAGCCGGGCTCCGCCGCCCAGCCTGGGACCTTGGAGCAGTTACTTGGTCTCGCCACCCTGTCCATTCCTCCGCTGTGAGAAGGAGATAACATCCGCCTCACCGGGTTGTTTTGAAGACTGAGAGAGAACATTTGTAGGAAAGCATTTTGTAAGTGACAGACTGCTAAACACACTGGACTAACTTCAGCTCGCGGATTGCGGCTAAATGATTGATGTCTGGACGCCCCCCTGCCCCCAGCCGTCTTCCTGTTTCTTCTGCACTTGGAATTGCCCTCTCGCCAGGTTATTGCACACGACGTACTCGATTCTGCATCTGCGGCCACAGGTTTCCCCGGGTAGGGCAGGCCTGGTGCGGAGGAGAGGACTGATTGGCTGGGCGGGAGGTGGGACGAGCGATGACGCGCGGAGCCCGGGAGACTGCGCCGCGGGTGCGCGGGATGCCGGGGCCGCGGAGAGGGCGGGGCGGAAAGGGAGCGGACTGGTCGCGGGGCTGGGCGGGGTGGGGGGGAAGAGGGGGACAGGGACAGGATGGAGAGGAGGGGGAGAGGGGCGGAAGGAAGAGGGGAGAGGGTGGGGTGGGGCGGGGAGGAGGAGAGGAGGGAGAGAGTGACGGGGTGGGAGGGGCGGGGTGGGAAGAGGGCGGAGGGCCTGGATGGGGAGGGGAGTATGGGGGATGGGGGATGGGGGGCGCCTTGCTGCGGCCTGGTCAGGGCCGGGTCGCCGCGTCCCACTGAGGACAGTGTCCCTGGTGAATCCTCTCTGGTCCAGTAGGGGAAGAGGCAGAGCCTGAGGTGCAGGAGGAGGGGGCGCGGGAGAGGGAAGGGCCCGCGGGGGCGCCAGGCCGGGGGCGGGTTTGCAGCCGCCCGCAGAGCTTTGGCGCCTTGCGTCGCCGCGCCAGGAGGTTTCCGGTCACACCACGTATCTGGGCATGTGGCTTCTTCCCGGGCCGGCTGTTCTCACAGCCGCCGCCCTTCCCTCCCTTGGCTGCTGCCCCGCGTGGGAGGCGAGGGACGTCGGGGTCGTGTCCCCGGCGCTAGTTGGCGGGGCGGAGAGGTGGGGTTTCTCAGTGACCCACAGCGGGACCTCCCGTGGGCGTGGTGCGGGTTTGTGGGCTGTGGAACTGGAGTACAAGGTCACCATGAGGACCCCGGGAGAGGGGTCCCCCTCTCAAAGGGCAGAGGCCCCTTGAAGGGGGTCTGACCTCGGGGTTTGCGAGGGTCAGGGCGGAGGAGGCGTGAGCCTTGAAAGACGGGGGCGATCTGGCCAGTGGAGATGTGGGTGCTCCAGGCCGAGCGAATGCGATGATGGGGGCACGGGCCTGCTGGGGTCGAGGGCTGGAGGAGTGCGAGGCGAGCCGGAAAGGTCCCGGCCCGTCCAGTGCCTGCGGAGTGACCCGCGGAGGTAGCCCTTCCCTTCTGGGCCTTCAAGTCCTCATCTGTAGGTGAGACAGTAGCTCACTGTTGTGAAGATTTATAATGTATGTGAAACTAGAGCAGTTCCCAGCATGGCTCTGCTTAATAAACTTAGTCCTTTTCCCTCCTGGAAGGAGAAGAAAGTGAACTTGTGAGGCTTTGCTGGACATGTTACAAACACAGCTAGGAGCCAAATAGAGTTCAACAGAATAGATGTCTTAAGAGTCAAAAGGATAGGCGCCTGGCCTGAGCCACCGTCTGCTTCTGAGATGCACACCCCTTAGGACTATGGTCTCAACTTGCTTAGGCTTCGTGGGGGATCCTTACCTAGCACGACAGAGGGCGTTTACGGGTACTGATTGTATTAGAATGGACAGACACACACAGCTGGTGACTTTCTCTCTCTCAAAGGGATATAGAACCATCCAGATTATCTTCAGCCAGAATTCCTTGATTTGCAAGTCTATGCTGGGTTCAGGATTCAACGTCATAGATCTGAGAGGCGGGGGATCCCAGAGCTGTCACTGCTGAGCCCTGGGCCAAACCTCTGGCACCAGCCAGGCCCCGTGTCCATGATAAAGCCAGGGCTGGGTGACTGGCCTTTGTGCCTTGGGCTTTGTGGAATTTTGACCTCGCTGAGTCGCGGAGGAGTTGAGAAGGCCTTGGCCAGGAGTTTCCATGACTCAGTTTCTCCACCTGTATCCCGGGAGTGAGAATACCGGCTGTTTAGCTTCCCTTAGGTTAGGTGCCATCTTAAATAGCTCCTCCCACGACAAGGCAGTGGTGGGTGGGACGGTCATTTTTGTGGCATGGGAGTGGGTGCAGCCTCCCAGTGAGATCAGTGCTCTGGCATGGCTGAAGCAACATGGAAGGGCCTGGTGGGGAGGGTGGAAGAGCCCAAAGGGAGGGGAGGAGGAAGGTACAGAGGTGTGGCGGACTTGGCAGGGAGAGATGTCATGACACTCCCATGACAGGGGCAGGGTGGGCTGTGTGAATGCCCTGGACAATGGCCAGGACAGGTGAAGCTTCCCCTTGTGGGACTGTGATTTAGGAAGTAGCTTGAGTAATGGGACAGTCAGGGCTGAGCCACAGAATGTGGCCATAAATGCAAATAAGTGCACCTTCTTTCCTCTCTCCTACGAGCAGTAGTCAACCCAACGCTCCTGAACCTGGCTCCCACCTTCGTTTCCTTCTCCAGGTGGGCTCTGCTTTGATGACAGGCTCATTCTTGGAGGTAAGCTCTTTCCGCAGAGATTTACATAATGGGAGGCTGAGCAGTCAGCTCTTGATGTCGCTGAAATACCCAGTGAAACCTAGTGGCAACTCTGAGTGCGGCCCCTCTTCATTGTGGCCAGGCCATTGTCTCCTGCCCACCGTCCTTCTTAGCATTACCTCTGCCCCTCTCTTCAGCAAGCTCATTTATATCTTTATACCTGCTCTCAGGATACCCCCCTCCCCATGCACACACCTAGAATATTCTCTCCCACTGCAGTCAATCCTTCTCATCCTCAGGGTTTAGTGCAGCCCCACCTCCATCTCCAGTCCTTCCCTGACAGGTCCAGCCTTGCTTGTTCTGTGAGCTCAAATAGCATTCAGAGTCATTTCACGTGTTTATATATGATCATGAGTGCCTGCCACTGTTTTATGTTTCTGAACCTTAGCTCCTTATCTGAAATGTGAGTTTCCTGGTGGCAGAGATGCTACCAGGTATATCTGCATTTATGTCCTTTTGAAATGTTCCCATCAACCTTTAAGCATTTCCTTACTTCTTGTAAGAATAGTATAAGAATATTCTAGGCACATTTTGTACTCTGAGCCATTTGTCCTAGCAGCACCAATTCTTTTTAGCAGAGAATGATTTAGAAACCAAGATTAGGGTGGTAGGTGTGCTTGTTACAGTTGGAGTGTTGCAACTCCCGTGCTTTCTCAGTGGACAGAGCTAGGGATATACACGAGGATACATTTGTATATTTGCATCTGTACATATATATTTATTTCTGTATTGAAAGGTACTGGTGAAAAGAATGAGCTCACACCAATACCTCCAGTTCCAGTCTGGCATCAAAAGATTCATTCTAGTTTTCTCCCTTTCTTTATTTGTAACTCTTTTCTCCAACAGGGAGAAATCTGGTTTACATTATCTGTAATATGGCTACTTACTGATCACCCCCTTTTTATGTAACTGATTCCCATTGCCACAGGTACCCCTTCCCTCTATGGATGGCATCCTCACCCCCTTGAACTCCAGCACCTCACTCACACACAGTTGCCTTCCTCACCCTTTTCAGGATCTGATACTCTGTGCCACACCCCCTCCTTCCTGCTTGGACTCTGTCCTCCACATGCTTGGGTTTTAACATCCCACACTGGGGCACTCCTTAATACCCCCGTGGGTTCTCCCACCCTCCTCAGTGTCTGGGACCTCACACTGTCACCCCCTGAACCTGAAGTCAAATCCAGCCTCTGTACCCCAACACCAAATTGAATCTCGGAGTTTTGGGTGAAGTAGAAAAGAATAGCTTTATTGCTTTGTCAGGCAAAGGGGGCCGCAGTGGGCTAATGCCCTCAAAACCATGTGTCCTGACCTGGAGGGGGTAGTGAGGAGATTTACAGTAATGGTTCAAAGAGGGCATGATCAGCTCATGGACACTTTTCTGATTGGTTGGTGGGGAGGTAAGTGGGAGTCGGCATCATAAACCTTCTGGTTCCAACTGGGTCTGGGGTCTACATGCTTGTGGGCAGCATACCATTGTCAACCGTTAACTTCTCCACTTAGTTGGGGTTTCAGTATCTGCAAAACAGCTCAAAGATATTGTTATGTGTATTCCTTGATGGGGAACCAGGACCCTGCCCCGAGGCTGCACTATTGTTTCTCTTGACTGTTCCTCCCTTGTCTCCCAACCCCTCCCTTCCCTGATCAACAACTGTTTGAACCTGCCTATTGGAACTCAGGGAAAGTCATGGAGGCTGAGTGAAGCAAATGCCTGTAATCAAAGAAATGGGGGACAAGAAGGGCTTTTGTGCCCAGGAGCCCCACAGGGTCTTGCTCAGTATCAAACTTAGCTGCCCTTCTAGCCTCATGCAGATGTCCTTTCCACCTGCTTGGGGTGAAGTGGAGGCCCGACATCCCAGTCTAAACCCCTCCAACCCCCATGTGGACACCTGTTTTTCTAGGCTTCACCCAATGGCTTTAGGACCAAGTTATTCAGGAATGAAAAGGTAAGAGGAAGAGGCACATGCTAAATTTTTAGTCTCAGATTCCTCATCACTAAAATGAACTTAATGTGCCCATCTAATACAGTTCTGCTACAGTGAGAACTACATGAGATAACATACAGAAGTGCTTCCTCAGCACAGAGCTTGCCAGCACTCAGTGTCAAAGGCCATCATTATTACTACAAATTAACGTCCCCCTTGTTTTGCATCATTTGGCAGGAATACAATGGAGACCTATAGAAGAGAATTAAGCAGGAGGAATGGGTGCCAATGGCAGATGTATCAAGACGGGGGGACTGTTGCCTCTTTCTTAAGAGAATGAAGACAGTCATCATATCAGCTAAATTCAAGTATGTAAGTAAGGAGAAGAAATGGGGAGGAAACATCCAATATGTTGAGTGGTTATCTTTTTGGTGGGATTATTTGACTTAACTTTTTTTTTTTTTTGCGGTACGCGGGCCTCTCACTGTTGTGGCCTCTCCCGTTGCGGAGCACAGGCTCCGGACGCGCAGGCTCAGCGGCCATGGCTCACGGGCCCAGCCGCTCTGCGGCATGTGGAATCTTCCCGGTCCGGGGCACGAACCCGTGTCCCCTGCATCAGCAGGTGGACTCCCAACCACTGCGCCACCAGGGAAGCCCTGACTTAACATTTTTTAATGTGTTTTCCAAAATGTATTCGATAAATATTATTCAGGCTTAGAGAGAAACATTTTAGAGGGACTCTGCTTAACTTCAACATAACTAAATGAAAACTGCTCTCAGCCTGAGTGGTTGGTTGTGCCTTTTTCTTCTGCCTGGTAGGTTCTGGAGTCAAGAGTGCCTGGATTCAAACTCTGGCTCTGCCATTTACTAGCTGGGTGACCATGGGCAAGTTAATGAACTTGTCTGCGCTTTTGCTTTTTGTTTTGTGAAGTGAGGAGTCTTACAGTGCCTAATTCAGGGTTACTTGACAATGAAATGAGTTAACGCTTCTAAAGCACCGGCCCAGGGTAAGCACACAAAAATGTTAGCTTTTAATGTCATTATTATTCCATGGGACAGAATGTAGTGAGTAGTTCCTCAGATGTCTCAGAGGAAAGAATAGCCTCAGCTATGCCTCCCCCCGAGTGAGTATCTTGTGACTAACCCAGAGACCTCAGGCAGCTGAGCCTCCCGTGGGACATCAAGCAGAGGCAAGGGTGACAAATTAAAGCCGGGGAAGTGTTTTCCTCCCTTCTTGGATGGGACCCAAAGAGATCAGTTTCTTAACTGATGCAGCATCCTGACATTAGGACACTGGGACTGGCACCCACAGGACAAATGACACAGCTCTGTCTGAGTTGATGTCCAATTTGGGATTCACTCATGCATTCGCTTGTCTAGCTGTCAATTTCATATATATTTATTAAATGCTTGCTGTGTGTCAGGCACTGTTGTAGGCAATGTAGTATACAACCATTAAAATGCAATTAATTAAAATTACATTTAAAAATTAAAAATGCAATTAATAAGGGATTCAGACATCTGTATACCCATGTTCATAGCAGCGTTATTCACAATAGTCAAAAAGCGGAAGCAAACCCAAGTGGTCACTGATGGGTGAATAGATAAACAAAACGTGGTATATACATACAAAAGAATATTATTCAGCCTTGAAAAGGGGGAAATGCTGTCACGTCTACAACATGGATGAACTTGAAGACGTTATGCTAAGTGAAGTAAGTCAGTCACAAAAGGACAAGTGTTGTCTGATTCATTTGAGGTGCCCAGGGTAGTCAAGTTCATAGAGACAGAAAGCAGAATGTTGGTTGCCAGGGGCTGGGAGGAGTGGGGAGAAACGAGGAGTTAGTTTTTAATGGGTAGGGGGTTTCAATTTGGGATGATGAAAAAAGTTCTGGAGACGGATGGTGGTGATGGTTGCACGACAATGTGGATGTACTTAATGCCACTGAACTGTACACTTAAAAACAGTTAAAGTGGTAAATTTTATGTTGTGTATATTTTACCACAATTTCTTTTTTTGCGGTACGCGGGCCTCTCCCTGTTGTGGCCTCTCCCGTTGCGGAGCACAGGCTCCGGACGCGCAGGCTCAGCGGCCATGGCTCACGGGCCCAGCCGCTCCGCGGCATGTGGGATCTTCCCGGACTGGGGCACGAACCCGTGTCCCCTGCATCGGCAGGCGGACTCTCAACCACGGCCCCACCAGGGAAGCCCTACCACAATTTTTAAATGTGAAAAATTATAGATATTCCACTTTAAATAGTGGAGTAAAGAGTAGAAATTACGTTCATGAAAAGATTTCCCTAACAGGTTTAGTTTTTACAATTTGTTTTCTTTTAAAATTTCTTGGAGACTTCACCAAACAAGCTGTGTGGATGGCAAATAAGCACGTGAAAAGATGCTCAGCATCATTAATCATTAGGAAAATGCAACTTAAAACCACAATAAGAGATACCATCATACACCTATTCCAATGGCTAGAATTAAAAGGATTGACCGTACCAAGTATTGACAAGAATGTAGAGCGATTGGAACTCTCATACTTTACTGGTGAGAATGTAAAATGATACAACCCCTTTTGGAAAACAGTTTGACAGTTTGTTAAAAAAGTTGAACATATTCTGCCATATAATACAGCCATTGCACTTCTACATATTTACCCAGGAGAAATGAAAGCATACACTCATACAGACAGGAAACAACACAAATGTCCATCAGCAGATAAATGGATAAACAGACTGTATTATATGCATACAGTAGAATACTGCTCAACAATAAAAAAAGGACGTACTACTGCTGTTACATGGATGAATCTCAAAATAATTACACCGGGTAAAAAAAGCCAGGGAAAAGAGATCATATAGTGTATGATTACATTTATATAAAATTCTAGAAAATGCTAACTAATATATGGTGACAGAGCCAATCGGTGGTTGCCTGAAAATGAGAGAAGGGTTGGAGAGGGCAGGAGGAAGAGATTATCAGAGGACAACAAAGAAATCTGAGGGGCTGATAGATAAATTTATTATCATTTTTTAAAGATTTATTTATTTATTTTTTGGCTGCATTGGGTCTTAGTTGCGGCACACGGGATCTTCATTGAGGCGTGCGTGCTCTTCATTGCTTCTCTCTAGTTGTGGTGCGCGAGTTTTCTCTTCTCTAGTTGTGGTGCACAGGCTCCAGGGCACGAAGGCTCTGTAGTTCATGGCAAGCAGACTCTGTAGTTGAGGCGCGCAAGCTCAGTCGTTGTGGCGCTCAGGCTTAGTTGCCCCGTGACATGTGGGACCTTAGTTCCCTGACCAGGGATTGAACCTGCGTCCCCTGCATTGTAAGGCGTATTCTTTACCACTGGACCACCAGGGAAGTCCCTAAATTTATTATCTTGAGTGTGGTGATTCTTTCACGGGTGTGTCCATGTCAGAGCTAATCAAATTGTATACTTAAATGTGTGCAGTTTATTGTATGTCAATTATACATTAATGAAACTGGTAAAGCCAGTTTAAAAAAAAATTGTAATGCACACAAAAAATGCAATAATGGGCAGGACGATGAAAATCATAGAGTTCTATGGGGCTGTGCATGCAAGCGGTAGAGGCCGGGTGGGGCTTCACAGAAGTGACCTGAGGACAAGTAAGTGTTGTCAGGCAAAGCGTGGGATTGCGGATGGTGTTTCACATGGAGGAAGAAATGGGTGCGATGACCCACAGGCAGGAGAGAGCCTGAGCTGAAACTCCGTGTGGCTAGAACTCAGGCCGTAGGGGGCAGTAGAGAAATATGAGGCCAGAGAGCACAGCAGGGGACCAACTATGAGTGTAGATTTTCTCCTGGAGTCAATGCAGAATGACTCCAGGCAAGCAGAGGGTTATCACTTGTGCAGTTTAGAAAGATGCTCTGGCTGCAGTCTGGGAATTGAGCTGGGGAGGAAGCAGAGTGCAGGCAGGAAATCAGGTATTAGGTAAGGAGGGCTGAGGACGTTTGACTGGCGGGGAATGACCCCAGACTAGAGCTGCTGGGATATGCCACTTCCCTTCAACTTTTCAACAGCCCTGAGAGTTAGGAAATTTTATCTCAGCTTTGCAGAAGAGGAAACAGACTTGAAGCAGTTAAGTAACTTGGTTACGGTCACACAACTCCCGAGAAGGAGATCTGGGGTTTCCGGTCTGATGGGTTCTGAGTCCAAAGTCCCTAATGCTTACAGGCTTCTCTCTAATTTTAATAAAAGGCATCTGGGATGACTCTCCCCTCTCTTACTGCCTACTTTTCTCACCCTCACCCTCACTGTGGTTTGTTCCATGAATGTCTTCCCCTGGGAGGAGGCAGGGTGCCACGGGAACATGTAACAGAGGATGTAATGTCATCCGGGCAGTCAGGAGAGGGAGGCTTCCTGGAGGAAGGGACATGGCAGCTGAGCCCTGAAGAATTGGAAAGAGAGGGAAGAGCTAGTAAAGGAACATGCTGGGGGAGTGGGGCATGAGAAGGACAAGGTGTTCTAGAATGGAGAGAAGAGCATGTGGGAATAAACTCCAGCATGGCATGCTGGAATAACTGAGCTTTAGAGCACCTGAGTGATGGCGTGAGAGGGAGAGAGGCACATCCGACAGATTTTTAGCTCTCTGTGTAGCAATTTAGAGAATGGAGCGGATGGGAGGGAGACCAGTAAGGTGAACCCTGTTGCTTTGATGGTGAAATCCTGCTCGCCAGGCATCTGCTTGTTGTGGTTACCATGGAAACATCAGACCGCAGACCCAGAAGCCTCTAGTCAGCCCCACTTATTAAAGATGATGAGACTAAGTCCCTCAAGATGGAGAAGAGGTTTGTTTGCCAGCTTTCCTACTGGCAGCATGGAAACCTTTTTTTAATTTTTAATTTTATTTTTAAAATATTTATTTTACTTATTTATTTTTGGCTGCGATGGGTCTACGTTGCTGAGCTCAGGCTTTCTCTAGTTGCAGCGAGTGGGGTCTACTCTTCGTTGCGGTGCGCGGGCTTCTCATCATGGTGGTTTCTCTTGTTGTGGAACATGGGCTCTAGGTGCACGGGCTTCAGTAGTTGTGACACGCGGGCTCAGTATTTGTGGCTCGCGGGCTCCAGAGCACAGGCTCAGTAGTTGTGGCGCACGGGCTCAGCCGCTCCGCGGCATGTGGGATCTTCCCGGACCAGGGCTCGAACCCGCGTCCCCTGCATTGGCAGGCGGATTCTTAACCACTGTGCCACCAGGGAAGCCTGAAACCTTTTTTTAAAAATATGTATGTATAGTGATAAAATATACAACACATAAAATGTATCATTTTAGTCATTTTAAGTATATGGTTCAGTGGTAGTACATACGTTCACAATATCCATCACCACCATTTATCTCCCGAAATTTTTCATCTTCCCCAACTGAAACTCTGTACCCATTCTTATAACTCTCATTTTCCCTTCCCCCAGCTCCTGGTAACTAGTATTCTACTTTCTGTCTCTCTGAATGTGGCTACACTTAAGTACCTCATGTAAGTGGAATCATGCAATATTTGTCTTTTTGTGACAGGCTTAGTTCTCTTAGCATAATGTCTCCAAGGTTTATCCATATTGTAGCACGTGTCAGTATTTCCTTCCTTTTCAAGGCTGAATAGCATTCCAGCGTGCGTATGTATCACATTTTGTTTACCCATTCATGTTGATCGATATTTAGGTGGCCCCACCTTTTGACTGTCGTGGATAATGCTGCTATGGACGTGGGTATGCTGGCAACCTCCTCTGTAGACATGGATTATTGGTACTGAGTGAAGAAGACAGCCTTTTGCTGATGAGTTTTGAGTAAAAAAAGAGAATAGAGAGAAAAGAATAATGTTTTCCCTGAAAGTCAACCAGAAGTACCTTTTGTGCCTAGATATTTTAAGGACTCGTTCTAGGCAATGCCCTCCTTTGCTGTTGTCTTGGATACAGTGCGTTAAGTCTGCACGTGGTCCATCTTGAGTTAACATGACAGACCTGGCAGAGCAGCTTCCGTTCTGGAGGCAAAGATTCGCCTTGGGACACTTCTCCTGAGGAATTCTTTGGGCTTCTAGGAAAACTGTCAGAAGGCCTACTCGTTTACTATGTCATCTACAAGAATATAGGCTTCATGATGGGAGGATCATGTCTATGTGATTTTAATAACTAGTAAATCAACACCTAGTACACTGCCAGTCACTTAAAGAATATTTGTCGGATGAATGTGTCTTCCACTGATTGAGCCCTCCATGCTCCTGGACAAGTCTTATCTCAAGGAAAGAGGCCACGGGAATAGAACCAGACTCAGGAGCTTACCCAGGCTCTGATTCTGTCTGATATGCCATGTGGTCTTGGCTTGTCATTTATACTTTCTCATTGCTCAGCTGGTGGAAATGACACCTGCTTGGACTCACCTCACCAGGTGTCGTGAGCACGGAGGGGATCATATACATAAAAGTGCCGTAGGAACGACATCATGATCGTGTCTAGCCTTGAGCTGTCTTCAGGGCATCAGCCCTGCCTTGACAACAAACCTCGCGCCTGCGGGCACCTGCCCGATCTCAGAACCTCCCCACAAGCAGCCCTCCATCCCAGCTTCCTATTTTTCTCATTGTATCACTATTTTCTCGGTCTTTTGTGCTTGAAACTTGAGTCCCGTCTAGCTCTTCCCTCTCTCTTGCCTCCCCTGAGTCTAGCTGCTTCTTTCCTTTACCACCAGCCCTGGTCAGGAGTCCCTCCCTACACTCTGACCATTGCCAAAGCCTTGACCAGCTCCTGCCTCTTGACTTTGCTGCTGCCAGAGACAACCTCCAACATGTAGCTCTGACTCCATCATGCCCCTACTCAAAAATGACTGAAGGATGCTCACACACACTAGAATGGCGACTATCGAAAAAACAAAAAATGACAAGTGTTGCCGAGGATGTCGATAGATTGGAGCCCTTGTGCCCAGTTGGCAGGAATGTAAAATGGTGCAACCACTATGGAAAACAGTACGGTGCTTCCTTAAAAAATTAAAAATAGAGCTACCGTATCATCCAGCAATCCCACTTCATATCCAAAAGGATTGAAAGCAAAGACTCAGAGAGAGATTTGTACACCCATATTCGTAGCAGCATTATTCTCAAGAGCCAAAAGGTGGAAGCAGCCTGCCTGTATCCATTGACAGATGAGTGGATAAACAAATGGGGTATATACACACAGTGGAATATTAGTCAGCCTTAAGAAAGATGAAAATCCCGTCACAGGTTATAACATGGATGAACCTTGAAGATACTGTTAAGTAAAATAAGCCCGTCACAAAAAGACAAATACTGTATAATTCCACTTGTATAAGGTACCTAGAATAGTCAAATTCATAGAGGCAGAAAGTAGAATGGGAGTTACCCGGGGTGGGAATGGGGGGAGAATAGGGTAGTTGTTTCATGGGTGCAGAGTTTCAGCTTTGCAGGCTGAAAAAATTCTGGAGACCCATGTCATAACAGTGTGAATATACTTAACGCGACTGAACTGTACCCTTAAAAATGGTTACAATGATAAATTTTATGTGCTTTTCACCCCAATTTTTAAAAAAATGACTGATGGATCAATTGACTACATCTGTCCTCTGCACTCTGGTTTTCAAGGCCCTCCCATAGCTGCTCTTTCTGCTGAGCTCAGCTGGATGTGCCCTGAGCATCCTCGCCTCTTTGCCTCGGCATCCACTGCCCCCTCTGGCAAGAACACTGATGTTCTCTCCTCCCTGCCCTGTTGAAATCCTTCCTGTGTTTTAAAAACCCAGCTCAGGTGCTCCGCTGTGCTATTTCTGTGCACCGTACGTGCTGTAGGTACTGAACCTACAGCATCGGCGGGGAAGTGTTTGGGTGCATTCCTTCCTTTGCTCCCCTGACTAGGCCGAATTCCCGAGGGTGGTGGTTTGTTCCAGCACAGTGTGGTCCAACCAGCAGTAGGTGGTTGCTGGTTTGGGGGTGGGTCTCCTTGCTCCCCCATGAGGCCTTTTCTGACTCTCTTTCTCTGTCCCAGCCTCAGGTGCTGACCTTATCCCCTTTCTGGGCCATGAGTTCTTGAAGGGCAGAGCCTGGAGTTTATTCTTTTTTAAAAATTTTGGCTGTGCTACGTGGCTTGTGGGATCATAGTTCCCCGACCAGAGGTTGAACCCGGGACGTCGGCAGTGAGGTTGCGGAGAGTCCCAACCACTGAACCTCCAGGGAATTCCCTGGATGTTTTGAAATACCTATGCATTGTGAAATAATCACCACAATCAAGCTAATTAACATATCCTGCACAGCATAAGGGATCTTAGTTCCCTGACCAGGGGTCGAACCTGTGCCCTTGCAGGGGCAGCGTGGAGTCTTAACCACTGGACCACCAGGGAAGCCCCTGGAGTTTATTCTTTGCATGGCCCACAGTGCCTTGCCCGGTGCCTGGCTCGGAGGGGCTGTACAAATGTTTGATGGTTATAAAAATAGGTGAGAATCCCCAGCCGTGGGCTTGGTCGCCTCTCTCCCTGATGGGAAGCTGAGAAGGAATTGACCGAGCCGGCTTTCTCCTGCCCTCTATGAATTGGAAACCCTGGGTCCTAGCTGTTCTGCTGCTTCAGCATTTCTTTGTTCGGGACCGAGTTCAGCGGCCAAGACTGCAGAAGAAGGGAATGAGGGAGTTTCTCAGCCATCGCAGATGATTGTACTTGTTGCATGTAGTGCCACCAGCCAAAGGCCTTTTCATTAGACCAGACGCGTTTGGCTCTAGGCTGGCCGGGTTTCCGGTCACCGATGGACTCTGTGTAACGTCTCAGCTGGATTTGGCAGACTTGGCAATCCCAGGGGACGTGGCTGGTCCACTTTGGTGGATTTGCACATTGGCATCTGCAGGCCTGGCAGCTTCCCGTCACTTCTGCCTTCTCGGAAGCTCGGAAGCAGGGGAGGTGGTTCCATCCACTACCTAATGGCAACCAGACTGCCGTGTACACAGAGGAGCAAGATGAGTTAGGTCTGGGTTTTCCTGGAATAGTTGAGGAGATTGTGATTTTATTCATGGGAATGGCGATGAAGTGCTAAGTGTAACAGTTAAAGGTAATGTCAATGTTTTATCCTTGTGAAGGTTTTTTCCTGTAAATTCACTAATTAAGAAAAATCTTTGGGACAGTGACTTGCCCTTATTTTTTGTGTGAGCCGTGGGGAAACTGAGACGTAAGATATTCCAGCTGGGACACATTTTTCCGCTTCTGAACGTGAGGAATTGCCTTTAAAACGTTAGACGTAAGATAGAAGGCTGATGTTAGCTTATTAGCGGGCAGCCTTTTGAAAGCATCCCTAAGGTCCTTTTTAGAGAACAGTGGGTCCCACGCAACCATTTCTTATCTTCCAGTTTGTCAGCACCTTGATCTTGTTGGTGATCCCTGATCCTCAATTCCCGATTTGAGCTGAGACTTTCGTATAAATCATGCCTTTCAATTTTTAGTATTGATATTTTCTGATGCATTGACATCTAGGGCTTGCTGATCCTGGAGAGACTGTCCCTTCCAGTCTGGGCAATTTCTAGAGCTAGTAAAGACATGCCTGCAAGTGCCCCTTTCATAAGCAATCCAACCAATCCAGACCCCAGCCCTCCAACCACCTTCTTCATCTGCTCTCACCCTCTGAGCCAATGTCTGCCTGCCCTAATCATCCCAGGGCCAGGTGCTAGACAACTAGGGACGATGCCTGTGACCCAGAGCCTGCTGAAGTTATTCAAACTAGCCCATCCTAAGCCTGCTTCCCCTGCCTTGCCTCTCCTGCAAAAACCACAGTAAAGGCTCTTTCTTTCTCATTCCCTCTGCCCCCTGACCGACCCTGGTGCTTCCCCATGTGGCCCTGCGTGGCATGTCATATAGCCTATTTTTAGGGGTGTCTGAGTATAAAGACTTCTTTCTTCATGATGGTCATTTTCGTGCCTGCATGTTTACTGTACCTGATTAAAATAATCAACATACAGCCTTTCTTTGGCTCCAGTCTTGGTAATTCCTGGTGACTCTCAAAATGGGACTCGGCCCCTTGCCTCTGGCCTTGATCCTTTAGCCTGAGAGTAAGCCTGTCATCTAACTCTTCAGGCTCTATATTTTCATTTCTTTCTGGCCAGTGTCAAACCAGACACAACAAGGAATGCTGAACGTATGCTTGGAAGAGAAATTTAGCTTCACAGGGTAGTTTGAGTTGCCCTAGAAAAGCTCCAATCCCCCTAAACTGCACCCTAAAATTTTCCCATCACTAACCCATCCCTTCTCCTTGAGCATCATCTTCTGCTTTCTTCTCACCTTTTAGTTTTGAAATAATTTTCTCAGTTGCTTTTCCCCTTATAATATAAAGAAGAAAGATTGGATCGAAATGGCATAGGGAGTGCATGCATCTGCTTCTTCTCCTATCCCAAATCCCACGAAATGACAGCAAATATATCCTTAATAAGGAGGGCCTCCAAGCTTAGTCATTAGTTCCCCTCTACCCATTTTGGGTAGTGATGTATATTCTCATCAGCACTAGATTTTGATAGGAAAAAACTGAGTTTCAAGTTAAAGGATATCCGTAGAAAAATAGAATAATAATGTAGAAATCATTAGAAGACAAATGCAATCCAATAAAAGTCAGAAAAGAAATACAATAAAGAACAAGAAAGCATGGTAAGTATAAAACATAAAAGATAATCAGGAACAAATTTAAGTACATCGATAATTACAATAAATGAAAATGGGTTTAAATATTGTATTAAAAGTCTCTCAGATTGGGTTTTTAAAAAACGGTCTAAAATTACTGACAGAGAATCTCTCAGACATACACTATTGTTTGAAAAACATATACAAACTAAAAAATTAGCAGTTCGGTCAGACACAGCTGTTGATAGATCCCAAAGCAGCTGTCAGACTGCCTCTTCGGTGCCATCCCCTTGGATGGTTGGAACAGTTAAACATTTACCTTTCCGCTTCCACTGCATCTAGAGGTGGCCATGGGACACATTTGGCAAGTGAAACATATGGAGGCCTATCGGTAGGTTTCTGGAAATCTTTGCTTTCCTGATCAAAAGATCAGATACAGCAGTTCTCTCCTCTTCATCCCACCTTGAACACGGAGATGTAGCAGGTGGACCCCTGGAAGGGTACAGGCATCTTGTAGACACGAGGTCGCAAACGGGAATAAAAGCTCCTGGGAATCATCAAGACAGTGGTGTCACCTAATGTCACTGAGCTTCTGGGCTAACTCTAGGACCAACTCACGTCCAGAATTCTTGGAGTGTGAGTCAAATCAAACCCCCCTTTAAGTCACTTTAAAGAAAGTTTCTAGATGAACGCATTTCCAAGTAAAACAACTGTGCATTGGTATAGGTATACCCGGAGAAGAGGCACAGAGACTACCCAGAAGGTGTCTCACCAAATTATCTATGGTTACCATTCCAGAATGGAATGGGATTGACTCTAACTCCTTCTGTAGTGTTTCACATATTTTCAAGAAGGAAGTATTTATGTATCAATCATGCAATGAACAATTTTAAAAATAAAGAATGAAACCTTAGGTTGAAATTATGGGATTATAGTCAAATACGAAAAAAAATGATGTCACTTTTATCATACAGAAGTAAACATTTGTCCGTTTGCTCTCTTTTTTTCAACTAATATGTTTTAGAAGTTTTAGATTTACAGCAAAATTGAGCAGCTAGTACAGAAAGTTCCCATATACTACCCCTCCCCCCTACAGTTACTTCTGTTATTAACATCTTGCATTGGTATGGTGCATTTGTTACAATTAATGAAACAAAGCTGATACACTATGATTAACGAAAGTCCATAGTTTATATCATGTTTCACTTTCCCATGTTGTACAAAGAATTCTACGGGTTTGGACAGATGTATAGTGACATGTATCCACCTTCAAAGTATCATACAGATTAGTTTCACTGCCCTAAAAATTTCCTGTGCTTCCCCTATTCATCACTCTTTTCTCTCCTCCCACCTCCCTCCATCCCCCACTGCCATCGGCCCAATCTCTGGCAAGCATTGACTTTTTATTGTCTTAATTTTGCCTTTTCTAGAATGTCATATAGTTGGAATCATATAGTATGAAGTCTTTTAGATTGGCTTCTTTCACTCAGTAATATGCATTTGAGTTTCCTCCAAGTCTTTGCATGGCTTGATAGCTCATGTCTTTTTAGCACCAAATAATATTCCATTGTCTGGATGTGCCACTCACTCACTGCAGGACATCTCGGTTGTTCCCAAGATTTGGCAATTCTGAATAAAGCTGCTGTAAATATCCGCGTGCAGGTTTTCGTGTAGACATATGTTTTAAACTCATTTGGGTATAAACACCAAGGAGCACAACTGCTGGATGGTATGATAAGATTCTGTTTAGTTCTGTAAGAAACTCCCAAACTGTCTTCCAAAGTGGCTGTACCATTTTGCATTCCCACCAGCAATGAATGAGAGTTCCTGTTGCCCTGTCAACGTTTGGTATGGTTGGCTTTTTGGACGTTAGCCATTCTAATAGGTGTGCACAACCCTCACTCCCCACTCCACTCATCGGCACGTGCACTTTTGTCCAGTCACAATCCTTTTCCTCGCCTCGACTCCTGGGAACACCTACTCAGCATTCATCACTCAGCTCAAGCATCACTTGGCAAAGAAGCCAACTTCCTGAGCGGGACAGACCCCCTTCTTACAACACAGGTTCTCTCTCCCGCGGAACACCTGTCACAGGTGTGATTTGATTGTGCGGTTTTCACAGTGCCCGTTTCACCATTAGACTGTGAACCCCGTGCGACTGAGGATTTTTCCTGCTGTTGCCCACCATTTTATCCAGTGCTTAATACACTGTCACCCTCCTAACAGGCACTCGATAAATATTTGTCAAATGAATGAGTGACTGAATGAATCACTTCCCTAGGGGATTCTCAATACAGGACTAATTGATCCTCCGGGCTACCTTCTTCTGAGGCTGGCATAATAACACAGATAAAAAATTGCCCCAAAACGTGAGCGACTCTAACCCAGGTGACAGATGAATCTTATTAAACTCAGCAAGGGAGAATGGCTTTTGACTTTGTGGGAAAAGATCCAGTATAATAAAATAATGCTTCTTTCTCCCAGCATGCAACTAGGCTGGAAATATTTTACATCAGCTTGTGTTTTACATCATCACCATTCATTAGAGCTCCAGGGAAGCTCTCAATATTCCAGAGGCTAAAATCTGGACACATTTGTGAGATCTGAATTTCCGCACCCTACATTAGACCAGCAGGAAGGAGGTTCCTGAGTTCGGCTTTGTCTGACTCCTTTCACATACGGATGATGTGACCACGTGATGGGCGCACGTGGGGCCCCTCTGTTTCTCCCAGGAGCTCGCAGCCTGTCTTATGCAGGACAGGGTATATATTAGGAGAAAGTCTGGACCACAGCCTCCTGCTGAGTCATCTGCCCAGAGATTTTGGGAGAATTCCACCGAGGAGGACTTTGAGGAAGCAGAGAATACTTTGGGTGCCTGTTCGTTCTGTGCTCCCTTCTCTGAGATTCCCCACTGCGAAAGGGAGAGAGGTGACCTCAGGCTTTGTCTGGTCACACCTGATGGACCAGAGCGGGGAACCCTGACTGAGCGTGGGTGAATGAGACAATTTTCCTGGAACTGGCAGCTGGCACAGAGGCTCTTCTAGCCCATATTGAGCTCATGAGTCAGAAGGCTATGTGGAGTCACGGCTGGCATGACCATTTCTCCCCTGCACACAGAGAGGTGGGGCAAGCTGATGAGCAGATAGAGGCGGAGAGTCTAAAGCGCAAGAGACAAGAGACCGCTTAGTCCCAGTTCCTGGTTCCGGGCCCTTAAGGGGCCTGGGTCTATTCCCCTCCCGATGTCCTACAAGATATCCCTGCATCCTGCCAATAGAGTCTAACTTATGCTTGAGCGTGTGCCGTATAAACAGTTATAGAGATACGGTGAGGACCTCCCATATATCACCTCCTTTGCAAGAACCTTACGCATCCGATCTCATTACCCTCATTTGACAGATAAGGGAGCAGAGGCTTAGAGAGGTCAGGCAGTGTCCCAAGGTCACACACCTAGCAGGTGGCGTGGAAGCAGATAAGGAGCTGGCATTAGGAACGAAGGTGGCAACTCCAGTGGCTCCTGCCTTAACGACTAACCAGTGGACCAGGAGTGGGGCGATGGCTGGGATGGATATCGTCTCCCTGTCCAGGGAAGCAGCATCATTTCCCTCTTGTCCTGGTTATACCTGATCACCATCAGACCACGTGGCAGAAGGCATCAAATTCATTGCTCTGTGCAAGATTCCTTCTCTGCCCCTCAGCCCCGTCTCATTTCCTCCGCTGACAGGACAGGGTGCAATTTACATTGTAGCCTTCCCCGGCAGATGCCTGTTTGTCCCATCACTCAGGCCAGGGGAGGTCTGTGCTTCATGTCATTAAGGGGCTGGCGCATTTCCCATCGGGGTGCCTGGGAGGAGGGAAGAGGAAGAGGTATGTTCTGGTTGTAGAGCAGCAATCTTTTTGCTTTTCCCTTCTCACAATTTGTCTGCTGGTTCCCACCTCAGGCACTGCATTCTCTCAGGAGCCAGGGCTGACTGTGCTAGAAGTTGCCCTTGTGCAAGAATAGCCCAAGCATGGTTTCCATGGGAACATCTCAGAAGGAGGATGCTAGGAATCCAGGCTTTTTGTGGCCTTGGATAAGCAATGAACTGGTTGCTTCTGAGAAGCCCAGAGCTTTCCCTTGGCCTTCTCTAACACTGTGTACAGTGCCCATCCCCCACCCCCGTCCCCCCGCCACATACAAAAAGCGAGTGAAGTGAAAAATTAAGTCAATTCACCCTTAAATTCGTAGGAAAAAAATAAACTTTTTGTTTACTTAATAATCCAAGTGTGTGTGGGTTTAAAAAACTGAGTGGTCAAACCCACTCAGAAGTACAAAGAATCCTAGTAGAGAATTCTAACCAGGGATCGCTGAAGTTCCTGCGGTGGACTGGGGGACTCTAGCTTCCCCTTGATACCTTGTCTGCTCAGTCACTGCCTGATTAAGTAGTCTCTGCCATGCTGCCCCTCAATGAAGGACGCATTCATCCATTCATTCCTTCACACATCCCACCATCATTTACGGAGCGCCTACCCCTGGTGGAGCCAGGTGCTGCGCCACCAGCTGTGGACACAAAGAACACTTAAGGAACTCACAGCTTAGTAAGGAAGACAAATAGTGGGCAGATTATAAATCACAGTTGAGTCCAGACCTGAGGCAGGAGGAATTCAAGCAGCTGCAGCCCCACGTTATAACTCAACCATTGAGATATTATTGTTAATGGTCAGCCCTTAGCTTTCTGCCCTGGCGACTCTTGAGTACTTGGGTCCTATAGTTAGAGGCGAATGGCTTTTCTCTTTCTAGACTGGCTTCTAAGGATTAGTACCTGCCCTGGAGCCCCTGTGGTCCCCAGGATCCGCTTTAGCTGACTTCTCAGATGCTTTATTTTATTTTGTTTTTTTAATAGTTAAAAAAAATTCTTTTTCAAATTCTTTTCTCATTTAGGTTATTATAGTGTATTGAGCAGAGTTCCCTGTGCTATAGAGTAGGTCCTTGTGGTTTTGTGTTTTTTTTTTTTTGTTTTTTTTTTTTTAGAACATCTTAAATTTTTAATCCTTTCTTTACAGGTCACCTAGACCACTTTTGATTAAGAAAACTGTAGAAAGTTAGTAACTGCCACAAGCAGACGCCAGGCGGTGGCACATGTCAATTTTCCATAGAGTCCTGCTTTGTGGGGTGTCTGAATGCACTGCTAGGCATCTCTGCTCACACTTGCTGGAATCAATCGCGGCAGATTTTAGTCCACAGGTCGCTTTTCCCCATATTTCTTTGTAAACTCTTCAGCGTTCTTACAGAATTTTTTACGGTCCTTAGAGTATTCTTCAGCTAGGTCAGCCCGGAGCGGGTGCTCGGGCTGGGGGTCGTTCACCAGTGCTATGAGGGACTGGATGACTTGGTCAGTTTTGGTTGCTGGCTTCCAGTTTTCAGCACTAATTACCGGCAGACAGACCTGCCCCTTTTCATCAATGTTCGGGTGATAGATCTTCGTTTTAAATGTGATCTTCGGTGGTTTGAATGGGTACTCTGCTGGAAAGTTGATTTCAATTCTGAAGGCCCCTTTATCATATGGAGGGTTGTCAGGAACAATAAGCCCTTGCCAAGTCAATAAATTAGCTTCATCAACCTGGATGTTACGGAAGTTTTTCATCCCACATTTGCGGATTTCTTCAAGCTCCTTCATCAGCCTCCTGCTGGCCGCCATCTTGGCTCTGGTGCTGCTGCTGGCCCAGCTGGTTTTGTGTTTTAAATACAACAGTGGGTACATGTCAATCCCAGACTCCCAATCTATCCCTCCCCCTCATATGCTTTAGTATAGTAGGGAAAGACCGTGGGCTTTGAGGCCAGGATCTGGGGTCAGATTCCAACCCTGTCATTTACCCACTGGGTGACTGCTGAATCTTGGTTTCCTCATTTTTATTTTTAAAAATTTTGTTAAATTAATTTTATTGAAGTATAGTTGATTTACAACGTTCTGTCAACTTCTGCTGTATAGCAAAGTGACTCAGTTTTATATATATATATATATATATATATATATATATATATATATATATACACACACACACATTCTTTTTCATATTCTTTTCCGTTATGGTTTATTATAGGATATTGAATATAGTTCCCTGTGCTATACAGTAGGACCTTGCTGTTTATCCATCCTATATGTAATAGTTTGCATCTGCTAATCCCAGACTCCCGATCCATCCCTCCCCCACCCCCTCTCCCCCTTGGCAACCACAAGTCTCTTCTCTATGTCTGTGAGTCTGTTTCTGTTTCGTAGATAAGTTCATTTGTATCATATTTTAGATTCCACATATAAGCAATATCCTATGGTATTTGTCTTTCTCTTTCTGACTTGCTTCACTTAGTATGATAATCTCTAGGTCCATCCATGTTGCTGCAAATGGCATTATTTCATTCTTTTTTATGGCTGAGTAGTATTCCATTGTATATATGTACCAACCACCTCTTCTTTATCCATTCCTCTGTCGATGGACATTTAGGTTGTTTCCACGTCTTGGCTTTTGTAAATAGTGCTGCAATGAACAGTATCTTTTGGAATTATAGTTTTGTCTGATATACGCCCAGGAGTGGGATTGCTGGGTCATATGGCAACTCTATTTTTAGATTTTTGAGGTTTTCTCATTTTTCAAATGGACTATCTGGGGGGATCCCTGGTGGTCCAGTGGTTAAGTCTTCACCTTCCAATGCAGGGGGTGTGGGTTCAATTCCTGGTTGGGGAGCTAAGTAAGATCCCACGTGCCTCATGGCCAAAAAACCAAAACATAAAAGAGAAGCGATATTGTAACAAATTCAATAAAGACTTTAAAAATCGTCCACATCAAAACCAAAAAATCTTAAAAAAATATACTCTCTGGTAGAGATTGTCAAGAGGTTAAATGAAATAATATCTGCAAAGTGCCTGGCATAGCGTTTAGCATATGGAAAGAGTTAAATAAGTATCAGTCCCTTCCTTTCTACTTTTTAGAATCCCACCCCCTCCCACCCTGCTGCACTTATTGCCACCTGTTTGCCTGGCCTGCCACTGGAAACAGCTGCCATTTGGGACCCAGTATTACTTGCCAAACTGTACTTTCCTTTTACTGGACCCCATAGCAGAGTGGTTTCCACGAGTCCCCTGGCCGGCCCCATAGATAGACTGCTCTCTGTAGCTTAGAACTCACGCCCTTCCCCTCTGCCCCTGCCCCATTCCCTTCTTCTCTATTTCATTGTAAGAGGATAGGCAATGCATGGGGCTCCTGTGAAGGAACCTGAAGAAATGAAGAATGTAGGGAAAAGTATACTGAGAAGCCAGGTCCTCTCAGCAGAAGTAAGTCGAAGTTCTCCTCTCTTGCAAGTTTCATTGCGTTGATCATTTATGTTCTTTCAATTCCCTGAAGACCTGCAGTGCCCCACTTCTCTTTGTATTGAGTCTCATCTATTATAAGGCTTTCAGCTCAACATTTACAAAGTCAGTATCTTGAGCGAAAGCACAGGCTGCGTTGAGCATCGCTCCTGGTCTCTGAAAGGGCGTGGTGTTTGGTTGGGGCTGGCTGTCTGAGCAGGCTGTGCAGGCAGCCTCCTGGGAGGTGTGAGTTGAGTGACGTCTTCTCCCCCCAAATATCTCCGCTTACCAGCTGTTGGAGCGCCTGAAGTTCCAAAATTAGACGATTGCTTTTTTTACTCCCCTTATTCAAATGTCCCAGTTCCTGGCAAATGCAAGTAGATGAAGTAGTCATGGGATGGCCAGTGGGGCCAGCCTGGGGTCGCTGGGGACATGCGGGAGCCGGGACAGATTTGCGGACTTGACCTTTTCTTTGGTGCCGTTCTACTAGCCTGAGACAGCCAGCCGAGAGCGTGGGCCTGAAGAGCCAGCAGACTCGACAGGAGGGGAGGAGGGGGATGTAGAATCAGGGCAGGATCGGTTCTGATGTGGAAACCGTTTAAAGAGATGGTGTTCATACTTGACCATTCAGGGGCAGAGGCCGGGGGAGGGGGCCCAAACTCCACAGAGGTGGCCTATCAGTGTCTCGAGACCGGGAAGTCCAGTGTGAGAAAAAACAAAGTTAGTGTGAGAGCGCCGAGCCAGGACGGAGGGGACAAACTCACGCGCTACGCTGAGGGTCCCAAAGCCTAGGGGAGGCTGCAGGTGGGAAGGCTGAGCAAAGCTGGAGCTTGGATGGGGACCAGCAGAGACCAGATTAGATTTGGGGGTTGCAGCAACACTCCACCTTGGGATTTGGGTTGTTGTGACCACTGCTGGGTGCGGTGGGCCTTAGGATGGCTCCCCCTGGGCCCTGGGAGCACAGCTCAGGGGCTGCATTGTGGGACCCTGGGCTGGCTTGCCGTCATGAGTCCCTATGGGATACTAAATAAAAAAACAACAAAAACAAACAAACAAAAAACCATTGTCTTTGTCCCCAGTTCCTGGCACAGATCTTCAAAAACCCTTCGACTTTCCAGGAAACTCCCTGGCGGTCCAGTGGTTAGGACTCGGTGCTTTCACTGCTGAGGGTGAGGGCCCGGGTTCGATCCCTGGTCGGGGAACTAAGATCCCATAAGCCTCGCAGTGTGGCCAAAAAAAAAAAAAGAAAAATAAAAACCTTTGGACTTTCCAGATGATGGAAGCATCTTTTGTTATTTATAATGACTGCTCCCCCCTTTTTTTTGGTCGTGTAGCCTGTGGGATCTTCGTGCCCCGCCAGGGATCGAACCCGTGCCCCCTGCAGTAGAAGCTCGCAGTCCTAACCACTGGACCACCAAGGAAGTCCCTGTAATGAGCCCCTTTTAAACATACCTGAGTTTATGTGGACAAGGTGACTCATGGCGGGACCCCTACATAGCTTCAGGATGGAGACTGGTGCCAGGAAAACCCACCGCATGATCGGAGGGCTGGAATTCTCACCCAACCCCACCATGCACCTCCAGGGAAGGAAGAGGGGCTGGAGACTGAGTCTGATCACGTGGCCAATGGCTTCGTCAGCCAGGCCCAAGTATTGAAATCTTGACAGAAACCGAACAACAAAGCTCAGGGAACTTCCTGGTTAGTGAACTTGTCAATATACCAATATATCCCCCCAGTGGGACAGAAGCGGCTGCACCTCTACGTCCCTAGACCTTGTCCTAAGTGTTGCTTCTAGTTGGCTGTCCCTCAGTTGTCTCCGTTATAATAAAATGGTAATCATGTGTATAGTGCTTTCCTGGGTTCTGTGAGTTGTTCTACCGAATTATCAAGTGGGGGAGGTGTTGTGGGAACCCCCAAATTTGCAGCTGGCTAGGCGGAAGCATGGGTAACTTGGGGATACCTGAGACCGTGGCTGGCGTTTGAAGTGAAGGTGGTCTTGTAGGACTGAGCCCTTAACTTGTGACGTCTGTGCTAACATCAGTTAGTGTCAGAACCGAGCTGCATTGTGGGAAGCCCAGCTGGTGTCAGGACATAGCCCCTTCCTCTGACGAAAGATGAAAGCTGTATTGGTATAAATGTGAACGTAATCCAAGCTGGATTCGCTATTATAAATCCATTCTTATGACAGTCATTTTTTCCCATCTGACTCTTAAAAAAAAATAACATGAAAACCTTCCCATCAGCCCCAGGCACTGAGCCTAGTGTGTTCAGGGCACGTCTCGGAGAAGCTGGGCTTCTGGAGCAGCTCGAGGATGGAGCATAGCCAGGTGCCCAGAGGGACAGGGAAGGAGGTAGGAAGGAAAGACATCATCATGTTGTACTAGGGTGATTCCTTATCTCCCGTATTCCTGTTACAACAGCCTGGACCCATGCCCTCATCATGGCAGCCTTTTTAGTCTTTGGGGACAACTTTTAGACACTATTTGGTGCTATCTTTGCTGGGACTCCAGCAAATGTCTAATCTACCAGGGGAGTGAAGCATTATCCTGGTTTAAGTCTAAGAAAGAGGTGTTCACAAAGATTTAAGAAGTTTCCACCTCCCTCTTACAAATTCTACCTTCTTCCAAATACAACCATGTGGCTACACACTAAGTACAGAAGGGAAGTTGGAGCAAATGTCATCAGGATATGAATTAACTTGAAACCTGGAGTTTCCAATCCCAACTTGTCTGGCGGTCTAATTGATATTCCACATAGTCCATCACCAGGCGCTGGGCAATCCCTGCCCCAAACCAAAACTCTAAGTTACCTAAATGGGGGCGTGCATTCTTCCCCCCTCCCACTGAATTTGTTTGCTAGAGCTACCATAATAAGGTACCGCAAACGGAGTGGCTTAAACAACAGACATCCATTGTCTTCCAGTTCTGCAGGCTAGAAGTCTGAGATCAGGGTGTCGGCAAGGTTGGTTCCTTCTGAGGGATGTGAGGGAGAATCTGTCCCATGCCTCTCCCCCAGCTTCTGGGGTTTGACATTTTGGATTATAGATGCAGCACCCTGACCTCTGCATTCATCTTCACGTGACGATCTCCCTGTGTGCGCGTCTGTGTCCAGATTTCCCCTTTATATAAGGACACCAGTCATATTGAATGAGGGACCCACCCTACTCCAGTACGACCTCATCTTAACTAATGACATCTCCAGTGACCCTATTTCTAAATAAAGTCACTGCCTGAGGTCCAGGGGGGTTAAGACTTCAGCATATGAATCTTGCCGGCGGTGGGGGGGGGCACAATTTAACCTATGACACCTACCTTTACTCTTCCTTGTTCACTGGAGGCTCTAACTGAAGCAGGAATGTACCCAGCAGCCAGAAGCCAAGGTGGGTGGGGGCTCAGTGAGCTGGGGATGACGGGGCAGAAAACCGTATGCACATCTCTGGTCATCCACACGCATCCTTCCTCAAAGAAGCTCAGCAGGGATTGGCTTCAAACGTCTGAATTATTAGACTTCCTTATGAATAGTGTTGCACTTTAGCCGTTCTCTTTGGGACCTGCCTCATCTCCAGTGACTTTTCAGATACAATGTTTCCTTTGCTCTCATGAGGAAAGTCACCTCCTGTAATCCAGTGTCCCCTCGCTCCTGAATTAGAGCAGGTTCTTAGTGATGAGCAGCATAAATTTTCTCTGGGTAATTTAAGAAGAAAAGGAATTGAGAAAAGGATGTTGGGCAGGTCATTGGCTCTCTAGAAAGGATGGTAAACCAGGCCAAGGCTGTGCTTCTGGAAACAAATCACACCACAGTCAGAAGGACCCAGCATGCGCTCTGCCACTGGGCTCGGGCACCCAGGAGGCATGTCCATCCTGGATGTTAGCTGCCTCCACTGCTCCTGGAAACTCTATCTAGAGCCTTTTTTTCCAGATTCGGAGGTATCCCTGAGCCCTAAAGGATAGGCACATCTGCACTAAAGCTTTCTAAGGCCACCTTCATGACCAACATTTTCTGATTAACTGTAGATTCCAATAGTCACCTCCTGACCCGTGAAAATTTGGCTCTGCTGGGGTCCTGAGAGAAGCAGACACTGAGATGAGTTAAGAGTGAAAACGTTTAACGGATGGCCAACAAACACATGAAAAGATGCTCAACGTCACTAATCATTAGAGAAATGCAAATCAAAACTACAATGAGGTATCACCTCACACCGGTCAGAATGGACATCATAAAAAAATCTACAAACAATAAATGCTGGAGAGGGTGTGGAGAAAAGGGAACACTTTTGCACTGTTGGTGGGAATGTAAATTGATACAGCCACCATGGAGAACAGTACGGAGGTTCCTTAAAAAACTAAAAGTAGAGCTACCATATGATCGTGCAATCCCACTCCTGGGCATATACCCTGAGAAAACCATAATTCAAAAAGACACATGCACCCCAATGTTCATTGCAGCACTATTTACAATAGCCAGGACATGGAAGCAACCTAAATGTCCATTGACAGAGGAATGGATAAAGAAGATGTGGTACATATATACAATGGGATATTACTCAGCCATAAAAAAGCAAAATTGGGTCATTTGCAGAGACGTGGATGGACCTAGAGACTGTCATATAGAGTGAAGTAAGTCAGAAAGAGAAAAACATATACATTAATGCCTGTATGTGGAATCTAGAACAATGCTATAGATGATCTTATTTGCAAAGCAGAAATAGAGACACAGATGTAGAGAACAAACGCGTGGATACCAAAGGGGAAGAGGGATGAATTGGGAGATTGGGATTGACATATATTTGCCACTGGGTAAGAAATAGATATCTAGTGAGAACCTACTGTATAGGGAACTCTATTCAGTGCTCTGTGGTGACCTAAATGGGAAGGAAATCCAAAAAAGAGGGGATATATGTATACGTATACCTGATTCACTTTGCTGTACAGTAGAAACTAACACAACATTGTAAAGCAACTATACCCCCCCCCCCACAGGAGTAACACCTGTGGGAGGAAAAGGCAGAAAGTGGGATGGGGTAGGGATGGGTTCAGTCAGACCACGATACAGAATTGTCCCCTCCAGCCTGATGGGAACTCTGAGCAAACGCCTGCAGAGGAGTGATGGGTGGGAACGGCTGGGGGCTCGTACCGCGTCATGCTCGGTCACTGTCCAAGCCACCCCAGGAAGAGGGTGGCCTTGACGCCAAAGCGGAGGTGGACTTAAAGATGTCTGTCAGTTAACCACTTACCTAGTGGTTGGCCCAGAGCTTTGGTCCTAAGCAAAGGGAAACAGCCATTCAAAGATGTGGGTCAGGGCTTCCCTGGTGGCGCAGTGGTTGAGAGTCCGCCTGCCGATGCAGGGGACACGGGTTCGTGCCCCTGTCCGGGAAGATCCCACATGCCGCAGAGCGGCTGGGCCCGTGAGCCATGGCCGCTGAGCCTGCGCATCCGGAGCCTGTGCTCCGCAACGGGAGAGGCCACAGCTGTGAGAGGCCCGCGTACCGCAAAAAAAAAAGGATGTGGGTCATGCATAGCCATGCAACTCTCAGAGTCTGCCTCCGCTCCAGGCAGTACTGTACATGTAGATGGGGCATCTTTACAGAGGAAACACATGTCAATATCATACATTGGCTTCTGTCATTTTTCTTATTCTATGGGTCTTGGTTCCACTTCCCCAATGAGATTGTGACTGTCCAAAACTACAGACTAATCTGACTTCCTCAGCATCCCTGACAGAGCCTCGCCTGAGGCTGAACACGGAGTAAAAGCTCTAGGAACATTTTCTTTGTTTTTTCTTTTTTTAATTTTTTGGTCGCGCTACGTGGCATGTGGGATATTAGTTCCCCGACCAGGGATAGAACCGGTGCCCCCTGCATTGGAAGTGCAGGGTCTTAACCACTGGACCGCCAGGGAAGTCCCTCTAGGAACATTTTCTGATCCATCTAAGGTGGCTTTCTCACTGCTTCCTCATCCCGTCTCCACCACGGCCCCCGCCCCATCCCTAAGCACTGCAATTTGAAGGCTCCGTTAGAACAGGCCATAAGTAAAGCCCCTGGCTCACTGTCAGGATGAATTTCTGACAGACAAGTGCTTTCCTGCCCATCTCCCTCTCCAATCATTTATTGTTCTTGTCACAAATTAAAAAGAAAAGCAGGCAGCGCTTAAGAAAATCTGTGGCCCCACTCGACACCTCCCGCGCAGAAAAGCATTTGACAACCGGTTCCCATGGCAACGGGCTTTCTTTGAAATAATTCCTTGTTCGGTGCGCCAGACCCCCGCCTTTCTCTTCTTGGGAGTAATGGCCAGCATTGAAAGTGAGATCAGAGAAGGAGAAAACAATCCAGATGAACAGAGCCCACAGGCCGGCAAGAGGGCTCTCGCGGCCCAGGAGGGAAGAACCCAACGCCTCCGTCCTCAGGGCCATGCTGGTGCTCACCAAAGCGTTCAAAGATGCCAAGGATGAGGTCTGAAAAAAGCTGACAGCAGCATCAACAGGCACTATTTAGAGCTACACAACTGAGCAGAGTTCTCTACTTTTGGAAAAGGGCCACGTTCGCACATTCTATGCAACTGTGCCTGCCCCGGAACCTGCTTGCTTCCAGATTTTTTCTTTTTTTTGGTTCTTTGGTGCCATGGCACATGGGCAGTGCTTTCGCCTCAGAGGAGAGCTGCCCCTGCCCTTGCCCTTCATCCTTATGCCCACTGTGCTAAGCAGTGAGACCCAGACCTGACTTCTGTTGTAGGTTGACTTGTGGTCCCCCCAAATTCCTATGTTGAAGTCCTAGCCTCCAGGACTTCAGAACGTGACTGTAGACTTTGGAGATAGGGCCTTTAGAGAGGTGATTAAGTTAAAATGAGAACGCTGGTGTGGGCCCTAATCCAAGCTGACTGATGCCTTTATAGGAAGAGGAGTTTGGGATACAGAAGAGACACCAGAGATGCACCAGCACTGAGGAAAGGCCATTGTGAGGACTCTGTGAGAAGGCAGCTGTCTGTGGGTCAGGGAGACAGGGCTCGGGAGAAACCAACCCTGCCTGCGCAGTGATCTCGGACTTCCAGCCCCCAGTCTGCGTGTTTTGTTGGGGCAGCCCAAGCACTCAAATACGACTTGCCCCTGGGCTGCAGAGGCTCCATTTGTCAGACTGGGACTCAGGAAAGTCAGTCTAAAATTATCTGCTTTACATCCCTTTCAGAGGGGGATGGGCTCCACCAAGAGCTCCAGCAAGCTCACTGCGCTCACCACGCGACCTCTGATACACTTGTGTCTTGACGTGTCTGAAGGTCTCTTCTCTCACTGGATACCGTACTCTGTGAAGTGACTGATGGAGGCCCAGTGTCCACTCTTTACAGCAAAGGAAGCCGGACGGGTCTAAGTGATTCAGCGCGGGAGGCTGGGCCACCTAAGTAGTTGTGTCCTTGCTTCTCCATCCACCCACGTTTACAGTATTTTAATGTATATGAGATCCCGGAATGGGATGCTTTGAGGTTGGGATGCTATCTTCTTCCATTTGTATCCTGGCCACTGGGACTGTGCTTAGCATGAAAGCACTTAATAAAGATCCCTGAATAGTTAATGAATCTTATTCTGGCCAAGAGAAGGAAGCTTTAGGATTTAAATCAGAAGAGAAATCTCTGGTCTTTTGTTCTTTTCTTTCTTTCTTCTTTTTTCTTTTAGACAAGGAGACAAAGGCTTAGAAAGTGAAGTGACACAGAAGCAGAACCAGGACCCAAACCAAGGTCTTCTGAATCCAAGTTCTGGGGTTTTCTGCTCTGCCATTCACTGAACTGAATACACAGCCAACTGTGTGTGCACCCATGTCAGGAAAACAAAGACAATACCTATATTTTCAGGTAAGCACAGTCTCTTTTTTTTTTTTTTTAAACATCTCTATTAGAGTATAATTGCTTTACAGTGGTGTGTCAGTTTCTGCTTTATAACGAAGTGAATCAGTTATACATATACATATGTTCCCGTATCTCTTCCCTCTGGCGTCTCCCTCCCTCCTACCCTCCCTATCCCACCCCTCTAGGTGGTCACAAAACACCGAGCTGATCTCCCTGTGCTATGCGGCTGCTTCCCACTAGCTATCTATTTTACATTTGGTAGTAAGCACAGTCTCTTAGGTTCAGCATTCAAGTGTGAATCTACTTATTATGTTTCAAAGGACCTGGTATTATTCCATGTACATCCTGGTATTTGCCTCTTTCATCTTTTCACTCCCTTCATTAAAATTCTCAATGGCTCCCAACTGAGTCCCAAGTACAGAGACTGCACATAGTAAGCATTTGATACTTTAAAAAAATAAATTAATGAATAAATGAAAGCAGAGATAATTCTTAATTCCTCCCCCTGGCATTCAAAGCTCTCCATAATCTGGTACCCTAATTTTCAGCCTTCATAGACAAAATCCTTTGCTCTAGCTGGCTCAGTTTCCTCTCTGCTCCCAGAAGAATGCATCATTTGTAACTCTGCTTTGGTTGTTCGCCCAGACTCAGATCACCCTTGTCTCCCTTATTTGTCCATCCTGAAGTAGCTCACATCTTCAAGCCTAACCGAAGCCACCCCTCCTTCTGGCTTGGTGCACAAATAAGGATTTGGAGTCTGGAAGATGTGGGTGGAGGAAAAGGAATCTACAAAGCCTTCTGAAATAGAGGTGCAAGTTAGGAAGAAAACCTGGAAGAGACAGAAATGGAGGGATTGCAGTTGCTTTTGCCACTCAGAGAAACTATAACCTCGATCAAGTCACAATCCCGGTAGCTGCAGTTTCTTCATTTATACAATGGAGCTTTAGACTAGACGGTCCTTAAGACAATTCCAGCCTTAACACTCTGACTTCCCATCAACCCAAACAGCTGCTGTCTCTCTTTGTAGGGTCCCCAACTCTTTTCTCTCCTCTTCCCCAAGGCCATGTATGCACAAAGCAAAGCCCTGCTCGCCAGAGACCTTGACCATCAGTCACCCCCTCTTTTCTGTCTTCAACGTCTTCCTCTCTAATGGTTCTTTCCTACCAGCATTGAATGCGCTGAAAGTCTTTTCCATCTTCCAGAGAAGGAGGTGGGTTTCCACTTTTGTCCATGATGGAATATCTAGTACCAGACTTACTTTCCTGCCGTAAACACCAATTCATTAGACAAACTATATTAAAAAAAATGTTTTCAGACATTAGGGAATAGGCAGTGCAGAATTGTGATTCCCAATAGAAAGGAAACAAATGAGATGAGCCCTAAGATTGCTTTGGCTTTCTGCCTGGAGACACTTTCCCGATGATGGTACAAGAGGTACCCAAGCAGAGCCAGTGGTCTCAGTGAGTTGAGGGGAGGCCAGAGTAGCTGGAATTTGCCAGACAGAGGATCAGAGAGGAGGGAGCCATGTAGAGAAAGCCCTCCCGAAGTCAGCGCTGGGGTCCCCTTGAATCTTTGGCTGAGTACTTAGTTATGCCCACATAGGAAAAAACTCCGCATCACCAGGCAAAGAAAACTATAATTCCCCAAATGGAACAATTCCCAGAGCTCATGTAGGGCTCGGAGATGTTTGAGTTATGACTAGCCAAAGGAGAGAAACCCCTCTGAACACCTGGATCACTTAGTAAAGACTCCAGAAGGGTCACACATTAGTAGTAGGGCTAAATCAGCCCTATTTGACTTCCCCTAGCAAAGCTTAGAAACAAGCCAAATGATGCAATCAGAGGATGCAAAGCTGTCTCACAAATAACTGTCTGCTAGAGCTAACTTCTATGCCCTTTAAAGGAAGAGGACAAAGTGCAGACACCCGACAACCTAATATTCACGACGCCCAGCGTAAGGGTTAAGTAGTCAGGGTTCAATCAGAGAAGCAGGGTGAGTGGGAGTCATATATATAGAACATGAATTTATTAGAGGAACTGGCTTACACAGTTGCAGGAATTGGCTGAGCACACCTGGAGTCCATAGGGCAGGCAGACAGCCAGGGAAGAGCACAGTAGGCTGGAAGCATGGTGGGGAGAAGAAAGAAGAGAATTTCAGATCTAGTCATTGTTTGGAATCTCTGAGCTCAGCGGAGGCCCGAGACCTCTTTTTTTTTTTTTTTTTTGCAAGGTGATTCTCAAATTTATATGGAAATTCATAGAAAGAATAACCAAGACACTGCTGAGGAAGATAGATGTGATAGAACTCACTCTCACTCTACTATAAGACTTTTAGACTGTATGGTATTGACATAAACATAGACAAATTGACTGATAGAATGGAAGTGGAGAGCTAAGAGCAGGCGCATTTATATAATTTATGACAAAGGTGGCACTGTAGAGCAATAATAAAACAGTATTTTTGAATTGACCCCTGCCTCACAGCCTAATTAAAACTATATATATATATATATATATATATATAATATAATATAATAATTCCAAGGGGACTTTAAGTGTACGAAGCCCTCTTTTAAAGGCTTCCAAATGATTAAGTTAGGCCCACTTAGAATACTCTCCATTGTATTAACTTGAAGACAACTGATTATGGACTTGAATTACATCTGCAAAATTCCTTCAAAACGGCACCTAGATTTGTGTTTGATTGAAACTCTGGGAAAGGGTGTGTGTGTGTGTATTACAAAATAGTTGCAGTTTCCCTTCCATGCTCCAACTCCTATGAGAGAAATATCCCTTGTACCCTACCGTAACTGGACACATACTAGAAAGGGAATTCTGGGAACTGTAGTTCAGCCTAGCCAAGGTGACATATCACAAAGCCATCACATTCAGCATCCATTAAAAGTTAGACCTTCATTGAAGCATAACCAGGAGACGCCCGTAACCAGGATAAAAATATAAACAGACACAGACATGAGAGAGATGATGGAATTAATAGAAAAGAACTTTAAAAGAGCCATCATAAGCATGCTCAAAAATTCAAGGGAAAACCTGAAGACAATAAGGAGAGAAATTAAAGATATTAAAAGAAATCAAACAGGACATCTAGGGCTGAAAAAATAAAATGTCTACAGTGAAAAATATACCAGATGGGCTTAGCTGTAGAGTAGACACCAAAGAAGAGAAAAATCAATGAACTTGGAGATGTAGTAATAGAAATTCTCTAAGTTGAAGCACAGAGAGAAAAATATCTGAAGCAAAATGAAAAGGAAGAGAGCCTCAGTGACAGTATCATGTAGTCTAACATATATGTCTTCCCAAAGGAGACAGGGATCAGAATATAATTTCCAAATTTGATGAAAAATATAAATCTGCATATTCAACAAGTTCAGTGAATACCAAGCAGAATAAAGAGATACCACATCAAAGCACATAATCATCTAACTGATGAAAGCCAGTGAGAAAGGGGAAAATCTTAAAGAAACCAGAGAAAAAAAGACACATCATATTCAAGAGAACAAAAAGGAGATTTACTACAGAATTTTTGTCAGAAGCAGTGTAAGCCCGAAGTTAAAGGAATGGCATCCAATGTGCTGAAATTAAAAAAAAAGGAACTGCTAACCTAGAATTCTGTATGTAGTGAAAAGATTCTTTAAAAGTAGAGTAAAATAAAGACATTTTTGATAAAAACAAGCTGAGATAGTTCATTGCCAATAGACTAGCACTGCAAAAAATTGTAAAAGGAGTTTCCTCAGGCAGAAGGAAAATGACATGAAATAGAAACTCAAATGTACATAAAAAAATGAAGAGTACTAGAAATATTAAATGAGTGAGTAAATATAAAAGGCTTTTTTTGCCCCTCATTTAAAAATCTTATAAGAGAACATTGAACACAGAAATCAGAAGGCGCTGGACTTCTCCCTCTGCACAGGATCTCACATTTTGATGTTGGCTGGGCTCTCACCTGGAGGCGTGGGGAAGAATCTATCTTTGAGCTCATTCAAGTTGCTGGCAGAATCTGGTTCTAGGTTGAAGGTCTAAGGTCTATGTTTCCTTGCTGGCTGGTACTCAGGCTCTGCCCTCAGCTCCCTGAGGCCCCCATTTCTTCTCACATGGCCCCCTTCATATTCAAAGCAACAATGATGTATCAAGTTCTTACACTTTGAATCTGCCTGACTTCCCTTTTTATTAATCAGAGAAAGGTTTCTAATTTTTTCTTTCAGTTTCTTTTTAGAGCGTTTTTTTTTTTTTTTTCACAGCACAATTGAGAGGAAGGTACAGAGATTTCCCATATTCCTCCTGTCCCACCATGCATAGCCCCGCCCATTATCAACATTCCTTACCAGAGTATCCCCTCTCAACAGCTCCTACCATTATCAACATCCCCTATATTTGTTACAATTGATGAACCTACTTTGACACATCATCAACGTCCAAAGTCCATTGTTTACCTTACATTCATTCTTGGTATTGTACATTCTGTGGGTTTAGGCAAATGTATAATGAAATGGATCTATTACTTATTTTTATTTTTTTGCGGTACACGGGACTCTCACTGTTGTGGCCTCTCCCGTTGCGGAGCACAGGCTCCGGATGCACAGGCCCAGCAGCCGTGGCTCACGGGCCCAGCCGCTCCGCGGCACGTGGGATCTTCCCAGACTGGGGCACGAACCCGCGTCCCCTGCATCAGCAGGCGGACTCCCAACCACTGCGCCACCAGGGAAGCCCGAAATGGATCTATTATTATAGTATCATACAGAGTCTTTTCGTATCCTGATAATCCCGTGTGTTCTGCCTATTCATCCCACTCCTCACCTCAACCCCTGGCAACTGCTGATCTTTCCACTGTCTCCATAGTTTTGCCTTCTCAAGAATGTCATAGAGTTGGAATCATACAGTAAGTAGTCTTTTCAGATTGCTTTCTTTCACTTCGTTATATGCGTATAAGGTTCGTCCTTGTCTTTTCACAGTTTGATAGCTCGTTTCTTATTAGTGCTGAATAACATTCCACTGTCTGGATGTACTACCATTACTTACCCACTCACCTACTGCAGGACAACTTGGTAGTTTCCAAGTTTTGTCAACTATGAATAAAGCTACTATAAACACCACATGCAGGTTTTGCTGTGGGCATAAGTTTTCAACTCCTTTGGGTAAATACCAAGGAACGTGACTGCTGGGTAGTAGGGTAAGAGTATATTTAGTTGTTTTTTTTTTTTGTTTTTGTTTTCTTTTGGCCGAGCTGCTCAGCTTATGGGATCCTAGTTCCTCAACCAGGGATTGAACCTGGACCCGGCAGTGTGAGAGCGCCGAGTCCTAACCACTGGACTGCCCGGGAATTTCCAAGAGTACGTTTAGTTTTGTAAGAAACTACCAAACTGTCTTCCAAAGTGGCTGCACCATTTTTATTCCCACCAGCAGTGAACGAGACTTCCTGTTGCTCTGCATCCTTGTGGGCATTTGGTTTGTTAGTGTTCTGGATTTTGGCCATTGCAATAAGTGTGTAGTGGTATCTTATTGTTGTTTTAATTTGCATTTCCCTGATTGACATATAATGTGGAGCATCTTTTCATATGCTTATTTGTTGTCTGTATATCTTCTTTGGTGAGGCGTCTGTTAAGGTCTTTGGCCCATAAACTTCTCTAATTTTAAGGGCTTATGTGATTAGATAAGTCCCACGCAGATCATTTCCCTCTTAATGTCAACTGTGCCATGTAACATAACATAATCACAGGAGCGAGATCTCATCATGCTCGCAGACTCCAGGGCATGGGGATAAATGAAGATCACTGATATAAGAACAAAGGCAAGACACCATCACTTGCATTTAGCAGAGACTCAAAATCAGGCTGGGGAGTGGGAAAAGGGGAAGGCTTACCATAAGATCTTATTGAAGGCTTTTGGCATACGGAAGGTGGAGGTGGGCTAATTGTAAGCAGAACATCCCATGTGATTGTTAAGGGTAGCATATTTGGCTTTCTCTTTTTTTAAATTTTTTAAAATTTATTTGTTTTATTATTTTTTAAATTTCTGGCTGTGTTGGGTCTTTGTTGCTGTGCACGGGCTTTTCTCTGGTTGCAGTGAGCAGGGGCTACTCTTCGTTGTGGTGCGCGGGCTTCTCATTGCGGTGACTTCTCTTTTTGCGGAGCATGGGCTCTAGGTGAGCGGGCTTCAGTAGTTGTGGCACACGGGCTCAGTAGTTGTGGCTCGTGGTCTTAGTTGCTCCGTGGTATGTGGGATTTTCCCGGACCAGGGCTCAAACTCGTGTCCCCTGCATTGGCAGGCAGATTCTTAATCAGTGCGCCACCAGGGAAGCCCTGGCTTTCTCTTTTTGTTCCTAAGTTGGAAGTGGAGGCAAAAATTAGGGAAGCTAGCAGTTACTGACCAAGTGCTGACTCTTTGGGGCTGGTTGCTGCAGAAGTTGTGAGCCAGAGATCTATTTTTTTATATATGGTCTGCCCATTGTCATTTTGTATATTCAGTCTTTCAAGGGATTAGTGGAAAGATTTTGGGGGAGCATTTTAGAAATTCTACCTATTGCAGATATCTACAAAAAAATGTACTTACAGCTAACACCAAACTTAATGGTAAGATATTGAATGCTTTCCCTTTAAGATCAGGAACAAGACAATGATGTTCTCACCACTTGTATTCAATATGGTACTGTGGGTTCCATCCAGTGCCATAAGTCAAGAAAAAGAAATAAATGATATCTAGATTGGAAAAGAGAAGTAAAATTGTTTTAATCTCGGATGACATAATCATTTATGCAAAAAAATCCATGACATCAAAAAAAAGTTACTAGAACTGATAAGTGAGTTTAGCAAGGTTGCAGGACACATATCAATATATAAAAATTAATTGTAGATCTATATGCTAGCAACAAACAAATTAAAAGACAAAATGACTTACAATAGCATTAAATATTAAATACTTAGGAATACAATTGATAAAAAGTGTGTAAGACCCCAATACTCAAAACTACAAAATTTTGCTATAAAAATTAAACATGACCTAATAAAATGGAGAGATATACCATGTTCACGGATCAGAAAATTGACTATTGTCAAAATTTTAGTTATCCCCAAATTGATCCATAGATTAAAGGCAATTCCAACAAAATTCCAGAAGGCTTTTTTGGTAGAGATTGAGAAGTTTGTTCTAAAATTCACATTGAAATGCAAAGGATCACAAACAGTTAGAATAACTCTGAGAAAGAAGAACAAAGTTGGAGGACTTACACTACCTGATGTCAAGACTTATTATAGTGTTATAGTAAATAAGATGGTCAGTATTGGTGCCAAGATAGACAAATAGATCAACGGGGCAGAATAGAGTCCAGAAGCAGATGCCCACATATATGGTCACTTAATTCTTGACAAAGATTCAAAACCCATTCAGTAGAGAAATGATAGTGTTTTCAACAAATGGTGCTGGAACAGTTTGATATCCATATGCAAAAAAGAAGCAAAACCTGGAAGAACCAAAAGAGAGAAGCAGACAAATCCACAATTATGGTTGCATATTGTAACACCCGTCTCAGTAATTCACAAAAGTAGGCAGAAGATGAGCAAGGAAATAAAAAAAGTGTACAACTTTTTCAACCAACTTGACTTAATTAAAACTTGCAACCTACAACAGTAGAGTCCACATTATCCTCATGTGCACATTGACCATTTAACCAAGATAGACCATATGTTAGATCACACGTCTTTGAAACCACGGGGTGTATTCTCTTACCACAAAAGAATTAGAAGTTAATAATAAAAAGATGATTGAAAACCCACATATTGGAAACTGGACAACATAGTACTAAATAATTCAAGAATCAGAAAAGAGATCATAAGAGAAATTAGGAAATATTTTGAAATGGCTAACAATAAAAAAAAAATCAAAGTTTGTGGAATGCAGGTAAAGCAGTTCACAAAGGAAATTTATAGCTTTCAAGGCTTATAGGTTGTTATCTATATTCCTGAACAACTGGCTATAAATCAGAAGTTCCCACGTCCCCCTTTGGGTTCTATTAATTTGCTAGAGCGAATCACAGAATTCAGGAAGCCTGCTTACTCACCAGAGTACCAGTTTATTCCAAAGGAAATTAAAGGATGTGAATCAGCAGCCAGATGAAGAGATGCATGGGGCAAGGTTCTGAATAAAGGAGCTTCTGTGGAGCCCTGGGGTCCAGCATGGTGGCACATGGAAGCATTCTGGTTCCACCTGGAGCTTTCTAGTACCCCTGCTTTTTGGTTGTCTTATGGGGCCTCATTACAAAGCCATGATTGATTAAATTATTGACCACTGGTGATTCAACCTCTAGCCCTTCTCCCCTCCCCAGAAGTCAGGGGGTGGGACTGAAAGTTCCAACAGTCTGTTCATGATCGGTCCCCCTGGCAACCAGTGCCCCATCCTTAGGGGACTTCCAAAAGTCACCTCATTAACACAAACCCAGTTCTGGTGAAAATGGGCTTGTGAATAACAAGACACCTATTTCACCTTTATGGCTCTGAAGCCATTTCAGGAACTGAGAACAAGAGAACAAATATTATAACAAAAGATGCTCCCTTTGCTCTTATTTCTCAGGAAATTACAAGAATTTTGAGAGCTGTGAGCTAGGAACTATGGCTGGAAGACTGAAATATGTATTTATCGTAAATCACAATATCTTTAACTACTTTGCACCCCTCAAAAAACTAATTCATGTTTATGAAAAAACCATAATGAAAATATTTAAAGTATTATGTAACAAAATTATGGGATATAATTAAAGTGATACTTGGTTATAAATTTCTATGCTTAAATACATTTTTAAAAAAAATCATGGGGCTTCCCTGGTGGCGCAGTGGATAAGAGTCCGCCTGCCGATGCAGGGGACACGGGTTCATGCCCTGGTCTGGGAAGATCCCACATGCCGCGGAGCGGCTGGGCCCGTGAGCCATGGCTGCTGAGCCTGCGCATCTGGAGCCCGTTCTCCAAAGCGGGAGAGGCTACAACAGTGAGAGGCCCGCGTACCGCAAAAAAAAAAAAAATCATGAAACAGAAAAGAAGAAACAATCTTTAAGAAGCTGGAAATGAAATGGTATATTAATTCTAAGCATCATGAAAGAAATAATAAAAAAAGAACAAAAATTACTAAAATAATGATGGAGAGGATGAACAAGTCCAAAAGCTGATTCTTTGAAAAACATAGATGGAATAGCTACACTTCTAGGAATATTAACCCAGAGATAAAGAGCAAAAACACAAACAATAGAATAAGGAGCCATAACTGTAGAAGCATTAATAATTAAAAACATCTGAATAGAACACCGACAAATTTATGCCAATACATTTTTTAAAAACTAGATAAAATGGAAAAGAATCAGAAAACTGAACTACTAAAACTGACCTCAGAAGACCCAAAACCCAAAGAGTTCAATAACCTGCCAACCACTTCCAAATATTTCTAGGTTCAGCTGATTTTAAAGGCAAATTTATACTAAATCTTGGCTGAACAAGGTTTCTTTATCCAGTGGTTTAAATATGTTATTGCCCTTTTGGCCTTCATGTTTTCTTAAGAGATGTCAGCAGTACAGTTAGCTCTCCATATCCGCCTGTTCTGCATCCGTGGATTCAACCAAAGGTGGATTGGAAATATTCCAAAACAAAAAAATCCAGGTAGTTCCAAAAAGCAAAACTATTTACATAGCATTTATATTATATTAGGTATTATAGGTAATTCAGAGAAGATTTAAAGTATACGGGAGGATTATATGCGTAGGTTATATGCAATTACTGTGCATATAAGGGACTTGAGCATCACGGATTGGTCCTGGAACTAATGCCCCTAGGATACTGGGGGAAGACTGTAATTCCTATGATTACGTCTCTCTATGAAATATGCCATTTTCCTCTGGCCACTTTCAAGATATTCTTGGTTTACAGTAGTTTATCTTTTGTTACAGCAGCTTGACTACGATGTGCCTATATGTGTTTTTCTTCATACTTGTCTGGGGTTGTCTGTTCCCTTGCTTATATTTTGTTTCACCCCTTGTCTGTTTCTAGGTTTTCATTTCCATTGCTCAGTCCTTTGTTTCTGGTGTAGGTTGGAAGTGTCAGGAGTTGGGGTGGGGGGAGGAGGCACGAATAGCCCTCTTGGTCTCTCTCCTTATCCCTCAATATGTATCAGGGCCCATCCCTGTGCCCTGAGGACTTCGTCTACTTTATAAACAGATTGCTCAGTTCAGGTTAACCTGCTCACTCCTGGCAAACACCACAGCCTGCCTGGTCACTGAAGTGGTACACGGGCCCAGACCCTATCCCTTGTAGTACAACTCGGATGGATTTCTAAGCCAAAACCATTCTCGTTACAGGTGGAATACATTTCAGGCCCATGCCACCGAGTGCTCTGAAGCACCAAACAACTACCAGCCAGGCTCTGGTCAAGGAGGACGAGCTCCCCCGTAGTTCAGCTGCTGATAAAATCTAGGGTCCCGGGGAGGAATATGACCTAGGGATTCCATGGTCCTGCCAGGTTGCCCTCTCAGTCATCAACTAAAAGCCCATCCAAGGCCCTGAATATGGCCTGGGGAACCTCTGCAGGCTGGGTCCTCACCCCACGTTGCCAACTGTAGCCATAAACCCAGGCCAGTGACAGGGCTTGGGAGTCCAAAGGATTACTATCTTAGTTTTAGACCCATAAATCACCTTGAAATTGGAAACAGCCCTGGAAATTCTGGATTGGTTGATAGATGTTTTTCCCAAGATGGCAACACACCCAGCCCTAGACATTTACACTTGCCTCAGGCCTATATAACAGCTTTCTACTTAGAAACTTTAAAATGTACACTAGCCACTATTTGGGTATTTTTTTTTAATTGAAGTATAGTTGATTTACAATGTTGTGTTAATTACTGCTGTACAGCAAAGTGACTCAGTTATACACATATATACATTCTTTTCCATATTCTCTTCCATATGGTTTACCAAAGGGTATTGAATATAGTTCCCTGTGCTATACAGTAGGACCTTGTTGTTTATCCATTCTATATTTACCAGTTTGCATCTCACTAGCCACTATTTGGAATAGCAGGTCCCCAAGCTCAGGAAATGTCATTAAAGGCTAACACCCTTGAATGGGATATTACCAGGGAATGCATTATTTTGACCAGTCAGCAGAACTCAGTGTCCCTTATTTTTTTGTTTTTTTTTTGTTTTTAATGTGCTTTTTATTTAAAACAGTTTTAGATTTACAGAATTATTGGATAGATAGTACAGAGAGTTCCTGGATATCCCACACCCACTTTCCTCTATTATGAACAATACGTACATTGTTACAAATGAACCAGTATTGATACATTATTGTTAACTAAAGTCCACACAGCATTCAGATTTCCTCAGTTATTCCCTAAATTTCTTCTTCTGTCCCAGGATCCCATCCAGTATACCACATTACATTTAGTCATCATGTTTTCTTAATCAGCATCCCTTTTTTACCAACCCAGTTTCCAATGTTTTACATATGTTCATTTACAATACAAGGTTTACTCTTGTAGAAGGAAATCCTGCCATTTGTGGCAACACGGATGCACCTTGAGGACATTATCCTAAATGAAATAAGCCAGACACAGAAAGACAAATACTGTATGATTTCATTTACATGTAGAATCTCAAAAAGTCAAACTCACAGAAGCAGAGAGTAGAATGGTGGTGACCAGGGGCTGGGAGGTGGGGGAAATGGGAACAAGTTGGTCGAAGGGCACAAACTTTCACTTAGGCAGGATGAATAAGTTCTGGAGAGCTAATGTATAGCATGGTGACTATAGTTAATAATACTGCAGTATGCACTTGAAATTTACTAAGAGAGTCTGTCTTAAGCGTTCTTACAACGCACACAACGGTAACTATGCGAGGTGATGGATGTGTTAATTAGCTTGATTGTGGAGATCATTTCACAATGTATACTTACATCAAAACATCACACTGTACTTCTTAAATATATACAACTTTTATTTGTCAATTATACCTCAATGAAGCTGGAAAAAGAAAGTTTCCTTTTGCGACAATTGCTTGTTATTTCAAGAAAGCTTCATTTTTAGTAATTGAGTTTGTTGGCAAAGCTGTTGAGCCAAAGCCAGGAGAGGCCCTCAGTGGGGCTGCCTTTAGGCCTGCAGAGCAGGGGCAGGTCTGGGACAGGATGGGACGGGGATTGGGTGGGGGGGGTGGGGGGTGTTGAGCTTCCCAGCCCTTCCCTGGGGACATCCTGCAGTGGCTCCCAGCCTGAGCACTGCAGTCTGGTAACTCCTCCCTCTGGGAACTTTTCCCTTCAAGGGGGCGGGGCCGGGGTGTGGGCAGATGGGGAAGTCTCAGCTGCCGCTGAAAGCAGCCCAGACAATAAATGGGCAGCTCCAGCTGGTGGCCTGAAAGAGACACTGAAATCCTACACTGTTTTTTTCTCTTATGATAGAATTGACTTTGGCATACACTTCTGGCGTTCCTCTGGTTTTTAAGAAAATGTCCATTTGGGATGTCAAGGACCACTCTGGCACTGCAGAGAGTTGGGTAACGGAGGGAGGTCTGGACCAGGGACAACTCCAGGGCCTGCTAGAGTGAGAAGGCTAGCTTCGGAGAAGCCCATTGTGGGACACCATCTTCCACCCCAGGAGAGCTTCTGGATGAGTGTTAAGTCTTCCCTGGGCAAACTCAAGAAGATCCTGGTCCACACAAACAGGTGGGGGATGGGAGAGATGTCTGCCCTGATCCTGGGCCTTTAGACCGTCCAAAGATTATGCTGATCAGACAACAACAACAAAACACACCCAGAGTGAGTTTGACAATACTTGTCTCAGATCCTCTTAACCGCACTTGTACGCTTCATCTCAGGTTCCACTCCTTCAAAACTCTACCTTCCAATGCTCTAGCTTAAAAACTCTGCTTTTCCAGTCTTGCTTGTAGGTCTCCCTTGAACATGGTTTGTATTCATTAGCTTTTTCTCCCTATTTCTTGGGATAACACCCGGCCAGATTCCGTCCTAAATGCCGCATCCCCCAACCCCGAGAACATTAGTTTCTTTGCCAATGCTCTGTCCAGGCTTGTCAGGACCAAGCCACAGTGGGTGGTGCAGCAGAGTGAGTGAGGATAGCAGGAGGATAGTGCCAGGAGGGAGCAAAGGCGTTTGCAAGTGGGGAAGTGATGACGGTGAATGAAAGAGATGCTGTCACCACTCTCCAGTCTCTCCTGAGGTGAGAGAGACTGAGCAGCTTCCACTCAAGGGACTTGAGGGCGACAGACCACCAGGAGGACCAGAGTTCAATTAAGGAATATGGTGACAGGGTATTCTGCAGGGACTTTGATGATGTAGGCTAGTTTGTTTAGGACCTCGTGGAATATCCAGTTGGCACGTTGGAGGGTCTTAAAGATCAACAGTGGGAAGAGGCACAGTGTAGTATGGACATGAGGGTAAAGGTGGGAACAGATGACCAGAGAGTCTTGGGTTTAGGACGAACAGCAGAAGACAACAGAAGGAGAGGCTTGGCCTGAAAAGGTGGGCGGCCCCTGGTGAAAAGTTAACTTCAGCAGTAGGTTATGTAATCTTGGAAGCCTCGGTCTCCAGGGTCAGGACCAGAGACAGATTAAGTACAAGGGGAGACCAATCTCCCGGAAGGTTTTGCTCAAGTGATTGGGAGAGACTGCTGGGTATTCCTCCAGACACCCATCTTATAATGGGTCAATCTGCACTGTGTACGGCCTCTGAGGTATGCTCCCTCATTGCGCTGTAGAGAAGAGGAAGAGAAATTTCGAGGGCCAGAGGCAAGAGAAATTTTATCCCCTCTATACACCTATATAGTGAAAAATGATTTCATCCAAGAAATGCAGTATTTCACCTTTAGGTCATTTCACCCTTAGCAGAATAGAGGCTGGTGAATGTATCTGTACGGTTACTTGCCTAAGCAAATGAGTTGGAGGTCTCCAAGGGAACTGGCCTCCGTCTGTCGTTTCTTGTATTTTAAAGGGGAGATCAATGACGGGTGGACTGAGCTCTCTCATCCTTGGAAACAAAGCCCAAGTATTCCCATTCCAGCATTTTGCTCTCAGGTTTTCTAGAAGAGTTCAAGACCTTTTGGTTTTAGCTTGATTTTTTAATCTTACCTCTCAATTTTTTTTTTAGTAATGAAATCCCTTCTTCAAGCATAGTTTATACAGAACCACAACACATGAAGCAGAAAAAACTCATAATTTTATTACCAGCATGTATTTATTTTATAACTTCACATTTATAACACTTTACTTTGCATACTCTGACTCCATGAGAACAACAAGGCCATTTTCATGACTACAAAAAACAATCAGGGTGTACAGAATGACAGTTGTACCACTTTGGTTGAACAGTACTGAAAAATATAACTTAGATCAATGATCACAAATGGTACCTCTTTAAAGAAAATGTTTTTCTTACAATCTCAGGGTATTCTTCAGTTAAAATTATTCACGATCGGAGAGAAGAAGTTATTTCTTATAATCACTAACAATAGTCAACAATGGCTGGAAAATTTATCACAAAGATAACAGACAACAAACACTCAAACTTACCACAAGAGCCAAAACGGTGTCTAATGCAATGTTGTCACAACCTCACAGGCAGATTACATATTTACTTGTTACTGCAGGACTGTTAGAAAAGGAAGAGAGCATGCATTGGCCGGACAGTAAGCATTGTGAAAATAATAAAAAGAGTCTCGATGTACTGAGGGCTTTCTATGTTCCAGACATCACACTAAGTGCTTAAAAGGCATTATGTCATTTGATCCTAGCAGCAACCCTATTCTATTGTCCTCCCATTTTTCTGATGAGGAAACTGATATTTCCAGAAGTTAAGCCACTTGTTTATTGTACATACAAAGCTATCATGATGCTATACATCAGTTGTGTTGGAGCCTTGCCTAGCATTTAACTGAATGATGCTCATTTATGCTTGAAGCACACTTGACGTCACAGGACATGCACGGGCCTGGTTTAAACACCTCTGACATGCTATGGCTTCCTTAATCTATGAAGAATTAAAATAAGCTTGGATGTGTGCTCACATATCGCCCAGGGAACCTTTTTTCCAAGGTCTGTACAAAATGAGTCAATGTGAAAACAAAAGCGAGCCTGTTGGTAAGTGCCAGTGTGTTAAAATTCGGATATCAACACGCTTGTGTCTATCTGTTATTTATTAGAGATTTAAAGAGTTTAACATACATTTTCAAGATAGAACTGCTGAAAAATCCCTGCAGAACTACAAAGCACAATTTGAAAACCGTGATCACGGTGGAGAGAGGATTAGCCAGTGTCAGAGAGGTCTGGACTTCCGTCTGGGCTCTGCCACCTGATAGCATTTTGATGTTGAGCAGACCATGTAACCCATCTGAGTTTTTTCCCTTCTCTTTTAAAATGAGCATAATTATACCACACTGGGGGTGCTGTACACATAAAATGACATATGTGTGAAGTGCCCGGAACAGAGCAGGTCCTCAGTAACTGTGAGCTCTCTTCCTCTCCTCTTTGCCCTTTGTTGCCACTAAAACTCCTCCTCTCTATCCAGGCTGGCCTGAATCCAAACATGGCCTGCACAGCCCCATGCTCCGTCAGGCCATCCTGTGATGTCTACCCTTTCTTGAGGATGTCCCTCAACTGTGGACCTCTGTGTCCTCAGGGCCCAACACACTGCCTGGAACCATCTATCTGACACCCAGCAGAGAAGCGGGAAGTGCTTCCCAAGTAAGAAAAGAGAGAAACCTAAGATAGAGATGTCGTGCTCATTTGGCAACGATACTTCTCTTGGCTTCTATTGGCGTCGTGAACTCGTTTACACATAAGGTTATTTAGCTTTTCATGCTCGGAGGCTATGTCCTCCCTGAGAGCAGGGCCAGGCTGGTAGGTTTATGACCGTTACCTCTTTGAACACTGCCTCACGTGGCTTGGTACTCAGAGATGTGTACTCGGTACTCTTGCTGATGTGAGAAAGGAAAACACTTGGTAATTCAAACAGCTTGGATTTTTACATAGATGACAAAAGATTTTTTTTTTTCTCACATCATTTCTTTCTTTTGGTCTATTGGCGGGTATTTAAAGGAAACCTGGTTCAGATTCCTTTAGGCGTACTATCTCGTATTTGGAATTTAATTTTTTGTTAATTAATCATCTATGTAGGGTCCAAAAAACTCTCAGATATTTTTTTTCTTAGAAAGAAGAATCAAGACCGGGCTTGAATGCCTTGATTTCAACTGCATAAATTAGAGAAAAAAAAGACTGAGAAGGTCTTAGCCTGGTAGAATGGCTGTCTCTCCCCGTGCCGGCTGTGGGTCCCCCTGTGAGTTGGGTTTTAGTCTCCGGCCCCATTATCCCAGTGGCCGTAACCATCTCCATCTTCCGGCGCTTCAGTATTCTCATTTTCAAAAGCAGCTTCTTCCTCCTCTTCTTCGCGGATTACCTTCATTAAGTCCAGGAAGCTGGGAGGAGGCCCCTGGTCTCTCAGCTCCCTAAGCCTACACCAGAGGATCTCACTGAGGCTCGCCCCGGCCATGACCTGCTCCAAGCGGACCTGGTCCGCGCTGTTCCTTGGGATGGCCCGCTTCTCCACAGCTCTCCGCAGCAGGGTTTCTAACCGTAACACGTACGCTGAGACTTTCTCTCCTTCCTCCTGATAGGTCTTCAGGTATTTCACCTGGGAGGTCCTACGACTCTCCAGGCTTCCAAACACTTGCTTAAATGCTTCCAAACACTCTTCCACACTTATGGACGGATTGTCTGCCTGGATTATGTGCATGAGGTCCAGGGCAGGGCCGCGAAGGCTTTCCACCAACCATCTTTTCTTTTCTGCCTCTGCTACCGGCCACTCTTTGACTATCTCGGTGGCCTGTTCCAACCAGATTTCAAAGGGCTCTTCCTCTGGGGCGGGCACAGCGCTCCCCGAGAACACTCTCAGTTTCCGGTACCTCATGGGGAGCAAAGGCTGAGGGGCGTGTGCTATTGCCTGTCCCAGCAGATGGGCCAATAACTCCGGTGAGACACAGGGCATGGCCACTGGAGACACTCCCTCATGCCCAAGCGCTCGGAACATTCCCGAGACCGTCTGCCCCTCTTTCTCTAGAAAGAGGTTCAATCTTTCAAGAAATTCAGTGTCCTGGTTCGGGGTCTTAAAGATCACTTTCCAGATGCCCCCCTTTCCCTGAACCTCGCTGGGGATCACGGAGACGTCGGTGTCCTCCAGAAGCTCTACCAACACAGCATTGGCATTCTCCTGCCTCCTGAATATTTTGCCAAGCACTCTATACCTGCCCAGAGACTTTAAAGTCTCCTGGAGGACCTCCTGAATCTCGGCTTCATTGCAGCCCACGGGTATCCCCATGACCATCAGTGATTTCTGATCATCCACACTCATGATCCTACACCAGTCCTCCAACAGGGCCAGCGCCATTGCCCCAGATACTGACTCGCTTGAACTCTATGGCTACAGATTCGTTTGTGGGGTAGATGGGCGTTGCCTTAGAATTGAGAATATCCTGGATGAACTTCTAAACTTATAACCCACCAGTGAACGGGTCCTAGGTCCTAGTTTTCTGTACCAATAACCCTTACTGCCCAGTGGCAAGAGCTCGGCACTTTCCGCGGGGTCTCCAGACCTGACCCAAGGTGGGTGGTTAGTATCTCAGTTGTGACAGGACCACGGCCTGTGGCTCTGCAGCCCAGTGGCTGCTGCTTCTCTCACGCAGCCACATGGTGGGGCCGCCCCCTCGGAAGCGTGTGCAAGAGCTGTTTTCACTGCCCTCTGGGTCTCTGCTGCCTCACCTCTCTCTAGCCAGTGGGGAGTCGCCTTCACTCTTGCACCCAGAACTCCTGGAGGGAAGTCTCCCAGCAGAGTGGCTTGGGCTCCTAGGGAAACAAGGCTCAGGTTTACCGCACAGCCCTCTCCTTCCCGGGAAGCATCAGTACCTGGTTAGGGATGGAAGTGGGGGGTAGACCAGGGATTCTGCCTCACATTGTATTTGAGTCTTCTTTGCTTACAGTGACATTTTCGTTCTCTTGGGGACCCTCCTGCCATCAGGCTTCCCCACCATATGCTCATCAGGCATGCCAATTAATGAAGCCCCAGTTGTGGACAGGACCAAGATCTGTCCCGCGTGAAGAATGAAATCAGGAGAAATGACTAGATACCTGGTTATGCGTTCCCGAACGTTCCATGACAGCCACGGAGCTTATGTATTCTGCTTCTAGCACAGGAAGGTGTCACCCAGCTCTGCACAGTGGTGTGTCTGGGTGTCTCTCAGCTCCAGCCAAGCCAAGCCGCCCTGTATACATATAATAATAGTGTACTTTTATGACTCGGTAATATCCAATGTGAAGACTGTTAGTGCACTTATTCAAAAAGATGACAATCCTTTACAGTTTAATTAAATCTACTAAACAATATTGAGTTGCTTCATTCCTTTGATTAAAAAATCTGATTAGGGGCTTCCCTGGTGGCTCAGTGGTTGAGAGTCCGCCTGCCCATGCAGGGGACACGGGTTCGTGCCCCGGTCCGGGAAGATCCCACATGCCGCGGAGCGGCTGGGCCCGTGAGCCATGGCCGCTGAGCCTGCGCGTCCGGAGCCTGTGCTCCGCAACGGGAGAGGCCGCAGCAGTGAGAGGCCCGTGTACCGCAAAAAAAAAAAAAAAAAAAAAAAAAATCCGATTAGGAAACACTCAAACTTTTAAAATCAATTTAATATAGGTTTAGAAATATAACATATAATATACTTTAATATAATAACATAGATACAAAAATTTAATACAGGTTTAACAATTTAAAAGAATCTCAGAGCCAAATAAACTTGGAGTTATGAATTAATTCTCTTTGGTTATGCCTGGCTATGCTTTGCAAATGCATAACTAGGGGTTTCTTTTGCTATAAATGTTAAGTTAGTAACATGATGCTTTCTTCATAGCATCTGAACTTGAATGGGTCATTTGAGGACAAAGAAAAAAAGAGGAGGCAAGTCTGTGTCCAGCCGGTGGAGACTGGGTAATGTAAAAAGGGAAGAGCGTCTATCGCCCGTTGCTGTCGTGGAGTGTGTGTTAAAGGGCTATGACCATTCTTCCCCTAAAAATCTCCATCAGTCCAAATGGGGTCCATATGCCACAGATGCCAATCTGCAGCTACAGCGGCAGCTGCTGCAGGCACATCTCCCGAGTCCTTCTGGAAGGTTGAAAGGAGGGTGCATGCCAGAGGGCGGGGAGGGCAAAATGCTAGAGAGCGTCCTCGCCCAGCAGCTCCAGGGATCTGAGTCCAGTGACACCTCCCTCCATGCCTCACGGTCCTCTTCTAATTTATGGGGGTGACCTTCCTCCCCATTATAATATTTAGGGGAAACATGAGAAGTCATAAGGCATCAGATACCCAGGAAGAAACATCTCCAAGGTCTACATAACTGTCACGCTGAAGTTAGGCTACCTTTGGGTGGCTTCTTCCTCCAAAGGCAATCTCTACCTGCAATGCAACCTTCAAATAAAAAGACGGCAAGCGAAACGTCCCTGATACACAATAAGGCCAGGATTGGAAATATTTGGATATGGGGGGAAAAAATGAGAAAATCTTGTCTTTTCTCACGTAAAGATAGGATAAGTTGGAAAAGGAACCAGACATTCAGGCGGAAGACCCCCCTGGAACTGTTGGATCATTTAACTAGATAGTTACCTTGGACAAAGCATCTCAATCTCTTTCCTACCCTGGAACCCTAGAAAGTGGTTATAAGGAAGCACTCATGTCAGGGGGATACTGGGAGTAGGAAATGATGTAATTCGTGTAGAAGTCCTTTATTCAAATGCAGAGCACATCTGGTGCTAAGTCCCAGTGCCTGCCTTTGGTTCCCTCATCCCCCTGCATGCGGACATTCCTCTCTCCTTCCTCCTCTCCTTCGTATCCGTAGACTCCTGCCCACCTATCATGGTGGGCTTATCTTCAAGCTGGGATTGGTTGTCCTCCAAATTGAACTCCATTCGCCGAACTATCCCTCATAATTGTGGAGGAGGGCAGGGTGTCCGCATTTAATCCTGCCAGAGGCAAGGGAGGACAATGGTACAGAATATTTGGTTGCTCTGCCCGGCGCGACGCTCCTGCGGTCAACAGTTTCCCAGCCCAAACCCGCCCTGGCTACTGAGCATGCCCAGAGCTCCTATTCGAGCCAGCCAAGGGATGTGCATCATTTCTGCGGGGTTTTGCCACTGTAGAGAGAGGGGCGGGGCTGTAATCCACCCTGGACAGGGACTGAGACATGGAAAATACACGGGGATAGGAGTAAGCAAAGGAGGACCCTCAGAGGCCGTGTTACTGTCATACATCAAGATGCCTTCTGATGCCACCAACCCGGTGGCTGCGGCCGATCTGCTCGCGCAGACACAAGTCCCCATACATCTTTCCCCTTCTCGGCCTCGCACAACTCAAGGCAGTCATCACCCCATCTCCTTTCCCTGCCCTGGACGCACGCGCACTAACGCCCCAAGCGCTCGGCTTCTGGCAACCTAGGAAACCCCGTGGCTCTGGCGCAGTCCTCTACAGGGGCGGTGGAACGAGGTGGGGCGCCCCGGGCGCCGAGAAGGGCTGGAGATTTGGGGAGTGGGCTTCAGTGTGTATCGTCCCCCCTTCTTTGGCGGGAGAGCGGGGCGGAAGGTACCAAAGGAAGACATTCTGCTGGGCCCTGCTTGGCGTACTGGCACAATTACGGTAACCAGCGCCCTCGGGCAATATAGCGGGCCTGCGTCCTACCTCACTCTACACCTAAGGCGCCGTGCTGGGCTGGAATTTGCAGACTTCACACTTTGCTACACTCGCACGGACCGCAGACCTCGGTCTCTCTCTCCACACCCACCCCGTCCGTATTTGCTACGCCCCTGTGTCTCTCCCCGCCATGCTGCGCGCCCCCCTACCACCGTGAGTGCAGTTAAGTGAGGACCTTGTTTCACTGCTCCCAGTAGCCCACCAAGGCCCGTGGTTAGACTGAAGCTTTGGTGTCCGCGCCTCGTATGGTCCCCACGTTGCCGCGCAGCCTGCGCCATGCCTCCCCCACCTTCAGCGCCGCCCCTTCCTCTGTCCCCCACGCCGGTGTCCTGGCGCCTGCCAGTGTGTGCCCCTTTCCCCATCCATCATCTCACAGCCGGGGTAAGAGGGAGGGAGCGCTCCCCACGGTGAACCCTCACCGCTGGCCCACCTCCGCAATGCGGTGGGGGAGAGGCGCCTGGGCCAGGCAGGTCTGGGAGCGGGGCGCGGGGGCCAGGCACTGCGCCCCACGATCTTCGCCCCCGCGTGCCCTGCCCCATACTCACCCTGGCGCCAACAGCGGTCAGCGGGCCCTCAGCTCCGCATCCATTAGCCGGTGGTCTGGCAGCTTCACTTCCGGAGCGCGGGGCTCTCGGCTGCGCGGCCCTCCCCTGCCTCCCCGCCTCTGCGCTCCCCTCCCCGGAGCCCCGCCCCGCCCCCGCCCCGCCCGCGCCTCCCTCCTCCCGCAGCTGCCGGGAGCTGGCAGCCTCTCCGGTCTCGCTGCCGCAGCGGCCACCCTCCCAGACCCAACTTTGCTGCTCGCCAGAGCTCGCGCGGCGGCGGCGGGGGGCGTGGGCAGGGAGGGGAGAAAGCGGGGTCAGGAGGAGGGACCGGGAGGGGTGGGTCGCTCGCTCGCCAGCCCTCCTTCCTTTCTGTACACCTTGCGGGAGGCAGAGAGCGGCAGCCGCGGCAGCAGCCGTGGGCTTGGTGCATAGAGACAGGCAGACTTAGGGACCGGCAGACGGACTGACGGACGGAGAGGACCCTCCCCAAGCCTCCCCACGCCATGGCCGAGAGGAAGCAATCCGGGAAGGCGGCAGAGGACGAAGAGGTCCCTGCCTTTTTTAAAAACCTGGGCTCAGGCAGCCCCAAGCCTCGGCAGAAATTCTGTGGCATGTTCTGCCCGGTGGAAGGGTCCTCGGAGAACAAGACCATCGACTTCGACTCGCTGTCGGTGGGCCGGGGCTCGGGGCAGGTGGTGGCTCAGCAGCGGGACGTCGCCCACTTGGGCCCGGACCCGCAGCCGCCGTACTCCCGGCAGGGCCGGCGCGCCGGCGGGGAGCCATCTGTTGAATCGGGCCGGAAGGTGGAGATCCGGCGGGCCTCGGGCAAGGAAGCCCTGCAGAACATCAATGACCAGGTTGGTACGGGTGGGAGGCGGTGTTTGAGACAGAGGATGGGGCGTGGGGATCGCCCCTCCCTCGCCCCCTTTCCAGTTCGGTGGAGAACCGAGGATCCCAGCGTGCCCACCGTCCTGCCCTGCCTCGAGTATTGCTTCCCTGCATGTGCATACGCACCCCACCCTACCCGGCCCTGCGTGCAGGGTGCCGAGGGGCTCGGGCTCGCTGGTGGGCGGCTGTGTGCCCACAAAGGCTGCCCGCGCCTCCCTGGGCCTGGGAAGGAGGGGGTGGGGGTAAAGGATGGGCCTATCTCCGGCTGGGGGGGGGGGGCGGTGGTGTCTCATGGTTGGAGGGGGAGGGGATGGGCCGCGGTTCCATTCTTCTTAAATCCTCCCGGGCGGCTTCCAATTGCAGCTGCGGCTGGCTGCCCCACCCTTTTTCGATGCAGCTCCGAGCGTGCAGTGGAGGGTTCGCGTACAGGCCGGCGGGCTCCCCGGGGGTCGGGAGGGGCGGGGGCCTCGACGGCTGCTCCCCGCCGCGCCCCGCGAGCTTTCCCAGCGCTTCTCCTCCGGCGCCCTCCGCGCTCGCGCCCCAAGCTCGTAGGCAAGGACCATGGTCAGCGCCTCCCCGGACCGCAAGGGAGAATCTATCTCAGCACCCTGACTCCTGTTCGCACCGCGAGAAGAACCCGAGAGGCAGTGGAATCACGCGAGGAAACCGCGACGCTCCTAAATAGCCCATGTGGAGAACAAAGTTCCGCTAAGTATCTCAGCAAGGGTTTCCCAGAGCGTTCCCCCCGGCCACTATTTGGGAGGGGCTTTGGGGATGGGGACTGCGTGGATTATATTCAAAGGGTGAAAAGAAAAGAAAAGGGAAAAACCCTCACATTTTGAATAGACTGTCACAGATGGATTAGACCCCCCTATACTATGTTAATGAGGAAACAAAGAAGACCAATTTGGTAAACCTAATTTCAGAAGATGTTTATCTCTGGCAAATATGTACAGTGTGCATTTTAAGTCTTCTTATACCACGTGTTTTTTTCTTTATCAGGGTGACCTTCATACTTGTGCAATTTTTTTCCCCTCAGCCTTAATTTCTAAGTGATAAATTACAGTGTGAAAGGTTTCAGCACTTGTTTGCTGTTTATCTCCCATGCCCGTTGGTGAAGACAAGAAATCAATGATTGATTATTTATTGAATACCTATTGTGTGCCTCGCTTTTCTGGGTAAGGTGAAGGTTAGCTATTAAAAGTTCAATGTGATTTCTTCTTAAGGGTCTTCCAGAGTAGTTGGGCGTGGTCTGTACCTATCCACCGAGTGACAATAAGTGCATTTAGGTTGTAGGCTTACAGTGAACTCATCAGAGAACAACTAAGGGTTGATGACAATGGTTTGAACACGTTACTGTTTCGGGATGTGGCACAGTGTTTTGCAGCTTTTGACTTTTATAGGATCAGTTCTAGGAGAGACAAACCATTTGCTGTCACTTTCAAATGACAGCTACTTAATTGATTACTTAATTGATTCCTCCTCCCTCAGCTCTGTCCTCTGATTTATGCACATGGGAAGGAGGTACCTGCTACCCATATTTCACTATGAGTCAACTGGGAGAACTTAATCCAAGAAGTCATTTTGTTTCAAGTGATCAGACAATCAAAGTAGAAGTTCCTAATAATGTGACTTATACTGAAAGCTGAGTGATGTGAAATACACTGGGTGAGGGCCACACCCAATGAGTGATTGTATAGCATGCTGGCTGTGTAATACCCTCATCTTCAACTAGTTGTGGTGGTAATTCTAATGTCCTAAAGGAAGCAGAAAAATGCCTTGAGATAAGGAAGAAATCATCTAAAAAATGGCAGATCAGAGGGCAGAAGTGGAAAGTGACCGCCTTTCTAATGATGGCAGGGAATTAAAACTCAAGTTTGAAAGGCAGAGTTTCACTGGTCTGAATAACACATCTCTTTTCCTGCCCATTTAGAAGCTTGGATATTTGATCATCAGAGCTGCTTGTTTGAACGCTCTCTGAATTGAATAGAAATTCTAAATTGTAGACCTAGGGCACGTGGAGGGGGAGATTTGAAGAGGAAATGCCCAACCAATACCCCAGGCAGCTGTAGCCTCTGCAAACCCACATTTGCTTTAGGTATCCAGTTACTAGTAACAGAGTGATTCTGGCTTGGTTTTTCGGCAGCCTTCCCTGGATTTTCATTTTCAATGTTGCCTTATCACATAACGGCTGTTCCTGTGGGATTTTTTTCATTCACGACTAAGAGCTTTTACCAGGATTGGTACATTTACCAGCATCAGTGTTTGAAGATTTCATGTCTATACAAGAGAGAAAAGGAATTTGGGGTTGTGTATCTATCTATATCTATGTATATAGTAATGCTTATTTCCAAAAGCATGGTTGAACCCACCACTTTGACTGAATTGAGTAGCCATTACTTAGTTTTCAGCTAACGAGCAGGGTAACTACCAGCATTCCAGGGCATTCCTATCTGAAGTCCTGGAACAGAGAGAGGTGGAGAACTAGAGTGAGTGGATTCTGGGTTCCCTGACTCAAGCCTCCCTCCTCCCCTGAATCTGTACTTACATGTGTCGTTACTGTATGGCCAGAAGTGGCTTTGTCCCCCTGTCACTCTAGAGGTCCTGCTGTTCTTCTAGCAAGGCTTTGGGAAGGGAGGGTGCAGGCTTCCTTAGCTCAGACGCCACATGGCTTGTGGGAGATGAGGGGAGGTTGACCACCTGCATTTGCATTTGCAGGTGTGAACAGGTTGGCACCAGAAAGCAATGGGTGTGGCTTGGGCTGGGTGGGTAGATTGTGGTGAAAGGAAAGAGCCGGTGTAGTGAATGTGAATGAGGAAGCCTATCTCATTACTCTCTTCTTCCTTTGTGTCCTTGGGGACGTTCACCTTGGGCTGCAGTGAGATTAAGTTGATCACTACCCGTGAAGGACTCTGAGCCTTTTAGAATAGAGAGCAGCATGGTTGGCCTAATTCTCCTTGCTGGTGGCCAGGGGTCCCTCGGCCTCCCCTCTTCTTCCTAGGAATTCCCTCCATTCCACCTCGGACACAGTTTAGCCAGAACCAGCTGTGCAGCCAGGGATACTGGATCGTGAGCATCCCTTCCAAAGGGGTTCCCAGGCTCTTTTCCCAGCAGCAAACAAGCTGCATAGACTAGAGTGTCTGGGGAGTGATTCTCCACTTCCCTAGGGCAGGTGCCAGTGAGTGAACTCTACAAGAGGGCTGCTGAACTTGACAAAATCCCCAAGTCTGTAACATGTTTTCTGATAGTCCCTTCCATTCCGTGCCCCCATCCCTTCTCCCCAGGTTGATTATCTTCCCAGCCCTAGATGCCTAGTGATTCTGCTGCCCTCTTACTGTTCAATGCCACTCCTACACCATCCTGATGATGATGCTTTTTAGAAAAAGCATCTTTCTTTCTCCAAAAGCAACGAGTTCTGAAATCACTCTTCTCCTCTCCCCTCCCCCCACCGCCACACCTTCTCCCATTCAAAAATCTCTTCTTGGGACTTCTCTGGTGGTCCAGTGGTTAAGACTTCGCTTTCCAAAGCAGGAGGTGTGGGTTCGATCCCTGGTCAGGGAGCTAAGATCCCACATGCCTCGCGGCCAAAATACCAAAACATAAAACAGAAGCAATATTGTAACAAACTTAATAAAGACTTTAAAAATGGTCCACATCAAAAAAAAAACAAACATCTCTTCCTCATGTTAATCTTAGCTAGAGAGAAACCCCAATGATTGAAGGCATCCATCTCTTATGTGAGTAACTGATACACAAGTTGTCCCCAGAGATACTTGTTTGATAATAGACTAGCCTGTTCAGCAAAATAGATGTCTAGTTAGCGGGATGTGTGGTAGAGATTTGGCTAGGAGCCTAGAACAAGGGCATTAATTTGATATTTTAGAGGCCACATCATCTCAAAAGGGGAGAAACAAATATGAACATTCGTGTGTCCAGGATTCCAAAATACCTAGGACCCATCTGGGTTCGAAGGAGGAGGGGTACTTGGGGAGGAGAAGGAAATCGTGATGATCCATAATTATTGGTTACTCTTGATTTCCCAAATGATCATATAATTAGTTACATTTTAAAAGGTAATTGTGGTGAAATACACATAGCATAAAATTTACCTTCTCAACCATTTTAAAGAGTACAGTTCAGTCATGTTAAATATATTCATACTGTCATGCAGCCAATCTCCAGAACTTTTGAATCTTGCAAAACTGAAACTCTGTGCCCATTAACTCCCTATTCCCATCCCCCCAGCCCCTGTCAACCAGCCTTCTACTTTCTGTCGCTATGAATTTGACTCTTCCAGGTACTTCACGTAAGTGGAATCATAGAGTTTGTCTTTTTGTGATTGGCTTATTTCACTTAGCATCATGTCCTCAGGATTCACCCACGTGGTGCCTGTGACAAGATTTCTTTCTTTTTCATGGCTGAATAATATTCCTAAAATCAGTTAAATTTTAACAAGTTCTTGATGATTGGAAAATTGGTAACTCAATTAATTGATCTGCAATGATCTCATTGTGAGAGGAAGTGAGAAGAGTTACAGTTGGGATGAGATAGACTCACCCAGCCTGGGGCCCAAGGCCTGAGTGGAAGAAAACTCCTACCAGCTGAACAGCCTCTTCCATTTTCCTTCCCTTGTAGCTTGAGGGTGGAGAGGAGAATGCTGTTATTGGACCTCCAGTGACAACATCTGGCCATGACCTCTCGAACATTGCGTGGTTCACAAACTTGTGGACCATGGAAATCAGGCACGGGCTGGGCATATTCCCACCCTTGGTAAAGACAAGCTAAGTATTCTTATGGGTCCTGTGGTGACAGTGCTCCTCTCTACTCCTTTGAGAAAGAAGGCAGAGTCAAAATTCATCATAGATTCACATGTGTCCTACCATTGAATGTCTGGGCTTGAAAGAAACCTAATGATCACCTCACTTTAGAGGTGGGAGAAGTCGATGCCCAGAATGACAGTGCTTCACCCTGTGCAACTCAGGTGACAGTCCCACAACTAGGACTGTCCCTCTCACTGCCCAGTCCCACTGCAGTCCTACACCAGTAAAACCTTGTTATTTACGTAGCACTGTATAACCCTAGAATGTATTTGTGGGAAGAGCTGAGCTTCACGTTCTACTACTCCACCATCTTGATTGCTCCCTAGAATGTACATTTACGTTCTAGATCCTGTATTTTAGAATGTGTAGGATATATTATTTTAAAACTTGTCCCCAAACCTTCTGATATAGGCATTACTCCCTTTCTGTAAATAAGGACACTGAGAGGTAGTGACATTTCCTGACCTATTCCAAGGTCTTGTTATTTAGTAAGTGCTGGAACTAGGATTTGAACCAAGGTTTCCTGACTCAGTCCCTTATTTCTTCTTGCAAGACACCATTGTATGACTCAGTTCCACTGCAGAAATAGTTAGTGAACTCAAAAGTACAATTTAGTTTTGTAGGCAAAATATTTCATATCCCATTAAACTTTATGTATTCTATGGGGTATGCCCTGTGTTAAATGCTTTATATGCATTATATTTTTTAAAAAATTTTATTGCAGTATAGTTGATTTACAATGTTGTGTTAGTTTCTACTGTACAGCAAAGTGAATCAGCTATACGTATACATATATCCCCACTTTTTTGGATTTCCTTCCCATTTAGGTCACCACAGAGCATTGAGTAGAGTTACCTGTGCTATACGGTAGGTTCTCATTAGTTATCCATTTTATACATAGTATCAATAGTGTATATACGTCAATCCCAATCTCTCAATTCATCCCACCACCCCACCTTTCCCCCTTGGTATCTTATCTTATTTATGCTAAGACAACTCTATTAAGCAGGTACTACTGTTATCCATATTTTGTAAAAGGAATATCTGAAGGTAAAAGAAACTTGCAAAGCAACTTGCTAACTAAAAGCCAGAGGCAGTATCTGAACCCAGGTCTATGTGACTAAAGAGCATCTTAATCATTGTGAGGTACTGAATTGCTTTCTGCATTAATTATTCTTTTCTCATTTTATCTCCAAAGAATTAACTATTGTAAAAATAGTTCTGAGTAGGTTCTGAGAATCTACTTTTTTTGTTTCCGTTTTGCAATGTATTCTTTGAAGCCATTTATGAAAGAGACCTTTGATCTGTCTTTATGGATGTGCCCTACACTGCTGATATTCTGTCCATCATTTTTTTCAACACAAGACATGGCTTCAAATATCACTGGGACAGAGGCCAACCCTGACAGTATGAATGACATGCTTTTCTAAGATTAGAGCAATGTGATGACAATGTGATTTTCCCACTTGATGTAAATCATGAACTACAAACAAATAATCAGGGAGTCAGTAAAAACACTGGCAGGTGTTTTGAGGGACACTTGAGTTGGGTTGGTTGCAGCCCATGGCCAAGGCTGGTAACTTAGGCCAAGAGCTGCAAACAAATAGTGCCTTGAAGGGAAAACACCTGGTCTTGAAAGTGGCTTGGGGCTTGCTTTTGAGACATACAGACAGCTTGCCTGGGCCCTGATTCCAAGGCAGCTCCCTTGTAGAAAGAATTCTGGGCTAGGAGTCAGGAAGCTCAGCTTCTAGTCCTGGCTTTGTCTTCACAAGCTGTGTTACCTGCAGTCACCTGCCTGGGGCTGTCATTGGGCCAGGCCTTAATCTCCTTCTCCCATTTCCACTAAAGGCTCTGAAAGAAAGCTGTACTATCCCTGGTTGTTCTTTGTTTGTTTGTTTGTTTGTTTTATAGAGGTAAAATTCATGTAATAAAATTCTCATTTTCACCATTTTAAAGTCTACAATTCAATAGCTTTTAGTACATTCACAATCTTATGCAATCATCACTACTAATCCCAGAGCATTTGCATCACTCCAAAAAGAAATCCTGTATCTCTTAAGCTGTCCCTTCCCAATCCTCCATCATCCCAGCCTGTGGCAACCAACCATCTACTTTCTGTCTCCATGGGTTTACCTGTTTTGGACACTTCACATACATGGAATCATACAGTATGGCCTTTTGTGTCTGGCTTCTTTCACTTAGTGTAGTGTTTGCAAGGTTCATCCACATTGTAGCATGGATCGGCACTTCATTCCGAACAGTATTCCATTGTATAGACCACATTTCATTTATCCATTCACAAGTTGATCGATACTTGGGTTGTTTCCACTTTTTGGCCATAATGAATAATACTGGCATGAATATTCTTTTAAGTTTGTGTTTGAACATATGTTGTTGGTTCTCTTGGGTGTATACCTAGGAGTGGGATAGTTAAGTCGTATGGTAATTCTATGTCTAACTTTTTGAGGGACTGCCAAACTGTTTTCCACAATGGCTGCACCATTTTACATTCCCACCAAAAGCATGTAAGGGCTTCAATTTCTGCATGTCCTGCACAATGCTTGTTATTTGCTGATTATAGCCATCCTAGTGGGTATAAAATGGTATGCCATTGTGGTTTTGATTTGCATTTCCCTAATGAATAATGACTTTGAACATCTTTTCATGTGCTTATTGGTCATCTGTATAGCCTTGGAGAAATGTCTATTCAAATCCTTTGCCCATTTTTAAATTGAGTTGTTTGTCTTTTTGTCATTGAGATTTAGGAGTACTTTATATACTCTAGATACTAGCCCCTTATCAGATAAAAGGTTTGCAAATATTTTCTCTCATTCTGTGGGTGTCTATTCATTTTTGATAGTGTCCTTTGATGCACAGAAGCTTTTAATTTTAAGTCCAATTTATCTGTCTTTTCTTTTGTTGCTCATGCTTTTGATGTTATATTGTCCCTGGCTGTTGTCAAAACTGCTGGATCAAATGAAATCTGGCAAAGAACTTCCAGGACCTTGTATCCTAGAACCGTATTCATGTAACTAAATTCTGTTGTTTTCTGGGAGCTTTGAAATTCATTTAGAATCGCACTTGCAACAGCACAGTATCCTTGAGTGCTTTGTGTACTGCCTAAGTCTGATCTTTCTGTCTCACAATCCTGTTCATATAAAGAAAATGCTTTCGTGTGTGTGTATTCGCACATATATGTGTTTTTATGTGTAAATATATTTATATATTTTTTAATGAAGTAGAAAATTTGTTTTCCAAACCAGTGATTTGGGAGTGGTAGGGATGGTATTAGGAGGGCAGTGACTAACAAGCTGAATTTAGGAAAAATAACTTTGAGAAACTAATTGAATTCACTTTTTATTTTGTTCTATTTTTTAGAAATAACATGACAAAGTACGATGTTTATTGTGATTACTCTGATACGCAATTTAAAAAAAAAGAAATCATTGATAATCTTATTAGCTAGAAATAACCACTGATAGCATTTTGTATATTATACAGCCTTTATACTCCTACCAAAAGTGAGTGAGAAATACTGTTTTTCAGCATCCCTGACATCACTGGGTATTATAGTTCCTATAGATATTTCTCAAATTTATAGGTGACAAGTGTTATCCTGCGTTTTGCAGACTTTCCTATTAACATATTCATATTTTAAACACTGATATGTAAAAAATCATATATTAAAATGGATACATTTTAAAATCACTTGTTACACGTTTTTTCCTAGTTTGCACCTCATTTTTTTGACCTTTATTTTTTGACATCCAAATTTAAATTTTACGTAGTTCAGTCAGTTCATCTTTTCTGACATGTTTTTTTTTAACTTTCAAGATTTATTTACTTGTATTTTCTTTTAAAACCTTTTTGGGTTTTGTGTTTATTTACATTTAAATCTGACAATTAATTTTTGTCTATAACTTGAAGTAAGGTATAACTTAATTCTCCAAATAGCCAGTTTTCCTAATGGCATTTATTGAAGAATTAGTATTTCTTTGCTTATTTTTTATATACTCAACTTCTTATGTATGTCTGCATGGTTTTTGTCTTCCTGCTCTGTTTCATTGGTTTGCCTTACTAATTTCGTAGTGATTCGTAGTGATTCAATACTACTTCAGTTACCGTAACTTTTTTTAAATTGAGGTGTAGTTGAGTTACAATATTATATTAGTTTCAGGTGTACAACACAGTGATTAAAAATTTTTATAGATTATACTCCATTTCTGATTATTATAAAATATTGGCTTTTTTCCCTCTGCTGTACTGTAACTTTTTCATATCTTAATTTTCTTCATATTTTTCCATCATTCAACTGCATTTTTCATGAAAGATATTTTCAGTGGCAGAAACCTGATATGATTTTTACCACAATTATATTCAATTTATATATTGAATTATAAGAAATATTTATTTTTAAGATGGTAAGTCTTTCTACCTCAGTTTATATCATGTCTTGCCATTTTCTCCTGAAACTTTGCTTTATTCCTCTGAAATTTTTTGTTACATTTATTCCAAGATGTTTAGTAGTTTACATTCTGGATGACTCTTGAGTTTTAAATTAATTTATAACGATTGCTTTATTGAACTCAGTTCGCATTCTAATAGTTTTCAATTCATTCTTTTGGGACAGTTTAATTATCTAATATTAATTTTATACCTTTTTTCTAATGCCTTTGTTTATTATTTCTCTTCCTGGTCTGATTACCTTGCATGGACTCCTAGAACTATGTTGAATAATGGTGGGGTTTTTTTAGGGTTCCCTATTTGATCTCTGACTTTAATGAGAATTGAATGAGTTGGGTTTATTACTTGCTGCAATGAGAGAGACCACACACCATAGGGAACCATGGGGCATCTGTAGGAGGGCATTGGAGAGAGATCTGGGCTTTGGTGTGGTGTTTTGGTGAGGGCCCAAGGAAGCGAGCATTCCCTCTGGACTGGGTGCTGTCATAAGGGGGTGACACTTCTGTGATTACGTATCTCAATAACTCTTATCTCTAAGGGCAGATTAGACTGAAGCTGTGGTTGGTAACTAAGCAGTGGGCACCCATATTAATTCGGATGGGGGATTTTGTTTGGTATTTTGTGACTTGGACAACGTTCATATTTTATCAGGTGTGATTTTCTGGAGGGGTCTCGTCTTTATTTTATTTTATTTTATTTATTTTTTTTGTTTGTTTGTTTGTTTTTGTCATCTTTATTTTAATGCGTCGTGGTGGTCACCGAGTGGCCTCCTCTGATACTGACGCTCTGTGAAATTTACATTTGACAAGAGATCGCTCAGGCCTTGCTGGGAGTGCCAGGCCATCTCTTGACAAGTATTTTCTGTTTCTTAACATACTGTTAACATCAGGGCTTGGTGTGATAGAGTCTATTCTGTAGTGTTTTATGTCTGTTTATATTGGAGAGATATCTTCCTGTCCTCCACTGAAGGTGCCAAAAAGAGTTTCCTCAACTACCCCCCTCCCTCCCCCCAGGAGGTCGTATCTCTCGTTCCTTGTTCTGCCGTAATTTTTCATAAGCTTGATATTTTTTCCTTGGTCTTTATCTTCAATTCAGGTGAGGTCCCTTCAGAATTCATGTTTCTAGCAGATGAGTGTGTGTGAACAGCCTTTGGCCTCATTCCCCGACTGTGTGTACCAGTTGAATCTTTATTAAGCTTAGAGTTTGAAGATTGATTCAAACACTAACTTCTTGTCCAATTCCCATTTTCTGGTGCCGAAGTTGCAGACGTTGGCTTTCACTCTTCCGTTAAATTTCAAAAACAATTTTGGGGAACAACTTAATGACTGCCAAACTTTTATGTTGCCAATATAGGGACACCAAAAAAAAAAAAGCCCAGCAGAACTCCGTAGTATCATCTTACAAAATGGAGAACATTTTTGCACTAAAACTAATAAAGGGAAAAATAACTCTTGAATTTAAACATATGCATAAATTGAGCTTTATGAAAAATTATACGTATTGTCCTTATTCTTCTCATTTTGACTTAGATTTGTGAACACCTTGCCCCAGGCAGCCTGGTATTGGCTGCCAGGCCAGCGTTGGTTGAGGTGGCATTTCTCTTTCTAAAAAAATATATTTATTTTATATTGGAATAGAGTGGATTGTGTTAGTTTCAGGCGTACAGCAAAGCGATTCAGTTATACATATACATGTATCTATTGTTTTCCAAATTCTTTTCTCATGCAGGTTATTATAGTATATTGAGCAGATCCCTGTGCTATACAGTAGGACCTTGTTGGTTATCTATCTTAAATATAGCAGTGTGTACATGTCACTCCCAAACTGTCCATCTATCCCTCCCCCCAACCCTCCCCCCCTTGGTAAGGTGGCACCCCTCTTACCTGTCTGGCCTTTCCCGCACAGTCTCTTTCCAGAAGTTTCTCACCTCTGTGGGTTAAAAGAGACATGACCTCTCCCAGGCCAGCATCGGCAATTGCTTTAAAATGCACCTGGGATTTGTTTCAATAATGTATGGGAAGACATATGGACTTGGAAATGACTGCCATGAAGGAAGAAGTCTTTATTCTCACAGATTCTTAGAAGCAGGAGACAGAGCATTCATGCAGGGCTACCTGGGAAAGCACCAGAGCCAGTCAGGAGGCAGTGGGAGTGAGGGGAGGACAGGGGTAAGAGCCATTATTCTGATTTCTGGGAAGAAACAGGCAAGGCAGGGTAAACAGGATTGGCTAAGTTTGGATAATTTTAGTGGGTCCTGGGACATAGGGGCTGTCTCTAGTTGTCTGATACCTGATTAGGAAAGGTGACGTGGCCCTGAGTTTAAGAGCTTCAGAAAGGTGGCAGGTGGGGTTTTGCATTCTGGATTGATTGGTTTGCATATGAAAGGTGCACTCCCAGAAAAGTCTAGGAATCTAGGAACTGGCTAGCCCTGGGAGGAGCAGTCTCTCCAGGGTCAACTAGGCCCCAGATGTCCAAGGACTAGAAATACAGAACATAAAAAGGCATGATTAATGTAATAATACTAGCTGGCAATAGTAGACCTAAGATTATTACAAGATTCTGGCCTTACGTATGTGTCTGTCGGTCTTAGATTTATAGAATTATTGGGTGCTTCTGTATTTGTATGGTCTTCATTATTTTAGTTGGAATGTTCTATCCGGGGTTTCTGACCTAATGCCTTTTTTTTTCTACTTTTTTTGGCCTGCGTTGAGTCTTTGTTGCTGCGTGCAGCCTTCTCATTGTGGTGGCGTCTCTTGTTGAGGAGCACGGGCTCTAGGTGTGTGGGTTTCAGTAGTTGTGGCTCACGGACTCAGTAGTTGTGGTTTGTGGGCTCTAGAGTGCAGGCTCAGTAGTTGTGGCACATGGGCTTAGTTGCTTGGCGGCATGTGGGATCTTCCCAGACCAGGGATTGAACCCGTGTCCCCTGCGTTGGCAGGCGGATTGTTAACCACTGTGCCACCAGGGAAGTCCCCTAATGCCTTTTTAAGTCTAGAAATCCATAATCTGACTTTTAGTTCTTTAAAAAAACTTTTTTTTATTGAAGTATAGTTGATTTACAATGTTGTGTTAATTTCTCCTGTACAGCAAAGTGATTCAATTATATGTATGTGTATGTGTATATATATATATATATATATATATATATATATATATACATTCTTTTTCATATTCCATAATCTGACTTTTAAAAACCTGATGCATGTTCAGAGTTATAAGACACCGTCACTAAAAGCAATAGAGCCAAAACCTGTCCATCACATTGCTGGGCTTTTAATTTATAAATGAACTACATTTCTTACAGGGCATATGATGATGCCAAAATTGGTAGTGAAGATGACTAGAAAAAAAATTAACTGCAAAAAGCTATTATCTACAGCTCTGTTCACGAAATACCCTCCAACTGCAGTGACAGAATTAGCAAAAACAGGATTTCTGGGAAGGATCAGCGTTACCTCCTGACCATAAATCATTCAGTGAGCATGCTGATCACTGCACTGTGGTCCTTAACTTAACAGTAATACACCAGCAGAAGTATATCTTTAAAACGTTAGGGAATTCCCAGGCTCTCCAGTGGTTCAGACTCCACGCTTTCACTGCTGAGGGCCTGGGTTCGAGCCCTGGTCGGGGAATTAAGATCCCGAAAGCCACGTGGCATGGCCAAAAAAAAAAAAAAAAAAAGTTATTCTTGATATAACCTTCTACTGATCTGCAGCGTTTTTGGTCATATCCTGATTAGGTGAGGACTCTGAAATTATCATGCAGGATTCAGGAATTAAGTCCTGCGTGGAATTATCTAAGTTTGGAGCCAGATAAAGCAAGGCAGAGACATTTTACGAACTTCTTGGGCCCAGTAGGACTCTAGATTGCTTTTAGAACACTTAAGTATTTGACATTATCACCAGCTGGTTCTGTTTCTTTCCTTTTGGCCATTTAGTTAGGTAAGAAGATGTACTTCTGTGAGCAAACCAGTCTGGTGTTGTGTTTCACACTCAGTTCTTAAGGTTTCCTTGAATGTCACTGGAGAATGTAGTATGCAGAAGGTTAGGAGAGTTTTCCATGTTATGGGGAGTTTTTGATTATACCAGATGATGGCTTTGAGCAAATCACCTATTCCTTTAGACCTACTTCCTCATTTGAAAAGTGGACATCAACATAGTGACCCTATGGGGTTACTGGGATGACTGAGTGGAATATTGTATGTAAAATGCTTGGCCTGTGTAGGGGCTCTGCAACCTTACGTGTTACTGTAAAATGAGTCTGAGATGGATGTGTGTATAAATACTTAAAGCACCATTTGATGAGGTCCGTAGCAAAAGTATGGAGGTATTACTTGGAGCGCCATGGTGGGAAGAGTTTATTTTCATTTAACTGATGGCCACAAACTGCAAATGGACATTCAACCCTTTTGAGTACAAAGACAAATGCTCTACGTCTTCTTCTCTCCATTCCAACCTTACACACTCTTTCCTTCTGCCTCCTCTCAGTGGATGACTCCACTCTATTTACTGGGAGTTAGTGAGAAGAGCAGATCTTCAGGGAGGAACCCACTTATTTTCTCACCTTCCATCACTGGGACTGACTTCCCTTCCCCTCAGCTCACAGCAGAAGGAAGGTCCCTACTCTGCCCATGGCCATCTGCTCACATATGCCCTGAATACCATCGCTTACCCCCTCTGGAAACTGTCTACCCCTATTGCCATCTACCGGCTCATTTCCATCAGCACACAAACATCCTTTAACACCTCCATTATAAAACAACAGAAGTAAAACTCATGAAATCCTCTCTTGACCCCATAATCCTCTCCAGATCCTGCGATTTTTCTACTCTTTTCTTAGCAAACTTTTCTAAAGTCTAATTTATATTTGCTGTTTCTGTTTCTTCCTCTCCCATTCACTGTTGTTAAAAAATGAACTTTATATATATACCAACAGGAATATATTATTAAGCATAGAGATAAGGCTAAAACCCACTTTGACCATTCTCCCCATCCTGGTCCCCTCCCCTGACCAGAAGTAACCAAGGTTTATCCATTCCTTCGTATCCTTCCAGCCCCTTTCCTACGTATTTACATGTGCGTGTATCCTTGGAGAAAGTGTGTAGTAGTATTTGTGTGCACGCGTGTGTGTGTGTGTTTTACATAAAAGATACCACTCTATATTGGCAGCCTGTTCCTTTTTTCTCTCTGTGTTTCAGAGGTCTTTGTTCATGTATATAAATTATGTTATTTCCCATAAACTCACATTCTTTAAACTGCTGATGCCAATAATGATTGCTAATATTTATCGTGTGCTGACCATGTCCTAAGCACTATTGTAATTGTTTTACATGGGGTTACCTATTTAGGGCTTTCAGTGACGCTGGGGAGCAGGTATTATTGTCTCCATTTTAATGAGGAAATTGAGGCAGAAAACAACTAAGTAATTTGCTTAAGGTTATGCTTGCTCAGTAAGTGATGATGTCAGGATATAAAATCAGGCATATGGCTCCAGAGTCTGTGCTCCTAATCATGACATTGTTCTAGAGTATGCATGTCATGGCATATTGAGCCATTTTTCTGTTGTTTCCAGTTTTTATTGAGAATAAGCAATGCTTCAGGGGGCATCCTGCACGTGCTTGTTTGTGGGGGATTGTGAGTGTTTCTCTGTGGTAAACCCTGGATAGTGTAACTTCTGGGTCCCAGGTAAGCACATCTAACATTATTATAGATACTGTCAAATCACCCTTGAAAGGGACTGTCCTTTTCACACTCCCATCAGCCATATAAGAGCATACCTGTTTCCCCATGATCTCACCGACCCCTGATACCAAATTTTACAAATTTGCCAGTGACATAGGTTAAAAATTGTATCTCAGGGCTTCCCTGGTGGCGCAGTGGTTGAGAGTCCGCCTGCCGATGCAGGGGACGCGGGTTCGTGCCCCGGTCCGGGAAGATCCCACATGCCGCGGAGCGGCTGGGCCCGGGAGCCATGGCCACTGAGCCTGCGCGTCCGGAGCCTGTGCTGCGCAACGGGAGAGGCCACAACAGTGAGAGGCCCGCGTACTGCAAAAAAAAAAAAAAAAAAATTGTATCTCATAATTTTCACTTGCTTTTGTCTGAGTGCTAGTGGATGGAGCACATTTTCATATAGTTACTGGTCATGTATAGAGTTTCTTTTGTGAACTGCCTTGTTTATAATCTTTACCCATTTTTCTGTGGGAATATGTGTCTTTTTCTTTTGGGTTTCTAAGAGTTGTTCATGTATTGGGGATACCACAACTCACCCTTCAACCCACTCCCATATGACTTCTACACCTGCTGAAACTCGTCAAGAGCATAACGTTTTCCATGCAGTAGATTCAATGGACCCTTTCCTGTCATTATCTTACCCTATAACCCAGTGGTTTATGAGGGTGCCCATGGTAGTGTGTTTGAGGACAATTTGGGCAAGTAGAGGGAAAAACGTGACCAGTAGATGGCAGTAGCACACAATGAGCTTTTGCGGGCGGAACTTTGACAAGTGGCTAGAGAGGGGAAGTCCCTCCCAGCAGGAGCCCTTCCCGGGACAGAGGTGTGGCCTGCCACCTGAAGGGAAAAAGGGCGAGGGAACTCGTAGGGAGAGAGGGGCGTCATACACGGTGCGGGTAGGAGTTTATGATTCTAGGTAATGTTGCTCAGTGGCACAGTGTGTGTCTGCATCAAAGCCTCAGAAGGGCGGTACCACTTTGGAGTCTTTTATAGACACAAGGTTTTCAAAATCTATTGCTAGCAGATGTTGGGTGAGGTTTTTCAGGATATGCAAAGCAGGCAGGCTTCAAATGGCTAAAAATAAGCTTACTGGGGCTATATTTAAAGCTATTGGATGTATGAGAATTTGAGTTTGGTGCTGGCGGGCTTTGAGCCAACCCTCCCAGTGTACTGTGTAGAAATAAATAATATAGGGGCCAAGATATAGGGACCACCTTGAACCCATTTATTTAATACTCTCTTATTTGAGGCACTCTTCTGATTTCTCTGTTGCTACACTCCCCTGGTTTTCCTCCTAATCACTAGCCTCCCTCTCAGTCCTCTTTGCTGACTCACACTCTTCTATCTGTCCTCTAAATCAGCCCTTCTCAAGCACTGATGATTTTACATTCTTAAAAGGTGCGCTTATGTTCTTAAAAATTATTATTATTATTATTTTGGCTGTGTTAGGTCTTCATTGCTGTGTGTGGGCTTTCTCTAGTTGCGGCGAGCAGGGGCTACTCTTCATTGGGTGTGTGGGCTTCTCATTGTGGTGGCTTCTCCTGTTGCAGAGCGCGGGCTTCAGTAGTTGCAGCACGTGGGCTCAGTAGTTGTGGTGCACAGGCTTAGTTGCTCCGTGGCATGTGGGATCTTCCCGGCCCAGGGATAGAACCCATGTCTCCTGCATTGGCAGGCGGATTCTTAACCACTGCGCCACCAGGGAAGTCCCCTTAAAAATTATTGATGACCCTAAAGAACGTTTGTTTATGTAGATTGTAGCTCTCTATATTTACCATGTTCGAAATTAAAGCTGGGGATTTAAAAACATTTATTAATTCATTTAAAAATAGCAATAATAAACTCATCAGTTAGCATAAATAACATGTTTTACATGAAACAAGTGACTCAAAGAACCTTCTGATATGTCAGTTTCATTTTCTTCATCATCTTTAAATGTAGACAATATGGCTATGTGGTTAGAAATTGAGTCATCTAATCTTTTTTTAGAGCTAACAACCCATCTGTAAATATAATAAAAGTATTATAAATAAACATTCTTTTATTTTAGAATAAAATAGTATTCTAAATAATAACAGTTTGAGATAAAATTTAGAAAATAGTTAAAAAAATTTTAAACATTATTGCAAAACAAGCAACGAAGTGTACTTAGTTCTAGTTGTTTCCACATAGGCTCAAGAAAACTTTGGGATTTCAAAATAACTCTTTATAGAATGATGATGAGACTACAGAGATTACAGCATGCATAACTTGTGATAGCTTCGGAGTAGAAGCCCTGAGAAGAGAGTTAATCTCTGAAAACACACAAATTTATAATGTAAACCTGCTACTATATAAATTCTGCATGTGATTATCCCGTTTTTTCCTGCACCATTTTTTGAAGAAATTATTCTTACCCTATTGAGTATTCTTGGCTCCCTTGTCAAGTATTAGTTGATCATATATCTGAGGATTTATTTCCAGGCTCTAGATTCTGTTCCACTGGTCTGTTTTTAATGCCAGCACCATACTGTTTTGATTACTATAACTTTGTAATATAGTTTGAAGTCAGGAAGTGTGATACCTCCAGCTTTGTTCTTCTTTCTCAGGATTGGTTTGGACATTTGGGGTCTTTTGTCATTCCATACGAATTTTAGAATTTTTTTTCTATTTATGTGAAAAATACCATTGGAATTTTCATAGGTATTACATTGAATCTGTAGATGGCTTTGGGTAGTATGGACATTTTATTTGTTTTAATTTTTTATTAAAATTTTTTTTAATATGGACATTTTAACAATATTAATTCTTCCAATCCGTGAACACAGGATATCTTTCCATTTGTATCTTCTTCAATTTCTTTCACCAAAGTCATACAGTTTTTAGTGTACAGATCTTTCATCTCCTTGGTTAAATTTATTCCTAAGTATTTTATTGAATGGAATTGTTTTCTTTATTTCTTTTTCAGATAATTCTTTGTTGGTGTACAGAAATACAACTAATTTTTGTATGTTGATGTTGTATCCTGCAACTTTACTGAATTCCTTTATAAGTTATAATAGTTTTTTGGTGGAGTCTTTAGGATTTTTTAAATATAAGATCGTATCATCTACAAACAGATACAATTTTACTTGTTCTTTTCCAATTTAGAGCCTTTCATTATTTTTTTTCTTGACTAAATGCTCTGTATAGGTCTTCCAGTGCTAGGAGGTATTGAGTATGATGTTAGTTGTGGACTTGTCATAAAAGGCCTTTATTATGTTGAGGTATGGCATCCTTCTATATCTAATTTGAGAGTTTTTATCATGAAAGGATGCTGTATTTTGTCAAAAGTTTTTTCTGCATATATTGAGATGATCATATGGTTTTTAACCTTTCATTTTGTTAATGTGGTGTATCACATTGATTGAGTTACAGATGTTAAACCATCCTTGCATTCCTCAAATAAATCCCACTCGAACACGGTGTGAGATTCTTTTAATGTGTTGTTGAATTCAGTTTGTTAATATTTTTTTGAGAACTTTTGCATCTATGTTAATCAGGAATATTGGCCAGTAGTTTTCTTTTCTTATAGTGTCCTTAAATGGCTTGTTATCAGGGTAATGGTGGCCTTGTAAAATAAATTTAGGAGTGTTCTTTCCTCTTCAGTTTTTTGGAAGAGTTTGAGAAGAACTGGTGTTAATTCTTCTTTAAATGTTTGATAGAATTCACCATGGAAAACATCTGCCCTGGGCTTTCTGTTGTAGTTTTTTGTTTTTTGTTTTTTTGTTTTTTTTTGCGGTACACGGGCCTCTCACTGTTGTGGCCTCTCCCGTTGCGGAGCACAGGCTCCGGACGTGCAGGCTCAGCGGCCATGGCTCACGGGCCCAGCCGCTCCGCGGCATGTAGGATCCTCCCAGACCGGGGCACGAACCCGCGTCCCCTGCATCGGCAGGCGGACTCTCAACCTCTGCGCCACCAGGGAAGCCCCTCTGTTGTTGTTTTTGACTACTGATTCAATTGTCTCACTCATTGGTCTGTTCAGATTTTATATTTCTTCATGATTCAGTCTTGATAGGTTCTTTGTTTTTAAGAATTTATCCATTTTTTCTAGGTTGTTCAGTTTATTGACTTACAGTTGTTCATAGTAGTCTCTCATGATCTTTTTTTAAAAAATAAATTTATTTATTTATTTATTTTTGGCTGCGTTGGGTCTTCATTGCTGCTCACGGGCACAAGCAGGGGCTACTCTTCATTGTGGTGCGCAGGCTTCTCATTATAGTGGCTTCTCTTGTTGAGGAGCATGAGCTCTAGGCGCGCAGGCTTCAGTAGTTGTGGCTCGCGGGCTCTAGAGCGCAGGCTCAGTAGTTGTGTCTCGTGGGCTGTACAGTGCAGGCTCAGTAGTTGTGGCGCACAGGCTTAGTTGCTCCGTGGCATGTGGGATCTTCCCGGACCAGGGCTCGGACCCGTGTCCCCTGCATTGGCAGGCGGATTGTTAACCACTGCGCCACCAGGGAAGTCCCTCTCATGATCTTTTGTACCTATATGGTGTCAGTTGTAATGTTTACTCTTTAATTCATGATTTTATTTGTTTGAATTGTCTCTCTTTTACACTGAGTTTCCTGAACTAAGGGTTTGTCAGTTTTGTTTATCTTTTCAAAAAACCAGGTCTTAGTTTTGTTGATTTTTCTATTGGTTTTCTGGTCTCTATTTCATTTATTTCTGCACTGATATTTGTATTTCCTTCCTTCTGCTAACTTTGGGCTTAGTTTGTTCTTCTGTTTTTAGTTCCTGAAGGTATAAAGTTAGGTTGTTTATGATTTTTTTTTAATGTAGGTGTTTATCGCTATAAACTTCCCTTTTGAACTGCTTTTCTACATCCTGTAAGTTTTGGTATGCTGTGTTTCCATTTTCATTTGTTTCAAGATATTTCAAAATTTCCCTTTTAATTTCTTCTTGGAGCCATTGGTTGTTCAAGGAGTGTGTTGTTTAATTTCACATATTTATGAAGTTTACAGTTTTCCTCGGGTTATTGATTTCTAGTTTCATACCGTTGTGGTTGGAGAAGATACTTGGACATGATTTCAGTCTTTTTAATTTGTTAAGACTTTTTTGGAACTATCATATGAACTATCTTGGAGAATGTTCCAGATCTGCTTGAGAAAACTATGTATTCTTCTGCCACTGGATGGAATGTTCTATATGTGTCTGTTAGGTCTATTTGGTCTCAAGTGTAGTTCAAATCCAACATTTTCTTGTTGCTTTTGAGTGGATGATCTATCCATTGTTGAAAGTGAGATATTGAAGTCCCCTAATATTATTGTATTCTTGTCTGTTTCTCCCTTCAGATTTGTTAGTATTGTATTTGCTTAATATATTTAGGTGCTCCAATGTTGGCTGCACACATATTTACAATTATATCCTTTTGATGACTTGATCCCTTTATCATTATATAATGACCTAGCAGGAGGGTGAAGAATTTATTAGAGGTGAGATAAGTCTGGTGGCAAAATGACTAAAAGGGATTAAGGAGCAGCAGCCAGAGGAATAGGATGAATTGCAAGCAAGAGTGGTAGCACGGTAGATAGAGCACTGATAGAGCCATCTAGAGCTGGAGGTGAGTCAATTATTTTATTCTGGGCCTCAGTATAATGAATCTACTAGCTCTGGAGCCAATAAGAAAAATAGAGACAACCCTTATTCCATAGCATCATTCGGATTAACCAAGAGGATTGTAGACATACAGCGCCTGGTATTAGCAGATGCTTAATCGATGGCCTATTATGTTAATATCAAAAAAAGTTAAGTTAGAGAAGGGAGGGAAGGAAATTTCAGAAGGTGCAGGATGGTCAATAGTGTCTAATGCAGAATAAAATAAAGTAGGATGAAGCCTGAAAGGACCCACTGGTTGTCTGTTAGTTGCTGGGTCTTTGTGGGAGCAGTCTTGGTGGAGGGTGGGTGGCAGCTGCTGTGTGCTGTGAGGTTGGGGAGAGTGGGAGTGAGGTGGTGGGGGTAGGTAAGGGGATCACATTTGGATATCCTTAAGAAAGACAGGAAGTTTGCTAGGGAGGCAGGCACAGGGAGGATCCTTGTGTGTTCGTAAGTTCATCTGATTTTTGTAAGATGGGAACCCTGATTGTATGTATTTGCATAGTGAGAGGAAGGCCGCAGTAGGAGGGCAGGACTGATAGAGAGTGGGGAGTGGTTCCCTGATAAGGAGGGAGGGACTGGCTTCAAGCAGAGGTAAATGTGGGGATGATCACATTGCTTGGGGATGATCAGCGCTTTCTCTTGCAGCTGGGAAGAGACTATGTGAACCCAGGGATAAGGCTGAAGGTGAAGAGAGGCACTTGAGGGAATTTGTCCCTGGTGGGCTCAATTTTCAAACAAAAGGGGTGGGAAAGATGTCTTCCAAGGGCATATGAGGTCAGAGTGGACTTCAGGAGAGGAGTGAGTTTTGGAAAAAGCATTTTTTATTGAGATATAATTCACATACCATAAAAATTTTACCCCTTTAAAGAATGCAATTCAGTGGTTTAAGTTTATTCACAAATTGTGCAACCATCTACCTTCAAAACATTTTTATCATTCCCCAGAGACACCCATTAAGTAGTTACTCTCTATTTCTTCCACCCCCAGCCCCTGGAAACCATGAATTTGCTTTCTGTCTCTATTGATTTGCCTATTCTGGACCTTTCATATAAATGGAATCATACAATGTATGGCCCTTTGTGACTGGCTTCCTTCCCTTAGTTTTATGGACTTCACTTAGTTTTGTGTCCACTCAAAATTCATATGTTGAATTCCTAATCCCTACTGGAATGGTATTAGGAGGTGGAGCCTTTGAGAGGTAATTAGTTTATGAGGGTGGAGCTCTCATGATGGGATTAGTGCCCTTCTAAAAAGAGAAGGAGAGCTAGTCCTCTCTCTCTCTCTGTCTCTCTCTGTCTCTCTCTGTCTCTCTGTATCTCTGTCTCTGTCTCTGTCTCTCTCTCTCTTTTTCTCTCTTTCCCGTGTGAGGGTATGATGAGTAGATTGCTATCTGTAAACCAGGAAGAGAACTCTCACCGAAACCCGACCATACTGACATCTCCTGATCTTGGACTCCAGAACTGTGAGAAATGAATGATGCTTAAGCCACCCAGTCTATGGCATTTTGGTATAGCAGCCGGAACTTGCATAATATTTTCAAAGTTCACCCACGTGTAATATGTATTAGTACTTCACTCCCTTTTTTGGGGGCTAAATGATAGTTCATTGTATGGATATAGTACTTTTTCATCAGTTGACAGGAATTTGGATTGTTTTCATTTTTTGGCTATTATGAAAAATGCTGCTATGAATATTCATGTATAAGTTTTTGTATGGACATATGTTTTCAGCTTTCTTAAATATACAGCTAACAGTTGAATTCCTGGATCATATGGTAACTCTATGTTTAACTTTTTAAGGACCTGCCAAACTGTTTTCCACAGTGGCTGCACCATTTTACAATCCCACCAGCAGTATATGAGGGGTTCCAATTTTTACACATACTCGATAACACTTTTTTTAGTGGTTTTGATTATAGCTATCCTGCTGGATATGAAGTGGTATCTCACCATGCTTTTGATTTGCGTTTCCCTCATGACTAATGATGTTGAGCATCTTTCCATGTGCTTATTGGCCATTGGTATATCTTCTTTGGAGAAATATCTATTCAACTCCTTTGTCCATTTTTTAGCCAGGTTGTTTGTCTTTTTATTGTTGAGTTTAGGAGTTTTTTTATATATTCTGGATACTAGCCATTTATCAGATACATGATGTGCAAATATTTTCTCCCATTCTGTGGGTTGTCTTTTCACTTTCTGGATGGTGTCCTTTGATGCATAAAAGCTTTAAATTTTGATGAAGTCCGATTTATCTATCTTTTCTTCTGTTGCTTGAGCTTTTGGTGTCATGTCTAAGAAACCAACTTCCTAATCTGAGGGCACAAATATCTACCCCTATGTTTTCTTCTTAGAGTTTTATAGTTTTATCTCTTCCATTTAGGTCTTTGATCTGTTTTGAGTTCATTTTTGTATACGTAAATATGCATGTGGACCTCAGGGTGACCTAAGTCTGATTGACAGGAGTTTACAATCTGCTGATTGCACTTATTTCTCACCAGAAAGGAAAGAAATTCCATTAATTATATGATGAGTTTTCATGGGGCCTCCAGGTCTAAAGAGGAATTTGAATTTGAACTAGGGTCTCGCAGAGGAGAGGAAAGAGCAGTTGTCCGTGGTAATTAACACACCTTATATAATCCCATAGCTGTCGGATCAATTTTTTCACTCTCTGCCCGCCCACGGTAACCTTCAAAGAAGCAAGGCGGGCAAACGAGGAGAGAAAGGTCCATCCAGGAGTTTGTCACTAAGCGTGTCTGAGGCGACGTGCTCATAGGCTGTCAGGGTGGGGATATTCTGTCAGCCTTAATCCACCACTCCCGCTTTCCTGAAGGGCTTGCCTCCTTGGTGCCCATTTCACCACATCCTTCTGATCCTCTCTGGCCACTCCTTTTTCGTTCTCACTGGCAGATTTTTTTTTTTTTAATTGAATTAGAAATAGCAGAACTGGCCCCTCTTCTTCCCATCAACCTCACCTTCTCCCCAGGTGGTCTCATGGTGTCCTCTGGCTTTAATGACTATCTTGGTCCATTCAGGCTGCTATGACAGGATACCATAGACTGGGTAGCTTATAAACAACCGAAACTTATTTCTCACAGTCCTGGAGGCTGGGAAGTCCAAGATCAAGATGCGGCAGATTCCATGTGGTGTCTGGTGAGAACCTGCTTCCTGGTTCATAGGCAACCGTCTTCTCACTGTGTCCTCACATGGTAGAAGGGCGAGGGATCTCTCTGAGGCCTCTTTTATAAGGGCCCTAATCCCATTCAGGAAGGCTCTCGTGATGTAATAACCTCCCAAAGGCCTCACCTCCTAATATCGTCACCTTAGGGATTAGGTTTCAATACATGAATTTTGAGAGGAAAAAACATTCAAAATGTAGCAATTAGCATCCATGACTACTGGCTCCTAAATTAAAATCATAAGGCCTGACTTCTCACCTGAGTGCTTTATTTTCACTTGGATGTCTTAAACACATCTCAAATGACCATGCCTCAAATGGAAATCTTCCTCCCCCCCAAAAATAGAAATCTTGACCAGCTCCCACATTCTCACACCCCCATGTCACCCTGCTTCTCCCGTGGTCTTCCTGATATCAATCAATAGGACCATCATTCACCTAGAATCAGGCCTCAGATCTAGGGTTCACATTTGAGATATATATACATATATATATATATATATATTTCCCCCCCCCTTTTTCTGGCCATGCAGCTTGTGGGATCTTATTTCCCTGACGAGGGATCGACCCCGGGCCCTCAGCAGTGAAAGCAAAGAGTCTTAACCACCGGACCACTAGGGAATTCCCACATGATATTTTCCTTGCCCTTAACTCCTATGCAATCTGTGGGTGACTCCTGCTGACAGTAGCAACAAGAGTGGGTACGAGGAGGTAAGTGGTCAGACTCTGGCCAGACAGCAGATGCTAGATTCCTGGCTCTGCCATTTACCGGTTTTGTGTCCTGGAGAAAGTTCCTTAATCTCTCTCTGTTTCCACCCTACTTCACAGGGGTTTTGTGAGTATTAAATATAAGTATTATGAGGATTAACCTGAGCTAATACATGTAAAGTACTCAGAACAATGCCTGGCTCAGTAATTACTAAAAAAGTGGTAACTGTTAATATTACCTCCAAAGTCAATGACATATATGTCCATTTCTCTCAGTGCTACCTGCCCCACCCTAGTCTCAGCTACGATCAACTCTCCCCTTCTTATGGATTGCCTCCCAACAATCCTTTCACCTCTGAAGCTAGAATAATACAGAAAGTATGAATCAGATTTTGTTGCTCCCTAAGACTTTTCAATGGTTTCCTTACAAACATAGAATAAAATCCAAATTTATTTCTATGGTCTAGAAATTTCTCTATATGTGGCCCCTACCTATTGATTTAACTTCAGTTGTACAAGGTAGATATTGCTGTGTAACAAACTACCCCAAAATGGAGTGGCAAAAAACAACAATAGCAATTGTTTTTGTTTTTGTTTTGTTTTTGTTTTTGTTTTTGGCTTCACTGCGCAGCGTGTGAGATCTTTGTACCCCGACCAGGGACTGAACTTGTGTCCTCGGCAGTGAAAGCACAGAGTTCTAACCACTAGACTTCCAGGGAATTCCCCAACATTAGTTTTATTATGCTCATGGATTCTGTGGGTCAGAAATTTGGATACAATAGAGCAGGAATATATTGTTTCTACTCTACAATGTCTGGGGATTCATTTGGGGAAACTTGAATGGCTTTGGGTGACTTGAACAAAGGGATAGCAGCATCTGGAGACTTCTACATTCATGTGTCTGGCACCTTGGCAACGACGGCAGAAAAGCCACGCTCAGCAGGGACTGTCCATTGAAATTCCTGTGTTGGCCTCTCCGTGGCTTGAGCTTCTTTACATCATGATGGCCGCAGGGTAGTGGGTTTCTTACATGGTGGCTCAGAACTCAGGACATGGTATATGATGAGCTATACTTGGAAGGCAGATGGCATCTCTTCTCACATACTTGTTGGTCAAAGCAGTCACAGTCCCACCCAACTTCAAGTGGAGGGCACACAGACGCCACCCAGAAGAGGAGGATGTTGAAGAACTGTGGAAATGTTTGTTTTTATACTGCCACACTCACCTCTGTCTTTCTTGATCACAGTTCTCCAGTCAGACCAGACTCCTTTCTGTCCGAAAAACATACCACCTAATCCTAACCTCAGAGCTTTTCCATCTTTTTGTTCTCTCTGATGTGAACTCTCTTCTTATCTTCACTGTCGATTCACAGAATGAGTCTGAAGCTTTGCTGCCAGAGATGAAGCCCTCAATTCAGTTCCCAGGCACCACATTCTGACTTCTGCCTGTGGAGTCTGTTCCAACCTCTGCTGCCTGAGGCTAAGTCCAGAATTTTCCCTCCAGAGGCAAAGACCTGATGTTTGCCTTTGTGACTAAATCTCCGCTCAGGTGTCAACTCCCCAGAAAGCCCTTCCTAGACCGCTGCATCTAAAGGGCCTCTCCATCTTTCTATCCTCTGTTTACTGCATTGATAGTCCTTACCACAATCTGTAGTTTTCTTGCGTATTTGTTTCTTTACCTGTTTATAGAATGTAACTTCCATAAGTAGAGGAATACGTTTTTTTCATTACTGTATCTTTTGGCACATAGGAGGCACTTAATATACCCTTGTCGAATGAATGAATGAAGGCTGGGAGGGGTCAGAAGTGAAGATTTGGAAGTCACAAACATTTAAGTGGTTATTGAAACCATGGCAGAGAAAGAGGCTCAGGAGATACCGTCAAGGATCATTGGTATTTAGGATGGCGTAAGAGGAACCCACAATGAACATTTAGAAAGAAAGGCCATCAAGAGAGCCAGAAGAAAGATGTCAAGGGAGGAAGGGAGGGGAATTTGAAGAAAAATGGTAGAGGCAATAATGTTAGGTACCACAGGGAGGCTAATTTAGATGAAGACTGCAACATGTTCCTTAGGTTTATCAAGGAGGGGGCTTGTTGCCAGAGCTCTTTCAGTGGAATCAGGGGAAGAAGCCACATTATAGTGGCTGAGAAGCAAATGGGAGTTGAAGTTGAGGAAATGGTGATCATGCCACTTAACAGCGAGGGGAGATCAATGACAAGGAAATAGCTGATGAGGAGCACACAGCCGAGCGTGGGGGTGGGGTGTCGCGAAAGGATGAAAGATGTTTCCAAGCTGAAGGGAGCGAACAGCAGAGAGAAAGAGATGGAGATCCAGGAGGGAGGGAGACAGCATGGATTCAGGAATAATCCTGGAACAGGCTGACCTCTTCCAGTGAGACCATGGGGAAGGGGAAGAGATGGGCGTGCACGATTCTCTCCCAGGAACACTCATTCCATTTGTAATTCTTTGTTCGGCATCTGCCTTGCCAGCTGGACTGTGAGTTCCATGAGGGCAGGTTTGAGTGTGGCCCGAGAAGATGGTAAAGGTCATGAAAGCTGCTGAGACACGTGAGGGGGTGACCAAGGCAAGGACAAGTGCAAGTGGGGGCTCTTCTGGGATTATCTGTCCCAATCTTTAAGGCAGTGGGAGTTTTCTCTGCCTTCCTTCCACTGCATCGGTACAGGAATATTGACTTTTAGGGTTGCTCCAGGACAGGAAGTTTGCAGGGTAAGAGGAATAAAAGGATGCTGCTGCTGAGAGCTGTTCGCCTGATGGACCGTGGAGTCTAGCTTGGAAGGAAGAAGGTGATTCAGCTATTGATGTTGTGGTGGGGATGAGGGCTCATGTAGCCCTGAGAGGCAACGGCTGAAGATAAGGGCAAGCCAAGGTTGCTGGGATCAAGAAGGTGCATGAACTGAGGGGGGTGTGTGTGTGTGTGTGTGTGTTTCACACAAATTTTAAATCCAAATAGGATTACGATAGGAGTTGCGATAGAAAGAATATTGCTGCTATAACAAATAGACTCCAATATGTAAAATGGCTCAAGCAGAAGAGGAGTTTATTTCTGTATCATGTAATAGTTCAAGGTGTGTGTTCTTCATCTGCAGGCAAGGATGGACACAGGGTTCCTGCTGCATGCAGTGAATTGGAGACTTGGGCTGCTGATGGCTCTACCACCTAGAACACATAGCTCCCAAGGTTGTCTGGGGGACCATCATCCCCGTCAGCTAGAAGGAGGAAAGAGCTTGCAGGAGCATAGAGGGAGTTCTCTGTATCTCAAGGCCCCCAAGATACAACCATAGTTGTCAGCCAACCACGTTCAGTTGGCTAGAAACTCTGTCTTATCTAGTTGCGGAGGATAATGATAAATGTAGTCCAGGTGTGTGTCCTAGAACAGGGGTCCCCAACCCCCAGGCCATGGACCAGTACCGGTCCACACAGCAGGAGGTGAGCTGTGGGCAAGGGAGCGAAGCTTCGTCTGTATTTACAGCCACTCCCCATCGCTCGCATTATCGCCTGAGCTCCGCTTCCTAACAGATCAGCGACGGCCTTAGATTCTTACAGGAGCGCGAACCCTACCGCGAACTGCGCATGCGAGGGATCTAGGTCGCACGCTCCTTATGAGACTTTAATGCCTGATGATCTGAGATGGAGATGAGTCGGTGATGCTAGAGCTGGGGAGCGGCCGCAAATACACATTATCATCAGCAGAGAGGTTTGCCTGCACAGAGGCCATAATGAATCAATTGCTTGCAGACTCATATCAACACCCTATCCGTGAGTGGCAAGTGAAAACAAGCTCAGGTTTCCCACCGATTCTGCATTATGGTGAGTTGTACAATGATTTTATTATATATTACAAGGTAATAATAACAGAAATAAAGTGCACAATAAATGTAATGTGCTTGAATCATCCCGAAGCCATCCCCCACCCCGGCCACCCCTGTTCCGTGGAAAAATTGTCTTCCAGGAAACCGGTCCCTGGTGCCAAAAAGGTTGGGGACCGCTGTCTTAGAAGGAGAAGGAACATGGATTTCCTCAACAGCTGGCGGCCTCTGACACATTGCAGTGCCACAGAGAGAAAGACCGATCCAGTGGCTTACATCCTGAATAAATGTGAGAGAGGTCTGGAAACAGAGATGCACAGGGCACTGGGTGCACTGGGGTGGGGCTTTTGTAACGTGATGAGAGGGTGATGGTCTGGAAGTGACATTGTGGGGAGGACAGATGGTGTTCAAAGGAGTCAGATTGATCTGGATTTGAATGCTGGGTATGTTACTTTCTAGCTGTCTGACCTGGACCCAGTCATTTAACTTATGTATTTAACTTCTTCCAGCCTTGGTCTCTCCATCTGTAAAATGGGAGCAATAGCACAGATTTCACAGTGGTAAATGGATAATGTAGGTGACAATTTCTTGGCACTGAGTAGCTGTTTCCTAAGTTATTTTTCTCCTTCTACTTACTTAAGGCTCATCAAAGTCACAGACAGAGGGAAAACTTTGTTCAAACAGTTGCCAGAGGTCTGTGGCTGGCTAGAGCAAAGTTTACCTGGATCCAGGTAGGTAGATGTGCCATGGTTATGAATGAGGAGGGTCTCGCGGTACATGAGGGACAGTAGCTGGAAGTCAGCCTCAGTGTGAGGGAAATGGAAGGGGTGTGGCGAATTGCACAGAACACAGGGCCCCCTCCAGGGCAGCCGCTACCCTGCTCCAGCCACCTGTGTCACCTGGGGACAGACACTAGAGTTGCCTAGAGCTTCTGAAGGTAGAAGTGTGGCTTTTTCATACAAAGGGTCCTGATGTTTCAATGTTGGCTACAAATTCAAAATCAATTAAAATCACTGCGTAGTCAAACAAGATGTGTCTCTGGGCTGATCTAGCCCTGGGGCCACCAAGCTGCAACTTGTGGCGTATTCCGTGTCAATTAAGGCCAGTTATAAGCCCTGGTCTCCACATCGGTGCCGCCCACGGCAATAGCCGTAAGCACAAGAGGCTATTTGAATTGAAATTTCACTTAAATGAAGTAAAATGTAAAATTCCGTTTCTCAGTCGTACTAACCACATTCCTACTGCTCCATTAGGCATGGGCGGCGGCTAGCGGCTACCGTGTTGGACAGAGCAGGTATAGAACGTTCTCTCATTACAGAAAGTTCTTTTACAAAGCACAGGGCTCTAGATGGAAGGGGCATGAAAGGCGATGTTGTGTCAGAAGTGGTTCCCTTTCTTAGACGTAGACATGCGGCTGTTTTATCTGCGCTAATTTGTTAGGTGTTGTCACATAGCCAGGATGCGGGTCAGAGGAATGATTCGTGCAGTGTCATCTTGTCTCACGCTTCTCAGGGCTGTCCCTTTGGTGACTTATGGGGACTTGACAGTGTCAGATGGATGGAAAATCCCACCTCTCCACCCCGTTTCTAGCCACTCTACCCTGAGTGTAAGGGATCCACCCCCTGCGTGAGGAGGAGTTTTATCTCAATACCCTTGAGGCAGAACTCTTGGTTCCTCCAGTGGGAAGGGGCTATGGTCTGCACCAGGATGAATATGGAAGGTTGACTCTTAAACAGAGGTTGGCACTGGTGCTTAGTTGAGCAGGTACCATCCGTCAAATGATTAGGCTACCTGGAGTCACTTTGCAGGCAAAATGGGTGGCAGTGGTGGCATTTGGAGGGAGATCTCTAGGATGCAAAGGCCAGTGGTTCATCAGTTAAGTACAGCCCTGGGATGGGATCTGAGACTAGGGTTCTGAGGAGTACCATCTGGTAGGTAGCAGGCAGCTATTCCAGGGGAGCTCCGCCTTTTTTCAGGAGGTCCTCCCATACCGATCATCCCAGTCCCTGGACCTCACCAGGCTGGGGTGCAGCCTGAAATCACCTGGAACCACTATATCTTCATGCTTTGATGGGAACCACAGCCTGTCATGTTCCAAATGGCAGCATCTCTCTCAGCCACGAATTCGCTGGTTGGACTCAGACTGGTGTGGGCAGACACAATTGCCACGGGAGAGCTACATGACGTTGCAATTTAAACAGGCCTGGAGGAAGCTGTCAGAAGGACCCTGCCATGGTCGGGGAAGGGAGAATCAGGCATTCAGTCAGGTGTTGCTGTCTGAGTTGCTGAAGGTCCGAAGGCGCAGAGAGGCTAAGTCACTTCCCTATTGTTCATGGTGAGGCAGAGGATGAGTTGGATCGTGGCCAGCTGTCCTGCTCATCGCTGTCGTTCGGAGGACCAAATCAACCTTCGCAAGTCAGCGCGGAACACTTCCCGGGTTGTCCCAGTAGGAACCGCCGTTGAATATTAACCTAGGTAGGCTGAAACAGAGATGTAAGCCAGCTGCATTTTGGCCAATCAGCTGTGGATGTGCGTAGGCGGAGAGGGCGGCTTAAGCTGGCGATGGCCATGTGTCCTGATACTGCATGCTGTGTTTTGCATTATGACTTTGCAGCCTGACAACATATTTCGCTGCATGTTTGCTAGGAGAAATGACAATGGCCTTGATGTAGTCTTCTCCACGATTCTGCTTTTGAGGTCACCATATGAATACCCAGATCTGGCTTCCCCAGCAGATGAGGACTCAGGAACTGATCTGCACTGTGTCTCTCAGCTCTGGTCTTGACCCCAAAGGGGGGTGAAAGGGAAGGCCTCAAACCAGTGGCTCCCTGGGGGTCATGAGTTTAGGATTCAGATCCCTGCGGTTCTGATGATAACCTCGATCATGACCACTTTTGGTTCTGTAGGCAAAATGGCCAAATGATTTGATATAGAAAAAAAAGAGAAAAAGAGGAAAGAAAAAAAAGTGGGAGGAGGCAGGATAAAGAACATATATCCCAATACTGGATTGAAAGAACATTTCACAAGGTGACCTTGATCGTCCTGCCTTTGCCTATCTGAACTTCCCACATGCCGACCAAGAAGCATATTTGTCACACTGGAGGATGCCAGTGCTATAAAGAAATTCTTTGTTCAAGCTATTCTATTCCATATCCATTAAGGAGAAGTGTCTGGAGATGCATCCACAGATTCTAGAAGTTTCTGCAACATGGAGAGTGTCTCCCAGAGAAGACCTAATCCATCTATGAATATAAGGTGGTACTGGTAGCAAGTTAGGGCATCCAGGCCTTAGTGACAGGTCCACAGACTCTTCTACTAGGAGAGAACGGTTGTCCTGAGTGCCCGTCGGTCCTCCTGGAAGCTTTCCCTAAATGGATGGGGCCTAGGACAGAGCCTGGTTATGAATTTTGTGCCTTAGAAGGTTGTTTTAGACTCAAGTTCCAGTGTAACTGTATTTTATAACTGGGACATCTGTTCAGGGAGCTTATTCATTTATCCGCCCTTTACCCACCAGTCCATCCATCCGCCATCCATCATCCACCCATCTACCCACCCATCCATTCTTTCGGAATTTGTTGTGTGCTAATTGTCTGCAAGGCACTACAGTGGGTGCTGCAAAAAAGAAAGTGTCATCTCTGCCCTCAAAAAGCTTATTTTCTAGGAGAAGGAGGCAAAGTATAAAGAAATAGGTGCAGGAAACTGTTTCGGGTGCTCTGTCAGAAGTCTGCACAGGGCCCAACGGTGCATAACAGAGAGAGCGGTCAGCTCCACTTGGGGGCTCAGGAATGGCTGCACAGAGGAGGTACAGGAGTCAGAGAGGGGATGGGTGTGTTGGGGGAGATAGAGATGTGGGTACAGACACAGAGGCTACAAATAGCCCAACACCTTCGCGGAAAGCAAAGAGTTTGGTGTGGTTAGAGCACGGGGTGTGAACTAGGGCAGCAGAGAGAGCTAAGGAAGGCAAGAGAAGTAGGCAGAGGTTGGATTATTCACAAAGCCTGGACACGATGCCAAGGGTTTTGGCCTTTAACACACAGGTATTGTGGAGCCATTCTAGCATTATAAGCAGAAGAGTAACATGGCCAGATGTGCGCATTTGAAAAAGTACTGGCTTCAGGACAGGATAAGACCCAGAAGCAGGGTCCCAGTTAATTAGGCCTGTGATAGATGGTGACACCTCAGACGAAGACAGTGGCCTGGGATGGAGAGGAGAGAGAAGGGGAGAGGAAGGGCACCGCCTCCCCCTCAGTCTCTTAGGCCACCAGGATTACTTTCTTCCTATTTCAGCCCAGTCACTTTAAAGTGGCCATTTGACTAATTGAACTCCATTTCTCAATTCCCGAGGAGCAGAGGGGAACTCCTGAGCCGGGTCGACCAGTGCAGGCACTCCAGTTCTGCCCGCAGTTGGACTGCAGGGCCCGCACGAAGTCAGTGTTGCCCGTGGGTGTAGACTCTGGTCTAAAGGCCCACGTCCCCGATGGAGAGTCTGCTCACAGCACAGCTTCCGTTGGCCGTTTATCCTTCTCTGACTTCCTTGTCTGCTTGTGTCTAGTGAGGTCTCATTCTGTTTCTGGAGGGAGGCTGGATGTGCTCAGAAGTTGGAGTGCTCCATCTTTGGATGGGTGCCACTCTGGGGGCACAGAGCCCCCAGCCCAGGCCTAAGGCAGAGGGGCACACTTTTCTGGAGACGGTCAAGCACCCGTGCATTGCCCGATGGCCTCGCCGTGCACAGCACTTCGTCGTAATGCAAGGAGGGGCCGTGCGTAGGGAGCTTGTGAGCTCACCTCCCAAATTCCCTTCGGTCTCCTTGGGCCGGTCCACAGTGGATAATAATCTCTGGCTAACCTGAAAACAAACATTGGGTGGGCTGGACAGAGAGGAAGGAAGAAGGGGGGAAAGGCAGACCGATCTGATTAAGGGGAAATTCCGCGTTTCTTGAAATCTTTACAATATCCAACTGGACTACTTCCAAGAATTCACAGACTGAGCTAATAAATCGCCCCAAAGAGGTCTCTAGGGAACCTGTTTGAAAAAATAGTCAAGAGGCATGGAGTGTTTTTGAATCAGTGAGTAGTTTTCAGTGTTGGAACATGGCTGGATTCTTTTAAGAGACTTAAACTCCTGAAATATTATTTACATTCCCTGGGAACAGAGTTCATCCTTTTTCTCGGCCCTTTTTGGAACTGACACAGCTTCTGAATCAAGGAGGGCCCAGGCTGACGATGAGGATCCGCTGTGTTTTCTGGGTGTGGGTGAGTCCGAGCCTGAGGTGTGGGCTTGGAAAGAGGAACCTGACTGCAGTGCCCAAGACTGGCCTGCAGGTGGCGCTGAGAGTTAGGATGCTTTTGGAGGAGAGATCCTAGTGGGAAGGGAATCCGCTCGCTCTGTCATGGATAACTGGAAGCCAGCCCACAGGACTCAACCCAATGGGGCGAATTCTTGATATCTGGCATTTTAAAAACCAGATTTACAGCAGGGAGGCAGAGGTGCTCACCTAGGCTGCGGGCTGGCTCAGCGGGGCCGGGTGGCAGGAGGATGCCTGCATGGGGTCGTTAGGAAGGCCGCGCCATCGGTTTGCTCATGCACCTTGTGCTTACTGAGTGTTGTGAGGTCTGTCCTGGGTGGGGTGGAGGGCAAGGTCACTTAGGGAGTTTGCAGTTGAGAGGGAGAAGCGAAATTCCCCAAGTAAACGAGTACACGAAAATACTTCCAACTTGTGATCATTGCTGCTGAGATGCTGCTGAGACAGGGAAGAGTGGCGACTATGTGGGCTGACTTCAGACAGGCTGGGCAGCAAAGAGCACCCTGAAGAGGCTATTGAAGAGTGAGGAGCAGCCGGCCCTGCCACGAATAGGAGAAGAGGAAACAGAAGGAGACCAGGGGGCTGCAGAGTGGGGGAGGGGAGGGAGCCCAGGAAGAGTCTGGGGAGGAGAAGGTGGCACTGAGAGTTTGCATTTTATTTATGGAAGCAGCTGATCAAGCTCTTCCCCTGTCAGTCACATGTTAATCTATCATGTTTCCAAGGAGAGGAAAGTTGGGCCACCGAGAGAAACTGAATCCCGTTGAATGATGCGGAAAGAAAGAGATGGAGAATTAATCTGGGGACCGGGGAAGTGTCTAAGTGAGGCACACGGGTCCTGATTGACTGATGGAAGTTCTCGGCGCCTCGAGTGGCAGCAAACGGGGTGAAGAAAGAGACCACAGGGACTTCCCTGGTGGTCCAGTGGTAAAGAATCCGCCTTCCAATGCAGGGGACGCGAGTTCAAGCCCTGGTCGGGGAACTAAGACCCCATGTGCCACAGGGCAACTAAGCCCACGCACCACAATTACTGAGCCTGCGTCCCTCAACTAGAGAGCCCGCGTGCCGCAAACTGCAGAGCCCACGCGCCCTGGAGCCTGCGCACCACTAGAGAGAGAAAACCCGCACGCCACAACTAGAGAGAAGCCCTGGCGCCACAACTAGAGAGAAGCCTGTGTGCCACAACAAAGAGCCTGCGCCTCAAAGAAAGATCCCACATGCCTCAATGAAGATCCTGCAACTAAGACCCGATGCAGCCAAAAAAAAAGAAAAGAAAGAAAATAAATAAATAAAATTAATTAATAATTTTTTAAAAAATGATACTGAAGACCATCTCCACCCACCTCTTTCATGGCGGGTCCTGGTTTCTGCTAAACAAGCATTTTAATCATTCAAAGAACTAGCCCCTTGGGCTTGGGCTCACCACACAGACCTGGATTAGAATCCTGCTGTTGCTCTTGAAAGAGAGATTTCTTTGAGCTTTACTCTCCTGCCTGGAAAATAAGGATATGGAGACTTACCTAGTAAGATTTCGGGGAGGAGTGAATAAGATGTATTTAAAGCACCCAGTGCTGTACCTAGACTATGGTAGGTGCTCAATGAATGTCAATTTCCTCCTTGCTGACTGCATAACAGTGAAGACAGATAAGTAGAAAGATAGTGATGATGATATTAATCACTCTTTCATAAGGTGCTCGTACTGGGGGAAGAGCAGGACCATCGATGTACTTTGAGGAGGGGGAAGTCCCGGGTAGGGAGTGAGTCCTGCATTTTAGTTCATATTCTCCCAGCTCCCTCCTCTGTAAAAGGAGGGTAGTGGTGGTCTACAGGCCAGAGTTAGACTAGTTTAAAAACATTCTTGGGGGACTTCCCTGGTGGCGCAGTGGTTAAGAATCCGCCTGCCAATGCGCAGGGGACACGGGTTCGATCCCTGGTCTGGGAAGATCCCACATACCACGGAGCAACTAAGCCTGTGCGCCACAAATGCTGAAGCCCGCGCACCTAGAGCCTGTGCTCTGCAACAAGAGAAGCCACCACAATGAGAAGCCCGTGCGCCACAACAAAGACCCAATGCAGCCCCAAATAAAAAAATAAAAACATTCTTGGGCCTTATCTCTGGAGATTCTAATCAGCAGGTCTGAGCTGGGGCCCTGGATGATTCTGACACAGAGGCAAAATCACTCCAGGTGATTAAGACCCAGGAACACTGGAATAAGTGTCTCCAAGACCCTTTCGTAGTCCTGAGTCATCATCCATCACACTAGACAAGGACCAAGGGGACCAGAACCACTCTCCTCATTTGCCACCAGAGGGCGAGCGTGAGGCACGATGGCCAGAGCGAGATGCTGTCTGTCTCGGCTGTGACCGAAAGAGCCCAGGGAAAATCTGTAGTCCCACAGAGGGTGCTGTGCGAGACAGATAAGGCAGGGGTCATTTGGGAGGATTGTGTGCCAACTGGAGATAAGAGGAGAAAGCCAGCGTCTACTAGATGCTGTGAAGTGTACGCTTTCTTCTGTGCCTTGATGTCGGACAAGATTTGGACGATGAAACTTGCTACTTCGTGCAGTAAGGACTTCATCAGGACGCTTCAGAGCCCCAACTTCCAGTTCCAGCAAAATCAGCATCTGGGGCTTCCCTGGTGGCGCAGTGGTTGAGAGTCTGCCTGCCGATACAGGGGACACGGGTTCGTGCCCCGGTCCGGGAGGATCCCACATGCCGCGGAGTGGCAAAAAAAAAAAAAAAAAAAAAAAAAAAAAATCAGCATCTGGCTCAGAGGGCCAGTCACTCCCGACCCTCATCTGCCCCCACTCTGTCCCCCCCGGTAAAGGATGCACCCACTGGAAAAGGCAGTGGGCAGGCTTGGATCTATTGGTCCTTGGCTGTCCTTCTGCAGACTCTGCCCCTTCAGAGTTACATGCACAAAACAAAGGACCGTCATGGCCTGATTCCAGCTGCAGAGAAGCAGGCATCACTTCCCGTTTGGTGTCCTAGTCGATGCCCTTAGTTTTTGGCAAAGCAGAATTCCAGTCCTTTCTCTTTACCATCTCATTAATTTTACGTTCTGCAGCAGGCTGCATTGGAGGCCACAGCCCTTGGCGTCTGTACTGCAGCAAAGTGGGGACTTGAAATCTTCTCTTCTTTGCCAGCAGTTTATATTTGGACTTTCCCTGCTCGGTGACATCCTCTAGGTTCCACTTCCACAGAGGCCCAGGGGGCCACAGAAGCAGAAATGGTTACCCTTGCTCCCCAAAGGGGGAAGAAGAAACCAAGGGCAGTGGCAGGGCTGGTCTGGGACTGCTGCTGAGGGAGCTGAGGAACCGAAAGCAGCCCAGTCACCCCGGAGTGCCTGAGTGACAGTACCTCACCTCCCGCCCGCAGTTCCTGGCAGGTTGTAGCATGGGAACACCTCAAAAATCCTGACTGGACGTCATCACTCCATGCACCCCATCCTCCTTGAGCCCCTACGCTGTCGGGCCCCATATTAACGTAAGAGATGAGTAAGACTTTTGAGAGTTCCTAGACTCCACGAACTCAAACTTTACATGGAAGGAAAACCGTGCTCACCTGGTTATAGGTGAAGGTAGTAGTGTGTTGATGGAGGAATACAATAAATGGCATAATATGGGCACATGCAAGGAATAATGGGAGGGTGGAGAAAAGAACGATTGAAGAAACTGATGCTGAGAAAAAATGACTAGAGAGGCCTCGTCTGATGCTGGAGTTGTTTTAGGATTCGATGCTCTCTCCCCGTGCATTCTCAGTCTTGGTGGTACGTGGCAGTTTAGTTTCGCGGAGGCATAGCTTAAGATTCAGGTAGCTACACCTATGCGAGGAATAATAATAAGCTGCATTCTAACGAGGTCCTCATGCAGTTTCAGAGGACAGGAGTGGGCTGCCCAGGAAGGAGGCCCCAGCAAGGTGGCAGGGCTAAAAGAAAGGCCTGAGCTGGGGATGTTGCTGACAACCAAACTCACCTCCGTAGGGATGTGAGTCTTTTTTCTTGTAATAGCAATTACAGCATTTGTTTATGTACCAAAAGTTGAGGGTCCTGCCACAGATCAGGCAGTGTGCTGGTCACTGGAAAAAGAGGAATACAAGGCTCTTAGCTTCTGGGAGACATACTTTGATAGAAGAAATGGACAAGTCATTACGATGCAACAGGATGTGTGTTACAGCAGAGGTGAATACAGGAGGCTGTGCTCAATGCTTTGGGGGGTGGATGGGTGCAGATGCACCCGGTGAGGAGGTGACATTTAAGCTCACTCTTATTTATTTATTGTTTTGGCCGCGCCGTGCTGCCTGTGGGATCTTAGTTCCCCAACCAGGAATTGAACCCACGCCTCCTACAACGGAAGTACAGAGTCTTCACCACCGGACCAACCGGAAGTCCCTCAGCTCGCGCTTAGAGGAAGTGTTGAGGGAGCCGGAAAAGGGAGCAGCATCCGCGGGCCTGGATTTGAGAAGGCACGCGGCCCGGAGGGCACTGCGTGTGTGTCTGCATGCACCCCCCTGAGCCTGGGTGTGGGGTCGTGGGTGCTGAGAGGTGGGAGATGAGGCTCCAGAGAGACTGTGGTCGGTCAGGTGCAGCCCTGGGAACTCACCCCTGCTGCTCATGGATCACGAGGCAAGTTCTCCCTTCCTCCAGATCAGCAGGATGCCCGGGATAGAACCATTGCATTAACCCGCTGTTCATCACTTCTTGCTTTTTCTGGATGCTGGGGGAGGAGTATGGGAAGTGGGGAGGCAGGGGCTCTGGGAAGGGGTCATGAATGTGGACTAGGCCAGCTTATAATGCTTTAACTTTTTTTTTTTTTTTTGCGGTACGCGGGCCTCTCACTGTTGTGGCCTCTCGCGTTGCGGAGCACAGGCTCCAGACGCGCAGGCTCAGCGGCCATGGCTCACGGGCCCAGCCGCTCTGCGGCATGTGGGATCTTCCCAGACCGGGGCACGAACCCGTGTCCCCTGCATCGGCAGGCGGACTCTCAACCACTGCGCCACCAGGGAAGCCCATAATACTTTAACTTTTTAAAAATTCAGAAAAATCAATGCCCGAGAATCGGTTCATCTATATAGTTCAGGGACAATGATTTTTAACTTTACAGGCAATTGTCATTGAGTGTTTGCCTAAAGACAGTGTAAAAATACTGTATATTAACAAGTCAATCAATGCAGAGTGGGTGGAAAAGTCTCCCCCACGTCCTTTGCTTTTCTGCATTGCATTGAGTGGGAAGTATGCTAAAAAATGCAGATTGCTGACAGTTTTTTCCTTGGTCAGTTAAAACTATTTGGAATCTTCTATGTGCCAAATACTCTTAGGCTCTACTCAGAACAGACAAATCAGTTTACACCTTACATCTTTAGATATTTATGAGTGGTAATGTCAGTTATCTTGGACTAGGAACCTCATATGAATGGGTATAGAAACAAGGCTGATACAAATAAGATGGACATAAAAGCTCCTGGGAGCAAAATATTCAAGGGCAAACTGATAACTAACAAGGTATAGTTAAAGCTGTTATGAGCAAGCAGTTCAGGAGCAGAAAGACAGAACAAGAATATAAACAAATAATGGAATTAGAGGTTATTTTGTTTTACATTCATTTGACTCATTATTTGTTTGCCAGGTAGTATTTTCCTTATGATTTAATAGGACACGCGTCCCCCTGCTGCCCTCTCCCCCGCCACTGCTAGTTGGAACCTACAGTGGGTTTTCTCGGGTAGGAGGGTGCATTCTATGCTTTCTCAGACTTGTGACTTTGACCCTTTTAGGGTGACACCAATACTTGCTGACTTCAACTCACTTGGCTCTTAGCACATCACGTAGTTGGAGAGGGAAGTGCTCCCTTTTTATTTTTAAGATGCACAGCTAATTGGAACTGGAATGAAATAACCAGCCGGGAAGCTTGCTGCAGGCCTCACAGCCCCTTTCTGGGACTTCAGAATTTACAGGAATAGGAATGAAAGGGTGCATTTTACACCTTCTGGAAGACAAATAACCATCCAAAGTGGCCAGATGCAGAAAGACTTTGAAACATGGGCCCATAGTAGCCTCAGGATTATTTTGCATTTATCTGGCTAATCTTTGCTGATCAGGTGTGAGCCAATTAGATTCTTTGTTTTTCTTTTTCATGGTTGCCTGAAGGCCTAGATTATGTAGGGATTCTATCTATTGTTTGATCTCAAGCAGAGAAGCCCAAAGCTGTGGGCCAGCCCAGATGTTTGTCATTGTACCTGTCTGGGCAGCTTTCCAAAGAGATGACCTTTGGTAGATTGCTCGGGATCAACTGGTCCAGCTTTTTCCTTCTACAGGGATTCTGAAGTAAGAGCATCAGAGCAGGACTTGGACAGAGGCAAGGGGTCCCAGCCGGCTCAGTTGCTAGCCCAAGAAGAGAGGCCTTAAAAGCTGCTGTAAGTGTGATAGGATCTCTGGCTGGGGAGTCAAGTCTCCCCGTGTTTTAAACTCAGATTCTTGGAGGTTCTCTCCATGACTCAGGATCCCTTGCTTTTCAGGATATAAGCTCGCCTTTTTTTCATTCCTCCTGCTTCTCCAGTTTATCTCCCGGCTTCCGGCCTCATTATGTGAAGTATGGGCCCGCCTATAGCAATGCAAATCCTTTGGGCCCTTAGGGCGCTGCAATCCCAACAGTTTCTCCTCAACAAAACTGCAGGCAGCAGCAAAATGCACTCTCTCCATCATACCCCGAAATGGGTGTAGGTGAGCGTGACTGTTAAAGAGGAGACCCGGGCCCTAGATTGGGCCTTTTTCGGTCTCAACAGGCGGCTGCTGCTTCCCCCGCTGCCCCTAAGTTCCTTGCGACCCCAAGGCACAAAAGGACGTTTCAGGGCGGGGTTTCCATCCCCAGCAGCGGGCTACAGTCTTCCCCGGCTGCCTTCCTTCCCTACTCAGAGCAGTGAGGGCTTCGGACTTTCCTTTCCAGCTAGCTGCCAGGCCACTGATGCCCGAAGCCCGGCCTCCGGCTCCACTTCCTGTTTGCTGCCTCACCTCGGGCCCGCGCTCCTCTACCCCGGGGGAGCCCAGTCCGGCGCCGGCCGCCCGCAGGCCCGCGGCCAGCTGCCCCTCTCCGGGGCTGGGCGTGGCCGGCGCGGCCGGCGCGGCGCCGCGCGGAGACTCCCCGCCCCGCTCCCCTTCCCTCCGCTCGCGGCCATCTGAATTCCCCCTTCGACTCCTGGGCGGAGGCCGAGCGAGCCTTCGCGAAAGGCGACGGCGGCGGGAGGAGTACTTGGGCGCCCCTCCCGGGCGGCGCGGCGCCGGCCGGCCGTGCAGTCGCGCGCTCGCCGCCAGCAAAGCTATTGGCTCGGCGCAGTCACCCCACGCGGGCTGCAGCGGCGGCCTCCGCGGATTGGCGCGCGGGCGAGCATCCACCGGGGCGCGCGCGAGCGGGTGCGTGCTGCCTAGGCCGCACCGAAGCCCGCCGCCCGGGCCGCACCGAAGCCCACCGTCGCGGGGCGCGGTTCTCCCTGCCCATAATGACCACCCCTCCGCTGTCCCTGCGATGCTGATGCTGCATTTGGGGCCGCTGCCAGCCCGGGTGGCCGATGCACCAGTGCAAAGAAAGGGCGCGAAAGGCGCGCTCCCCGCTCGGGCGCACGCACCGACCGCCGCCCTCGGCCGCACACTGCAGCAATTCGCGCTCTCGCGCCGCACCCCTCCCCGCCTGCACTCATTTGCATATCCCACGATTGTGGCCAATCAGGACTCGTCTATCTCGAAGCGGACGGGTTTGGCCTGAGAGGAAAGGGAGTGGCTGGCGGCGCATGCGCCGCGGTGGCCGACTTGAACCGAGGCTTTTATTGCTGTAGTTTATTTCCACCCCCTTCCCTACTGCTCTGTCTCTCTCTCTCTTTCTGTCTCTCTGTCTCTCTCTCCCTCTCTCTCTTTCTTTTTTTCCACCCTAGCTGAGGCAGTGTTGGAGGAGAGGAAGAAAGGGAGACAGAGGATTGCATTTATCCCTTAACATTCCTGAAAATTTCTATCAGCAAGACCAGCTAAGCGGCTGCACATTTTTCAATCCTGCAAAAAATACCAAGTCTCTTTCCGGGCAATTTTTGTTTTAAAGCTGCCCTCTTGAAATTAATTTTTTCCCAGGAGAGAGATGTCTTATCAGGGGAAGAAAAATATTCCACGCATCACGGTGAGTTTGGTACTTGTGAAATCTGCGATCGGCCAGCAACCTTTTGTGGCACAGAACATATAAGGAATTTTTTTTAAAGGAGGGGGAGGAAGAGAGACCCAACTTTTTTTTTTTTTCCTTTTTTCCCCTTGTTGCTAAAGAAGGCGATCGTGATGGGAGACGCAATCCTATAGAATTGTAAGCCATATAGTTTCTAAGGCATTAAAATAGGAGCGTGAGTGCATTAAGGTCGTTTTAGGTAGCGCGCCAGATCCGCTGTATCCTTTTATTGTCAGAGCGAGATGCTGTAGTGCTGGCCTGCGGGGTGTAAGCAAATGGATGCCAGATTGAATATGCATGGTTGAAGCTCGGATATTGTTCTCCCGGCTGCGTGCTGCGATGCTGGACTCCAGGAGCTGGACTCCAGGAGCTGGATGGGGAGATGGGGAAATGGATTCTCCCTGTATCTCCCGCCACCCACCATAAAGGGCTTTCTGGAGCCTTCCTCCGGTTCCTCAGAAAAAGGAGCGGGCTTTAGCTCGGAGGCGTAATGACAGCAGAGGGATGCTGAAAAGGGCTGGGTGTACCGGGATCCTGTGGAAACGGGAAGGAAAAACAGGGACGCGGTGATGAGCAGAGGAGGGGGGGAGGTAGGCGTGGGCTTTTTGTTGACCGGGTCCAGTTTTTGGTGGCCCTCTCGGCTTCCTCGCCCAGTGGTTTGGGGCTGGGACCCTGGCGGCTCTGGGCTCGCTTTCTTGTGTCTTTCTGCCCCTTCTGCAGCCGGGGAGGCGTCCGTGTTGGCGCATACAAAGCGGGCTGGGAGGGTGGGCGTTGGGGAAAGCGGGCTGGGAGGGTGGGCGTTGGGGACAGCGCCGAGCCGGGCTCTGGGAGGTAATGGCGCTGCGCGACGCGCGGAGCAGATGGCCCGGCCTCGGCCAGACAATGATCGCAGAGGCCGGAGATGCCGGCGCAGCTCTGGGGCCTGGGGTTGTTAGTTTGTAAATCACGAGAAGCTCCAAGCGATGACTTTGCGATGCTTCGGCGATGAACACAGGTTCTTGTTCCCGCCGCTCCCCCGCCCCCATCTTCTCCCCGTCTTTTCCCGGAAAAGTCTCGCCAGTCCTATTTCTCTACATCCCCGAATGAAATCCCGGGGAGGGAGGAAAGCGAGGGAAATTCATTGTTATGTAATGATGTGCAATCGCAATGGGCCAGCTGATTGCTGGGTAGAACCCAGGGCTGAGGCGGTGACCGAAAGAATTTTTGAAAAGTCCAGATGTGTTTAGGGCTGGGTTTGAGGGAGTGCTTTCGCTCTGGTTTCCTCCTTAGCCACGGGTACCCCGACTTCCACTGGATGTACAAGGGCACACCCATCCGCAGGAGAGAGATGTGGGAGCACATGCACAGGGGAAGGGGCGTGTGCTCGGGAGGATTTATAGGATGAGCTCTTCTACAGCGGGGGGTGGGTACTAGCTTTTTCTTGAGGGCCAAGGACCCGAGATCCCAAAGGGCAGAGCGCCGGGGGACCCAGCGTTATGTGTTCCTTGCACTGCAGGAAGGAATCTGGGGGGTGGGGTGGAGAGCAGATTTGCTGCAAGCCACAAGTACTCTGCTGTCTTCGTGAATGAAAAAGGCAGTTTCGTTTTGACAGTGTGGGGAGAAAATAATTCAAAAAGCAAACAATCAACAAGACTGATTTTTTAGAAGAGCGCCCCCTCTGCCCTTTAACAAAATCTGGTGGCATTATCGTAGGACCTATAGCATGGTTTCCTTTCCTCCGTCAGCACGGCCAGCCTGTTATGTAAGATGCCACTCGAGTGAGCGGGCTGTGATGTTTCATTTTTTTTCTCAACAAGATGTTGGCTCGGGGATTCGCATGATGGCTGGAACAGGTACTGCAGTGACTAAGGGGAACAGGTGGTGAAGGGCAGGGCTTCTCTTTGCCTCCCAGGCGATGTTTATCCCATCAGAGCTGGATTCTGCGGAAAAGGGGGAGATCATTGTAGACAGATAAGTGCACTGGATCAGGTGACCTTGGGCCAGTGGCTTAACATCTCTGAGCCTCAGTTTCTTTATGTGTCCTTGAGACAAGAATCTAGCTCCCATCACCTCACAGATTTGATTTGAGGCTTGGGTGACATGGTTTACAGGACAGGATTTTGTAAAGGTCTTAACCTTTGCCTTATATAAATGCAGGAATCGTTGCTGACTATTTATTCCCATTTGACTTTCCAAACCCTACAGCAGGATGAAGGTCCCTACAGTGTAACAATTAAAATAATCTTAGTGTTTCTCATGATGTTAGAAAAACAATAAATACTTTCTAAACCCAGGGGTGTGTGCATTTCTGTGTAGAAGTATCTTTTTTTCTAGGTCTCTAGTAGCTTATATATACTTTTAAAAAGTTGCTGTAATTTCTTCTTGGTAGGTGCTAAATATAAAGCACTTGCTGAGAATATTATTCTTAACTGAATTTTGAGTTAACCATTGTCAAAATGAACGCCGTTCTTTGAAGTGGCATAGCATTCCATCAACAGCACTTGGGATAGAGATGAATCATAATGTAACATTTCTGTTACATTCTTGGCTCTTATATGCTGCTTGTCATATATTTTTTGTACCAATTAAAGTATCAGTATTGTGTACAGTCAATAATAGTGTTAGATTTTAGAACTTGCCATCTCACCTACTTTATTCTAAAACTTTACCTTTTTCTTAACAGCTTAATAGTTAAAATGGTGCACGTTCGAAGTGGTTTTTTCCCCCTCTTTGCTACAATTGTGATTTACCTCGAGGATAAATGCAAATATAAAGAACATACTGAATTGAAACATTGCTATGGATGAACAAAGTGTGTTTGTGTATAGTATCCCATGACAACAGACTTTTGGTTAAATTTTCCCGACACAAATCTCAACAAGAATCGACTTCCGCTACATGTGGGTGTATTATTTTTTTCAAATGAAGTTTAGCCTAAAGCCATTTAAAGTGATTGCCTTCTTTATCTGAAATCTTTTTACTGATCTTTAAAGGAAGATTGTTAGGCTGTTTTTTTCATTCTTTTTCTTTTGTGCTTGTAGGTCTAATGGAAATAGATGGTTGTTGTCTCTGTTGTGTTTTTTTTCTTTTTCTTTTTCTTTTTTTTCTCTAGGATAAGCTTTGAGCTTTGCCAGTATGTTCTGACTCATCAAGTGATGAGTAGATTGCCAAATACAGATTCACCTTTGTCACTGAGTCTTTCCAAAATGGGCTCATTTTGAGCATCACTTTTGAGCAGTGAAAATGTGGTCTTAGCTCATTTATCTTACTACCAACTGTTTCTCATGGATCAGTTATGAATTGTGACCTTACTACTTCTTTGTTTCAGAGTGATCGTCTTCTGATCAAAGGAGGTAAAATCGTTAATGACGACCAGTCATTCTATGCAGACATATACATGGAAGATGGGTTGATCAAGTAAGTGTAACTCAATATTGCCACAAATTTGGGTACCTTGCAGTGTTCCTAAGCATTAGCTACAATTCACACCCGTAGTATCAAGCTGTAGTGATTTAGAGACTAACTCAGTATCTGTTTAAGCCTAGTTTGATTGGTGGTAATTAGTGAGTTTGAAAACTCAGATTCAGGGAATTCAAAACCACAATTAAACGCACACCCCATTTCCTTACGTGTTATGTAATTGACTATTTTTAACCGAGGTGACACATCTTCTTGTTGCCACATACTCAGGTTATGATCCATTGACTATATTAAAGGTTTTACTAGAATGTACTTGTGTGGGGTGGATAGGACAATCAAAGGACACAAACGTGAAGTACAGCCTCTTCTATCATGACAGCACATCTGCCTTCTTAATCAAGAATCCAAGTTGTTGCGGGCAATGGACACCAAATTAATTACTACGTCACAGAGACAAATTACTGCCTCATTCCGAGGGAATTTTAGGTTTCATGTTTTAAGTGGCAACTAACACAAATGGGACTGCCCTTGTGTTTATTGTGTATTGTGTTTCAAAGGAGAAAACAACAAAGCAGTTACTGAATTAGGGTATTTTTGGGTCCTAGAGGGTTAAGTGAGCTGAGAACGTCTCAATATCCTCGTGCCCTTCCGACTGGGACAGCTCAGAGGGCTCTGAAGAAATAGCACATCTGTTTAAAGACAAACACTGCTGCAAATGACATCTTTTAAATAAGCAGCATTTATCAAGGGCAAGCAGCAAACCAGTCCAGAGGAGTGGAAAATTGTAGTGGACGTGTCTGTTGCCTGGAAACTCACACCCTGATTTACGATCCTAAAAGAGGTTTTAACATTTCCACATTTAATGTTTTCTCCATGTGTGTTTGCTTGTGACAGTCTCAGCTCCAGGCTCTGAAATACCATGACTTTCATGTTCCATTTTCCCCCAAGTGGAAAGCAGCATGATCTGGTCTGTAAGACTCTGGCCTAGAAGTGAACAAGCCTGTGTGATATTTTGAGTCATCACGAATTTGTTTTAGAACTTTACCAACTCCCCCTTGATTACTTTTTCCTTTTCCAAAAACTAGCATAAAGAGGTAGCAGAGATATTTTTTAAAAATTAGAAATGAATCCTTGTTACCCAACTTAATGAATATTAATTTTGCTGCCTTTGTTATCTGAGTTGCTGATCACATGCTTCCAAATTTTTAAATAGTTGCAATCATAGTGTTTACTTCTTATTATTATCTTTGCTTTGTTTTGTTCTATTCCCTACCCTTCTACTCCCCATTTCTCTTAGTTGGAAAGGATATGGTGAAAATAAATGTTTGTAAAGTGCAACCAGGTCTGGAGAAAATTGTTACAGGATAATTAACTCAACTGAGTGTGTTGTAAGGAAAGTATAGTGATATTTTATGTAAATATCTCAGGGCTTTGTTATCATTTGATCATATGGGTTTTCTGGTAACTAAGCCTCTTTGATTGGCCTCTGATGCCTTATTTAGATTTTGTTTTCTAGTATGCTCTGCATTGCCTCTTGAGGGTAGGGAGTGAGGGGTGCACAGATTATGAATGATAACAATAATCTGAAGAGTCTTTAGAACATAGGGAAGGGTTGTTTATGGCGTGGTGAAAATGTCTGTCAGATCCCGTTTGATTTAGGACATTTCTTTACAATCATTGTCACCTACCCTGTTTATTTAGGCAAATAGGAGAAAACCTGATTGTGCCAGGAGGGGTGAAGACCATTGAAGCCCATTCCAGAATGGTGATCCCTGGAGGGATCGATGTCCATACCCGCTTCCAGATGCCTGATCAGGGGATGACCTCTGCTGATGACTTCTTTCAAGGCACCAAGGCAGCCCTGGCTGGGGGAACCACCATGATCAGTAAGACAGCTTACAAAGAATAATCTCAGGGCTTGGGAACCATTATCGTTTGAAAATGAGTCTGTGTTGTTTGAGTCTTTCCTTCTAAAGGTTGCGGAACTAAGCAGTGGACGGATCTACCACGTAAGGGGGTGAGGGTGGGCCAGCCTTAGTCTCATTTTCTGTCCAGCCCCGAGGTTCTCCAGTTGAACTTGAGAATACGCTTCTAGAGAATTTTTGTAGGATAAAAGAGTGGCTTCTTGCTTTCTCTGCTTGAGAACTTCTGTCTTCCTTAACCTGAAAAATGTGATTTGATTGTGGTCACTTTGAAAACACAGCATTTGGAGTAATCTTCAAAGCTATGAGTTTTGAGCCTTTGCTCCTAACTATTTGATTTTGACTTTTAAAGAATTCCTGAGTGTGTATCTTCTTGGAATGAGGCCGGGGTACAGCAAATGAACTGTTGAACCAGGAACGTCAGTTCCACTGATAGAAAAATCAAGTGGAGGGATTACTTCCTGGCTTGGGTTTGACATAAATGGAATTGGGCAGTCCTGCTTGCAGAAGCACCCACACATATCAGTTGTTTAGATATGAAAATTGCTGCTGTGAACAGCTGGGTGCCCTGTAAGCATCGCTCAGTTGGATTTATGCTTTTCATTCAGCTAAATCTAAAGTATATTTCCTAACAAATGTGAAGGGTTTGCTTGTGAATGGTAGGTTTCCAGCATGCCTGTTGATTGTCCCTTTGGCAGATATCATTTTGAGTTTGAGGAGGTAGGCAAGTTGCACAGTGGCCCACCAGACACACTTTTTTTTTTAATTTTTATTTTTTTATTGAAGTGTAGTCGATTTACAATGTGGTGTTAGTTTCAGGTGTACAGCAAAGTGATTCAGTTATATATCTCTATGTATCTATTCTTTTTCATATCCTTTTCCATTATGGTTTATTACAGGATATCGAATATAGTTACCTGTGCTATACAGTAGGACCTTGTTGTTTATCTATTTTATATATAGTAGTGTGTATCTGTTAATCCCAAACTGCTAATTTATCCCTTCTCCCTTTTCCCTTTTGGTAACCATAAGTTTGTTTCTATGTCTGTGGGTCTGTTTCTGTTTTGCAAATAAGTTTATCTGTATCATTTTTTTGGTTCCACATATAAGTAATGTCATATGATATTTATCTTTCTCTGTCCGACTTCACTTAGCACGATAATCTCTAGGTCCATCCATGTTGCTGCCATTGGCACTATTTCATTTTTTTTTAAAGATTTTATCCAGGAGTGAAAGGCAATATACAGTCTGTCTTAAAAGCTTATAGTTCAGTTCAGAAGAGGGTCCAAGTGGAAAGAACTTAGCTCTTTCTGCTTTAGAGAAAAACCTATCTTGCTGGTTACTTTTCAGAATGATGCTCTCTTTACGTGTAACTTTAGGGTCTGTTTCTAAGCTTCCTCTTGTCTGCCCTACCACCCAGAAGAACGCTGCTATCCCATTCTAGTTCGAGCTCTTCGACTTTTTAAATCACACACTCACCTCCTTGTGTCCTTTCTGGTCTTCGGGGTGTCATCACTGATCAGAAAGAGCATCCAAGTTTAAGCCTTCCTGTTGCCGCCTCTTTCTTTCCGCACGTATTACCTTCTAACCTAGAGGGTGCTGGTCTTGGTGGTGGCGGTGTTGGCATCTGCACACCCCTTGGGACTCTGGCCTAGTGTTGGCGCCTGCTGTTTTGTCAGTGGCATCTGTCAGGACTCACTGGCACCAGTGGGCATTTCCGCCCCTCCTCCAGGGCCAGCCGTGGAGCCACACTGGAGCTTGCAGAAGCACAGATGGCCTGGGTGTCAGCCTAGAGGACCAAGCCAAGGTTATAATCTGCCTCAGTTTGGAGTCCCTGTGGGGGTCCTGTAGGCCTGTGCCTTGGTCGCAGAGTGTTAATAGGTCACAAATCATATTTCCTAAGGGAGCGATCAGTGACATCTATCATTGGGCTGAGGGGCAGCCCTCCGAGGTGGAAATACCCCCAACCAGGGCACTAACTTGCTGTGTGACCTTGGACAAGTCACCTCGCTTTTTTGGGCTGCTCATCTGCACAGTGAAGGATTTGCACTAGATGACCCTGGGTGCCCTTTCCAGTGCCCACGTTTGGCAATTCACTGAGCTCAGAGACAGAGTTTGCCTCCAATCTGATGCACTTCGCGCCACGATGCATCAAAGCCCTGCTTTCTCTCCTACTTACTTGAAAGACCCCATCCTGCATTCTCGAATGTGCGTTTTCGCTCCTCAACGCCTGACCGGTTCTTTGGCCCCTTTCCTGCTTCTTGTCCCTTTCTGCCTTCCCTCCCGCCACCACCGTCACACGTGGGCGCATCCCTTCCTGCTGACACCCTGACCTTCCCTTTGGCCTTCTTTCTCAGCGGTTGTGGGCATCTTTCCCTTCCTGCCAGGTGGGTTCCTTGTGTGCAGCGACCAGGGATGTCTCCACAAGTCCTGTACCTGTACCGAGGGCCCAGAATAGGCAGCGGATGACCTTATGGCAGCTCGGAACGAAGGAGGAGGGAGAAATCAGACTGCCTGCCCCTCTCACTTGAGCAGAATGCAAGCGTATTTAATTAATTAATTAATTAATTTTTTGCGGTATGTGGGCCTCTCACTGTTGTGGCCTCTCCCGTTGCGGAGCACAGGCTCCGGACGAGAATGCAAGCATATTTTAATGCAGGGGTGGTGACGCAGTCAAAGAGGAGGGCGATTTAAGGAGATCTCAAAGGACGAAAGTAATCAGAGGTAGTGGCGATGTGGTCACAGTGGTCACACCCCAAACTCCACTGCTTGTGTATCCTGAGAAAAATATCTACTCCTGCAAATGCCCACCTGTGGCTACTGACCTCTATAGAATTCCCACTGCCTGCCCTTCCCTCGGGAGATAACGTGGCAATAATACAGATGAGGAAATCAGGCTTCTTCTTCCTGCTTGCCAATAATGCGTTCTGCATCGCTTTAATTGATTCCGTGGCTGCAGCCCGCTTCTTAGTGGGAGCCGTGCAAAGAGGCATAGCTAGCTTAGCGGGTCGGGACCTGCGACCTGCTCCTTCGGTGAGATGGTAGCTTCTTTAATGAGTATTGAGGCCAGAACTAAGTATTTCGGGCACGTTGAAGGGATTCAAGTGAGAACGTACAGAAACAAAAGCCACTGAAGGAAATTGGCACCATACCACCTGCAGCCCCTCCCTCCCAGCTTTCTGAGTTGCTCCAAGCCGTGTCACCTGGTGTGTCTTCACCTGCTGCTTGCTGTGTGTTTCCCAGGTCTCGGGACCTGGAGGCTCCGTTTCGGTCTGAAATGGCACAGCCTGTGGTGGAACACGCAGCTGAATATTCCCAGTTTGGGAACGGAGGTGACACGTCAGCAGCAGAAAATAATATTATTGCCATCAGACAGAGCCTCCCATTGAGAAACGTACAACGCTATCTTTGTAAGGGGCCGTCCGTGTGGGGCAGAGGGAATGTCCTTTGCCCTTCCCATCCAGTGATGCATGGGCAGAGGCTCTAGACATGCTCCCTGTAGGTGGCATTCAGACCAGCTGAGGGGTCACGGAAGCGGCAGGGGTGCTGCTTGGAGAAAGCGCTGCTGGCGTCCCCGGGGACTTTATGATCATCAGAGTTGTTGAGACCCCAGCGTCTCCAGGAAGCAGGCGGGAACAGTTAGTTCCATTTTAGAGAGGGGAAGCCAGAGGGCAGGGCACTCACCCCGCGCATCAGCGCAGGCGGCCGTTGTGGAGCGCACACCTGCGACTGTGACTCCACCACCTGCCAGCAGTGTGACCTTTGTTTTAAGCCTCGGTCGCCTCACCTGCAAAACGGGGGAAGTTGTTACAGAGATCGACAGCGGAGGCATCAGAATAGTACCTGGCCCACAGTTATCACTCAGCCGTGGTGGTTATTATTGTTCCATCTCACACCAGCTACCAGCAACCGCTGGTAGAGGCCCCCTCTGGATCTCAACTCTCTCAACGGAGGCAGAGAAAAGAGGCTCCAGCTGTAGGGTCTGACCCGAACATTTGCTGGGAGCAGGGGTCCTGCAAGCATGGTCAGCAGACTGGGTACCCTGGTGTTACTTGGGGTAACGCCTCCTAAAACATTCAGCTTCCTGGGCCCACCCAACCCCTTGAAGTGGAGAGTCTGCTGATGGGACCTGTGAATCTGTACTTGAATCTGGTGATTGTCAAGTGCACCTGGGGAGCTGTTGGAAAGTCTGGATCTCGGGGGTCCGTGCCAGATCTACAGACTCTAGATCGCTAAGGATCGGAAGCCACTGCTCAGCGAAGAGAGCCTGAATGTTCCTGCTAACCTGAACTCAGGGCTTTCCCTAGGGGTGTGGAGCCCCCGGCACAACACACCCAAGGGGGCTTCTTCCCCGCCCTGAAGCTGCTGTACAGCAGAGACCAGGACGGGACCTGAGCACAGACGAGGAGAGGACAGCCAGATGCCTCGGGGCTGGAAGGGGCTGTCTCTCCTGAACTCTGGGCTTGTCACTTACCTGCTGGATGTGGCTCCCAGAGGTACCCCGATTCCCGCACCCAGCCACCCCCAGTCAGACTCACCCTCGTCTTTCCATCTCCTGCTGCTACCCCAGCGCCCAACCCTGGAGAGGGCTGCCCTCAGGGTCAGGCTGACTCAAACCCACGGCCACCTTGTGCCGAATCAAGTTAATTCTGTCTCTGTATTATCTCTTGGCGTGTTATCTCTTCCTTTGCCAATCCAGACCTTTGTCGTCTCTACTGGATTTTGGCCCCAGCTTCTGAGAGTCTCACTGCCCTGATCCCTACCTCTGCAGCCCATACATCACCTTGCAGCCTGGGCTCTTCTTGTGGACCGATCATGCTACCTCCATTCTCAGCGACCCCCTCTGGCTCTGAGAATGCAGCCCAAGTGGCAGAACCCAATCCTGCTGTCCCAGCCGAGACTCACATTGTCAGTTACCCCAGCCAGGGATGCCCTTCCCTTCTTTCCTCTGCCTCTGGAAATCTTCGTTACCCTTCAAGGGCTAGCTTAGGTGTTACCTCCCTCCCGAAGCCCCCATGCAGCCCCCTCTGCCGTAATCTACCACTTATTCTGTGCACCTCAGCCAACAGTGGGTCTTCATGGCCTGGCCCTCGGGACATGCGTCCTGTGTTACAGTTTGATCAAGGCTCCTCTGCCTCTTTCTGTTAACGTTCCCCGTCCAGCAGTGTCTCACTCCTGAGACACTGACTCCATTGATGCCTGCGGTTGAATGAATGAATGATTGGATGAGTTTATATGCTCATGGGACTTGGTGTCCTGCTTCATCTGAGTGTGATGCCAGAGGATCGAAAATCCTGGGGTGGGAGGAGGGTTTACACGTCTGGTGTTAATTGCGTTCATTTCCACCGAAACAGCTGTCTCTTCAGCCGTGCCCTGTTGCGGCCGCTCCAGCCCCCTGGTCACTGCGGTCCAGTCAGCTGTTGCAACGGTTGGAGGGGGAGAGAGGCAGGAGGGGAAAGCCCAGAGCTCGAGCATCGGCCTGAGGTCGTGAATGGGTATTTCTCCTTCTGTCTTTTCGGCAGGTGGTGGGGATGCTGGTCCCCCCATGAAGGAGCTCTCTCTCTGTGTGTGCACGGGGTGGGCCCTGAGTGCCACGGTGGACTCAGCAGTCATCCCCGAAAGCCCTCGGGCTTCCTAGAGAGCCATGCCTGCGGAGGCAGGAGGCCTAGATCAAGGCTAGGTGACTTCCCACAGCCCCGGTGGCCGGGCCTTCCTGGGGAGACGTGTCCTCAGAGTGTCCCTGGGGCACATCCACTGCTTGTCATTTCTCCGTCCATGTGGCATTTGGGTTTGTTCCCCCGCCTCTGACGGGTCCACGTGTGAACACACACACACTGTAATATGAATGTGTCTGTAATCGATACTTTGATTATTCCCTTTGCATCATGCATTTGACTCGGGCTAGAAAGTGTTTACAAAAAACCCTGACCACGTCAGACGAAAGTCTCGAAGTCCAGGACCCAAGTTGTCGCCACAAAATCTGCCTGTGGGCTGGCGATTAGAAAGCGACGTTATCTGATGGGCTGTGGGAGCGGCCTCTTTCTGCTTGCCCCTCCTCGCGTCTCCCCAGTCCCCACTGGGGCGAGGTCACACGTTTTGCCTACGGACACGATTGCCTTCTGCAAGCGGACGCCATAGGACGGGGCCTGCTCAGGCGTCGCCGTGCAAATCTTGGCCACAAATGGCTGGACTGGAAGAATCCGGGCACTCCCTGGGATACTTTGGGCCGACCACCTAATACCTGGTACCGAGCAGAACAGAGGAAGAGACTGAAAAAGATGAAGCATGCTGGGAGGTAGCACCGCTCTTCCGGAAGGGCCAGCACGCTCTTTACTAGACGCTCTTCTCAGGAAGGAGGCCGTTGGGTTGGGCTCCAGCCAGCCTCATAGTCTAGTTGGGTTTAGGGTCTGCCCGGCCCTTCCAGATCAGGGACATTTGTGTTTGGGCCCCTGGCCCTGTTTCATGGACATTGTGGCAGTGATCCTAACCCACTCAGGGTGTCTTTCCTGGCTCTGGCCCTGGGAGCTGGTGGTCACAGCTTTGGAAATCACCCCAGCCCACAGAAGGGTGGGCTTCATCTCTTAAGACGGCATCTGGGGACTTCCCTGGCGGTCTAGCAGTTAAGACTCCAGTGCAGGAGGCACGGGTTCGATTCCTGGTCGGGGAGCTAAGATTCCACATGCTGTGCAGTGTGGCCAAAAATAAAAAGAGGCATCTGCATCCTCCATGATCTAGTTCTGACATGGCCCGTGGGTGCTGTGTACAGAGCGTGGAGAGTCTCAGTCGTGGATGTTCCCAGAGCCTGTTCTCTGGCTTTCTGTGGAGCGGGTTATTCTGACTGTTGGGAATGTCTTGTCAATCCTGTTGCCCAGAGTTGCTCTCCTTCCTGAGAAGAGCGTCTAGTAAAGAGTGTGCTGGCCCTTCCGGAAGAGCAGTGCTACCTCCCAGGATGCTTCATCTTTTTCAGTCTCTTCCTCTGTTCTGCTCGGTACCAGGTATTAGGTGGTCAGCCCAAAATATCCCAGGGAGTGCCTGGATTCTTCCAGTCCAGCCATTCGTGGACAGGGGGATGTGGATGTGATGGGCTCCAGCAAGGTCTTCCTGGCCTTTGATGTGAGGGACGGACTTTCAGCTGTCAGCGTCGCGCAGGCTCAGGGTTCCGCATGGCTAGTTAAGAGCCTGCATGACACACACATGTCCAAGGATACCCTTGTTCCCTGTCCCGGCTGAGTGAGCTGGGCGAAGACTTAACAGAGCGCAGAGATCTTGTCGTATCCGTTGTTATGCGACCCCCAGCAAACATGGAAGCTGCCCATGCTGGCTGCCTAATAATCAGCTGAATGCGTCTGGACCAAAACCTGGACCCCATTGCTCTTCCTCTTGGGATCTTTAGCATTGTTGTCCACGGGTCACCCTCTTCTCACGTGATGAAAATCTTACACGGGACCCCGTACCTGGCAGGTAAGACTAAGGAAAGCAGGGCAGCTCTGGCTGGAACGATGGGCCAATGGGAGAGCCCAGATCCTCTCCCGCTTTTCCCCTTCCTCCCGCTGTTGGCAGCCCGTCTGCCTCTGGGGAACCCTAGGGCTTGGGGAAGCACACTTGGAAAGCCCCCATTCCACCACTGCCTCCCCCCCATTGCTTACCTTCCCTCCAGAGCCTGGCAACACGACTGGTCCCTGCACAGCCTCTGTGCTGAGTTGTAGGGGAAAAGTAAGAAGAAGGGACATACCCACTTAGTCACTTAGGAGAACGCCTAACCACACTGTACGTTTTCAGTGGTTTTGTTGAAGGTGATTTCTGTTCAAGACAGGAACTAGCACGGAGTGCCCCATTTCATTTCCCCACCCAGCTTGGTGTCCGTCTGCTGTGCTTCTCGTAAGAGCGCCTTTTCGTAATAGGTGGACGTTCTGTCCTTTAAACAGTTAATGATGTGCAATGTTTTAAAGGGATAGATGACTGTCTTAGGAAGGGGTTGGCCTAGGGATGTGTCCGTAGCTCTGGGACCCATTACTCCATGTGGGGCCCTATCCCCTGCTTTCCCCCTTTCTCCTCTTTGCAAAGACCTCCCTGTTGCTTCTCTGGAAATGATTATTTATTTCCCTGGGCTTTGAGGGCTCTGCCTTCAACTGTCTGCCGTTGTTGGATGAAGCCATTTACCCAGATTCCTTGCTTTTAGTCTTCTTAACTGCCAGGGGAATGACCCAGGGGAATGACAGTGAGTAGAAATTAGAGTTCTTTCTGGTTAACCCATATGGGATCCGGCTCTCTTTGAATGTGACTAAATGTGCCCCTAATGATAGGGAGGATGCAGCGGGGTAGGGTCTCTGTGGCCAAGGCTGACTATCCTGTGAAAGGAATTTTGCGATGAGCCAATTACAAACCTCAACTGCACGCTGGAATCCCCTGGGGAGTTTTCACTAAGCACAGAGACCAGAACTTCTGACTTGACTGTTCTAGGTGGGCCCGGGTATTGGTAGGGTTTTGAGTTTTGTTTTTTAATACTTATTTTATTTTTTTTTTGCCACACCACGTGGCACGCGAGATCTTAGTTCCTTGACCGAGGATTGAACCCGTGGCCCCTGCAGTGGAAGTGTGGAGCCCTAACCACTAGACCTCCAGGGAGGTCCCCTGGGCATTGGTAGTTTTAAAGCTTCCAGGGGGTGGCCAGGGTTAGGAGCCGTGGATCTAGGTGCCTAGTCCAACAGTTGGACTTCTGTTGAAACTGAATGAATGTCTGCCAAGGTTTCCTAAAAGCCAGAGCTGCCTCCTGCCCCCAGTTCCCTGCTGTATCCTGTCCTCTTTGCAAAGGGACAGGGATTCCACTGGTGTGACCTGGGGTGGGTGAGTTCTGTAGCAAGGTGCCCTCCAGAAGCTTAGAAAACAGGGTGGGGCTGAGCTCAGGTCCCTGAAAAGGGCCCCCTCCTTCAGTTGCTGTCCTTGGTGTCCTGGAAGGTTTTACTTAGCTGATTGCCTCACAGGGCAGTGGTTAGGGCTTAGAGTGGGGGGTGAGAGGTGATGAACAGGACAGGGCCGGATAGTGGGATGACAGGGGGTGCTGACGGCAGAGTGGAGCTGGGATGTGGACCCAGCCCTGTGGGCCACCTGCTGTGCTGGTTTCCCTGAGAAAACCCTACTGTCTTTAGGTTGAATCAGTAGTGTTTATGACCTAATCTCCCTCTAATGATAGGTCAGAACTGGCATCCTTCCTTGTGGGGAGACTGTGAGGGAAAAATCAAAAGGGCCTGGTAATAACACAGAATCATAGACTTTTAAGGCAACCATTCATATCTTCTGTCCCAGCCTCTCTCCCTCTCTCAGCTGGGTGAAACTTACTGGAGCATGTTTCAGAGGGTGAGATTGCAAGGAACAGGGCAGGACAAGGATGGGAGAGCTCCAGCAATCAGAAGGTCTAAGTTTAATTTCCCTTTCTGATACTTTCTGTTTGAGTGTGATCATCTAATATATTTCTAGAGGCAATTTCCATGTCTACAAAATGGAGACAATAGATTCCTATTTCTTAGGGTTATATGCAAAGTAGGTGAGACTGTTTGTGCTATACTATTTATTTTTTAAATTTTTTTATTTTTAAAAAAATTTTATTTATTTATTTACTGTGGCTGTGCCGGGTCTTAGTTGCAGCATGTTTAGTTGCGGCATGCGGGATGATCTTTAGTTGCAGCATGTAGACTTCTTAGTTGCAGCATGCAGACTCTTAGTTGCGACATGCATGTGGGATCTATTAATAGTTTCAGGGATCGAACCCGGGTCCCCTGCACTGGGAGCGTGGAGTCTTACCCGCTGGACCACCAAGGAAGTCCCTGTGCTATTTTATTTAAAAATGATGATTGTGACACATTTGGCACATGTGTGAATCAGTTGATCAGTTGATCTGTCTACCTATCTAATCTATGATCTAGCCATCTACTGTCTCCGTATCAATATCTCAATGACCTAAGCTATCATCATCTATCATCTATCTTATATATCTAGTCTGTATATCTTGCTGTTTGTTATCTATATAAATCAATATGATCTCTTTAATCCATCTATCTAATGTGATAGCTATCTATCTATCTATCATCTATCTCTCTATCTATCTATCTACCTATCTGCTGTTCATCACTCCTGATCCAAGGATGCAGTCACATGCCAGCTGATTCCAGACGGATATCTCCCTTTTCTGCCACTTGGGGGGGATCAGGAAGAAATTCAGGCTTCTTTCATCTTCAAGCCCATAATGGAGTTCATGTTTCCAACCCAGCAGGAAAAAACCGTCATCTATAAAAAGCCCTTTAAAATGTCTTCTTATACAAAAAAAAATTTATTTTTTTTACTTTTCACTTTTCTTCCCCTTCCAAATAATCGCTAGAGAATTTGGGGCTTAAATTTCTTGACAACACACTTGATGCCACAGATGCAAAGCAGTGTCATCAACAAGTGGCTGATCTAGTCAATAACTCTTACTAGGTTTGAATTTTTAGCCAAAAAATGAGTTTAAACGGGGCCAACTTTATCATGAGTCGTTACTGTGCTGTTGGACGCCTGGGCCCCTCGTTTCTCATGGTGGATTCATTACAGTGTCTGCATGGAGGTTTGCATTCTCTGCACAAGCATCTCCCTTCCCACAGCCCTGGGCTTGCTGCGCTTCCAGGGCACGGCCTGGGGTCACTCCTTTGGCAGTGTTGGTGACAGATTCTTCCCCAGGGGCTATTTTGTCTAAAAAAGCTTCTGGCCATAGAGGGCCTCACACTCAGAGACATGTGGCATGAGAGTCCTGTGGGACTCAGCTCACTCCTCTCTGGGCAGACGCGGCCAGGGTCCTGTTCCTCTTTTGTAGCATCAAATGAAGGGACTGTGTCAGACCCCTCAGAGATGACAGCGCTGGTCCTGACCATTGGTGACCAGTTCTGGTAGAGACAGACAGCTGCTTTTTACAAAAATTTATTTTATTTTATTGAGGTATAGTTGATTTTCAACGTCCTGTTAGTTTCAGGTGTACAGCACAGTGTCTTATATATATATATATATTCCTTTCCCTTATGGGACACTACAAAATTTTGATTTTAGTTCCTTGTGCTGTACAGTAAGTCCTTGTTGGCTATCCATTTTATATATAGTAGTATGTATATGTTAATCCCAACCTCCTAATTTATCCCTCACCCCCCTTCCCCTTTGATAACCATAAATTTACTTTCTATGTCTGTGGGTCTATTTCTGTTTTGTAAGTAGGTTCATTGGTATCTTTTCTTTTTTTTAAGATTCCACATATAAGTGATATCATACGATACTTGTCTTTGTCTGGCCTAGTTCACTTAGTATGATAATCTCTAGGTCCATCCATGTTGTTGCAGACAGACAGCTGCTCTTGCTTCGACATTCACATCTCATACTTCTTTCATACAGCTGGGAGTCTTTATTATTGTTATTTATTTTTTGCCTTTGTTCATTAGCTCCACAAATCATGGGGGTAGAAAAAGCAGGCAGAACAGATCCATAGTTAAGGCAAGGAGAGAGTTTAGTTAGAAAACTATGTCCTGAGGGGTTGACAGATAATTTGGGGGCCCCTCTGAGCCCGGTGGAGGCGGGTAGACTTAGTATTTTGGGGGAAATGCAATCTTTGCTTCAGAGTTTTAAATGCAAACCCAACGGAGTGTCCCAGCAACAGGTTCGGAATTGGTGGTGTGTTTTACGTGTCATTTTACACAATCAGATGGGGGCTTCAGCCCTACGCGTACGATGGGCATTTAAGTTATTGTCCAAATTGGATGCACTTTTGAGAGTGAAAGGGCTGCTGCTAATTGTTATCCCAGGACAACAGCATAAACCAGGTAAACCCAGGTATATGTCACTCTTCTTCCGAGGGGCTTGCATTTAGTTCTCTTGTTCTCCGATGAGCTCGGAAGGGGAATGACCCAGTGGCTGCTCTCCGGACCCCTCCACTGACCTGCAGGGAGTCATAGCGGGGAGCTGCCTGATTCCATCCTTTGCACAAGAAACAGTAGAAGAAAGTGAGATGATTTGGAGGCAGCAGATAATGGATACCATCGATTGGAGTCTGTGCCCCAATACAAGCCCTGTACACGCCATTTCTAATCCTCACGTCAACCCTGAAGACAGCTGGGCTTGTCCTCGTGCCATAAATGAAGAATGGGAAGCCCAGAGATGCCAGCTGACTTGCCTAAAGCCACAGAGCTTGCATGTGTTAGGGCTGATCCACGCTCTGGGCTCGTGGCACTCTCAGACCACAGAATAAGGAGCACTGTTGGCTTTCGAACAATCAAAGAGCATGCTTATGGGAATTCCCTGGCAGTGTAGTGGTTAGGACTCTGCGCTTTCACTGCCGAGGGTGCGGGTTCGATCCCTGGTCGGGGAACTAAGATCCCACAAGCCTCGCGGCACGGCCAAAAAACAAACAAACAAACAAACAGAAAAGAGTGTGCTCACAAACGCTGCCCGGTGCCCAGCATCCAGGTGCTTACAAATATCCCAGATGCGGTCGCCCACCTGCAGTTTGCGATGGGGCGTTGGGCTCTCCAATCCCCAAGAAACAGAAAGATTTTGGTGCTCAAGCTTAATCTTGTCCTTCAACCCAACTTTTATTTAAAAGTGATTTTTCTGCACTGTGAAGGGAGAAAGTGATCACATAGGGACTGTCTGTCACCAAGCAGGAGGCTGCGTTCAGTGGGGGAAGATGCTCACTGAGATGCTGGTGTGCCGAGTATCTCTGCTCTCCCAACAGAAGCACTGGATTGATGGCCTTGATGTCCCCCTGCATCCCAGGGGGGGGGATTTGGCCAGCAATCAAAAGGAGTAACTCATGCCGTGCACTCATAAACTGAACTTAATCCCTCTTCTGGGAGGCCCTTTCCATGCATGGCTAGATTGTGCTACGCAAGCTGCTTCCAAGGTCTCCTTGCCCGGATCTGGTTTTTTCCCATTTCCCTGAATCGCTTTGGCACGGCCTGCTATGAGGTCCATCGGATTCAGCTCTTTACAGTCTGGCTGGGAAACACCTCGGGCAGATGGCACTCTTTGAGGAGAAGCAGGGACAGGGCAGATCAAACAGTTGTTCAGAGTCGGGGTTGCTGCTCTGTGCATTGTTTTTTCCTTTATGGAGATCATCCAAGGAGAAGCATGAGGTATAATGGAAAGAATTTGAGGCCTCAACTTCTCGACAACACATCTTCACGGAGCCGGGAATCAGGAGACCTTAATTCTGACCTCGACCCTCCTGCTTATTAGCTCAGGCAACTTGCGCCACATCTCGGTCTTGGTTTTGTCAATTGTCAGAAGGGCCTGGATCGACCTTTCTGTTTTTTTTTTTTTTTTTTTTTTTTTTTTGCGATACGCGGGCCTCTCACTGTTGCGGCCTCTCCCGTCACGGAGCACAGGCTCCAGACGCGCAGGCTCAGTGGCCATGGCTCACGGGCCCAGCCGCTCCGCGGCAAGTGGGATCTTCCCAGACCGGGGCACGAACCCATGTCCCCTGCATCGGCAGGCGGACTCTCAACCGCTGCGCCGCCAGGGAAGCCCTGGATCGGCCTTTCTTGCCTAATAGGGTCGCTGGAAGGATTTGGTGAGATGGCAGGTATGACGTGGCTTGGGCAGGTTATACAGGAGGAGAGGTAGGCCCTGCAGCCCCGTTTTGCTCCTGATGGCCAAAACTTTTTACCATGACACCTGGATCCTGAGACGTTTGAAGGGCTAACTTTGTTTTGTGGGGATTGGTTTCAGCAATCATTTCTCATTTCATTATACACCTCTTCTCTTTTTCTTCTTTCACTGGGAATCAATTAAAATGGTCAGCATAGCTCTGAAATGGCATTTTCTTTGACATTACAGAGGTACATCCTCACCAACGCCCGAATTTCTTTTCTGACCGAAAGCATTCATCTCTGTTTATTGGAGAGTTCCGCCACCCGCCTCCCCTCCGGACTCCCCTTCACGAAAACATACTTTCCATCTTACTTTGGAAAAGGAGGGTTCGCTTTGCTGAATTTTATATCCTGCTCAGTGGGATGTTCAAAATATCTGATCATGTTCTCTCTTTACAGTGTAGAAAACGGTGCTTTTAATGAATGGTTGGCTCAAAGGACAGGTAAAGGTTCAACACACAAATCTTTGTTACTGGGGGATGGATGGGAGTCCGACACCTGATCCCAAGCTCCGGGTGCGGGCTCTGTCTGGGACACAGAGGTGGTTTATTGAAGTCTCCTCATTTTGCAGTGGGGAAACTGAGGCCCAGGGGTTTCTGCACGTCTGTGCCCTTTCTCCCTAGTGCACGCTTATATCTGTGACTAGCGCTGTTTATGTGCATTTTAGTTCGCTACCAACAACGAGCTCTGGCGAGAGAAGCTTTCCCACTGCACAAAAACTCAACTCTCAGAAAGAGCTTACTTTCCAGAGGATAACTGAAGATGGTCTTATCATCCCTCTTTGAAATGTGAATTTTCATTACATGGCAAGGCCTCTTAATGAAACACAAACTGGAAAAGCTGATCAATAAAAAAGAAATAGGTTCTGCTAATGTCGGGGGTTGGAAAGTTCTCACTGTATTTTCTAGATCCTTCCGCTTTTGCAGAGGGGCTTTTAAACGTTTCCATCTTAGTTCTGAGAGAGTCGGGGATCCGGAAGCCACGTGCTGTGTGACGTTTCTGCCTCTCTGACATAAATCCTCTCTTTCCACTGTCTCCTTGCCAGTTAAAAGCGACCTCTAGCCACTGATGGCTTTTCCATCCATGATTGTGCCAGAAAAATGTGACTTCTCTGATAATTTTCCCTCTTCATGGATTGGCTCGGCCCTTTCTTCTTCATTCTCTTTGCCCTTAAGGCAATTTGCAAAAAAGCCGTCTATTGTTCTTGCTTGTTCTTAGGAATTGCATCAAGAAAAGATGCCGAATAACAGAGCCTTAGCAGTTTAGCCTTCATTCATTCATTCTTTCATTATCTATTTATGTATGAATACACGTGTTGGCCTACACAAACCATATTGACTCTTTAAAAATTAAAAAAAATTATATGTAATTTATTTACCATAAAATCCACTCTTTTAAAGTGTACAATCTTTTTTTTTTTTATTTTTAGGGTATTCACAGAATTGTGCAACCATCACTCCCATCTAATTTCAGAACGTTTTTACTACTCCCCAAAGAAACCCCGTATCAGTTAAGCAGCTGCTTTTGCCATTTCCCAGCCGATGGCAAACAGTAAAGCAGAACGTTCTCTATGGATTTGCTACTCTGGACATTTCATATAAATGGAATCATACACCATGTGGCCTTTGGTGACTGGCTTCTTTCACTTAGCATCATGTCTTCAAGGCTCATGCATGTTGTAGCATGTATCAGTCCTTCTCTCCTTTTTATGACCAAATAATATTATGCTGTAGGATATACTATATTTTGCTTATCCACTGATCAGTTGATGACATTAGGGTTTGTTTCCACTTTTTGGCTTCTGTGAATGAATGATACTCACGTGTGGACAAGTTTTTGTGTGGACATATGTTTTCATTTCCCTTGGGTATATGTCCAGGAGTGGAATTGCTGGGTCGTGTGGTAATTCTATCTTTAACTTTTTGAGGAGCTGCCAAACTGTTTCTCAAAGTGGCTGCACCAGTTTACATTCCCACCAGCAGTGTCAGAGGGCACGAGTTTCTCCACATTTTTGCCAACGCTTGTTCCTTTCTGCATTAGGATTGTAGCCATCTCTAGGGGTGTGAGAGGTATCTCATTGTGGTTCTGACTCTAGGCTTTATTTCAAGGCCAGTCCGCTTGTTCGCTTACCCTTAGTCACCCTTCTCTCGATCCCTGATGTGAGAACTTGGTCTTGAGTGTGCTTTCCTAACCCTGCATGGGGACATCTGATGTGAAAAGTACAAGGATGTTCGTAGAGATGAGAGAGATTAATTGAAATTAGGGCTCTCTGCCCCCCCCACAGAGGGTACTCTGGGATTCACTGTCTCTGTCCCTGTCTGGCTGGAATGGCCACCTCCTTTCCCTTCAGGCCCCGCTCTGCTCCTCCAGACGCACTGCTGTCTCACGATGGGCCCCAGAGTGAATCCTGTTTTGTGGTTGTTTACGACCACCCTTCATTCTGCTTTATGGTGGGTGGGCAGGTAAATGGTCTTGTGCCATGGAGGGAAGTGGCTGGTGGCCTTGTAGCCTCTTTGCTCCAATGTCCTTCTTCTGACAGCTTCTGTAGCCTGCCAGGCTGGGGCAGTCTCAGCCAAGGACCGGGGATCTCCCAGGCCCGTCTGTTCCTGCCTCAGATGGGCATCCCCCCTCTCCATAGGCCACGGTAATAAAACTAATCACATCCTGCATTTATAGCTTGCAGAGGCTTTACTCACAGCTGCTGTCTCCTGGGACCCTCCCTCTCCCTCTGTAAGATCGATAGGGTGGAGAATATCCCCCACTCCCCATGAGGAAATTGCAGAATAGAGAAGTTAAGTGACTTGACCAAGGCCACCCAACTCATACAAGGCTGAATGAGGACTCAGACCCTGGCCGTCTGGCTCCCTGGACAGCATGTGTCCTGCTTGGCGTGTTGCTGGGGGCCTCAGGTGTGATGCATAGTTTCAGTATGTGCACTGGATCTCAGGCGACTCCATCCTTGCTTTCCGGATGCTTCTGACATAGTGATGAACACCTAATAAAACTGCGAACTGAGAATGGTGCTGGGTGCCTGGGGCTGCACTGATGTGGGTGGGGGGAGGGAGATAACAACGGAAGGATGAGGTCCTGCCCAGTGCCACCACAGTATTGCTCTGTGTAATCTCTGTGGTTTCCACCACTATGAAACCCTGTTCTTTCATCCATACAGTCATTCACTCATTCTGTTGGTCTTTAGTAGGCCACATGGTAGGTCCTGGTCTAGCCATTAGAACTGCAGATATGGGCTCTATTCTTTTTTTTTTTTTTTTTTAAAGATCGATTTATTGGGCTTCCCTGGTGGCGCAGTGGTTGAGAGTCTGCCTGCCGATGCAGGGGACACGGGTTCGTGCCCCGGTCCAGGAAGATCCCACATGCCGCGGAGCGGCTGGGCCCGTGAGCCATGGCCGCTGAGCCTGCACGTCCGGAGCCTGTGCTCCGCAACGGGAGAAGCCACAACAGTGAGAGGCCCGTGTACCGCCAAAAGAAAAAAAAAAAAGATTTATTTATTGATTTAGACTGCACTGGGTCTTAGTTGCAGCACGCAGGATCTTCTTTGCGACATGTGGACTTCTTAGTTGCGGCATGTGGACTTCTTAATTGTGGCACGTAGACTTCTTAGCTGCGGCATGCAGACTCAGTTGCGGCACGTGGCCTTCTTAGTTGAGGCATGCGGGTTTCTTTGCTGCGGTATGCATGCAGGATCTAGTTCCCTGACCAGGGCTCGAACCAAGCCCCCCTGTATTGGGAGTGTGGAGTCTTACCCACTGGATCACCCGGGAAGTCCCTGGGCTCTATTCTTAAAGAAGTTGCCATCTACTGGGGAGACCCACAAGGAAAGGATTATCATAAAATATGATCATTTCTAGATGAAGGCTCAGGGGCAATAGAGAAGAAGAAATCTTGACAATCTGCCGGAGACGGTCAGGGGGAGGTTTCCCTGAACAGGTCTGAGACTTGAGAGCCTTAAAGGACCATCATGATTTTGCCCTGGAGTCTGATTGTGGGGTGGGCAGCAGGAGGGGGTGTCCTGGCAAAAGAGAGGCATGGGTGAATGGACTGAGGCATGTGGAATTTGGTAAATAAGAGTCTGGTATGCTTTAGAATGTACGAGTACATTAGTTTTGCTGGGTATAAAAAAAAGTTTCGGAGGGAAGGGTGTAGGGGGGAGTCTGGAGGGAAGGTGAGTGGGAAGGGTGAGGGTTGTGGTGAGGGCCTGATACCCATGTGTGTCATCCTGTGGGTTGGGCGGGAGTGGTGCTCCCTGTTCCCTGAGGTTGAAGGTGAGCCCTAGTTACCTATTTTTTTCCAGCTCCTCTCCAGTCCCTAGCCCCTTCTGTTTACCGTCAAAGTTCAGCAAGAACTCTCACAAACAGTGCCAAGAGATTCCGACTGTGAGAGTATGTGGCCCAGCATGCAAGGGGGGATTTAGGGTGGAGGAATCTCCTTCGCTAGAGAGACGGGTCCTGGAAGTCTGGAGGCGGGTGTGACAGAGCCTTTGTTGTGCAAGGGCAGTTCTTATGGAGTGTGATTCTTCGGGGCAGGGAAGTTCTAGTGAGGTACATGGAGGGAAGGGGTCTTGGACTCTGAATTTGGCCTGTGGTGGTTTTTTTTTAAAATAATTTTTAAATTTATTTTTTAAAATAAATTTATTTATTTTATTTTTTGGCTGCATTGGGTCTTTGTTGCTGCATGCAGGCTTTCTCTAGTTGCAGCAAGCGGAGGCTACTCTGTTGTGGTGTGCAGGCTTCTCATTGTGGCGAGCAGGGGCTGCTTTTGCTGCGGAGCACGGGCTCTAGGTGTGCGGGCTTCAGTAGTCGTGGCACATGGGCTCAGTCAGTAGTTGTGGCTCGCTGGCTCTAGAGCGTAGGCTCAGTAGTTGTGGCGCAGGGGCTTAGTTGCTCCGCGGCATGTGGGATCTTCCCGGACCAGGGCTCGAACCTGTGTCCCTTGCATTGGCAGCCACATTCTCAACCACTGTGCCACCAGGGAAGCCCCCTGGCCTATGGTGTTTGAGTTCTACCTTCACTGCTGGACAGTAGTTTCCATTTTCAGAGGAGTCACACGTTTTTTTTTCCCTTTCCTTCCTTCCTTCCTTCCTTTTTAAAAAATTGTAGTAACATATACATAACATAAAGGTTGCCCTTTTAACCATTTTTGAGTGTACAGCTTAATGGCATTAAGTATATTCACACTGCTGTGCAACCATCATCCCTATCCATTTCCAGAGGTTTTTCATCTTCTCAAACTGAAACTCTGTACCCATTAAACACAGACTCCCCCTACCTCATATAAGTGGAATCATACAGTATTTGTCCTTTTGTGACTAGCTTATTTCCCTTAGCATAATATCTTCAAGGTCCATCCACGTTGTAGCATGTGTCAGAATCCCATTCCTTTCGAATAATATTCCATTGTATGTGTATACCTACATTTTAAAATCTACTCAGTGGACATTTGGATTGTTTCCACCTTTTGGCTATTGTGAATAATGCTGCTATGAACGTGGGTATATAAACATCTATTTGAGTCCTTGCTTTCCATTCTTCTGGGCATGTACCCAGAAGTGGAATTGCTGAATCATATGGTAATTCTGAGCCACAGTTTTCTGATCTGTAATACGATGTTTCAAGGTTACTGAGGTGACTTAAATTTGATAGAGGGTACAAAGTCCTGAGCATGTGCCTGGCTCATAATAAATGTTAAGTCCCTTCCTTCCTGAAAGGCCCCTTCCATCCTTTCCTGAAAAGTTTACCTTTTAAAACAAAGCCATTGAAACTATTTTGATGAAAAATTTCTCTCCAAAGTTAGTGCACAGTTCCTTCTAAGTGGAGGAAACAGAACGTAATTTAACCTTGCTTTATGGCCCAGGGTTATTATTTTGAGTCCATGTCCTAGCACTGTGCTCACCTTCAAAGTGGTGGGCCTTTGACAACTCCCACAAATGGTCTCTAGCTGTTGGAAATATTTGTCTCTGTTTCATCATTCTCCACCTCCTCCCTTCCTGTCCTCTCTCACTTCCTGGTGCTGTTAGTGTACCTGACTGTGGTTGTCGCCCTCCCCCATTTAAGTTCACATTTCAAGCCTGCCTTCTGCCTGGGGACCAGATGATTGAGATCCTCATAATTCTGTGAAAGTAGGAAGATACAGACCCTGGATGAGAATCTATAACCACCCCTCCCAAGGGCAACTTATTTTGATCGCATGGAGGTCCTTTATGGACATTTGGTGGAGTTTGAGTGAGGGGGTCAATGGCCAGATTTAGATACTGAGGTGTCAGTGCCTCTGGGAAAGTCACGCCAGGGAGGAGGTGAAAGCCAGGTGAGTACTCTGCCAGGACTGAAGGGCAGGTGGCCAGGTTCCATCTGGACAGTCTCAGAAGGCTTCCTGGAGGAGGGCGAAATGGACCTATTTGGGGAAAGAGGAGGTGAAGAAATGTGTGAGAGAACCTGCCTCCCTCCTATTGAGAATCAAGGGAAGCACAGAGCTAGGAAATGGGCCACTGGCTGCCCCTCAGGCTCCAGGGCCACCAGGCTTTGAACACGTCTTCACTGTAGGACTGATCATCTGACATCTGACCATCTCCATCCTAATCCCCTCACTTGTCAAGTCTGGCATTTACCATAGGAAATATTAGTGTTGTCTTCATTTGGTCTCTTTTGGTATCTGATATCTTATGTGTTTCCCAAAGGCATTTTGTTCAGTTGTGGAAAATGTGTTGAAACTGCTCTCTCTTTGCCTTGAACCTGCATCTTGCATGAGGTCCCTGGGCTGTGGAATTTGAGCAGGAGCGCTTGGGCTGGCCCAGCAAATACTTCAAAGTCTCCCTTCCTGATGAGTAAGGAGCCAGAATGCCCGTTATTATCACTGTTATTTAACATTGTTCTGGAAGTCTTAGCCAATGTAATATGACAAGAAAAGTAAGAAGTACAACTGTTGGAAAGGAAAAACAAAATGACTGGTATTTGTTAGATGGTTTACCTTAAATATTCACAGGAATTAACTGAAGAAGATATTGGCTCTAAGAAGAAAGTTTATTAAGATGACCCAGTATAAAAATATGTATTCAAAATTAATAGCCTTCCCATATAACAGAAATAACAAATTGGAAAATATAATTTAAAAATCCCATTCACAATAGCAACACAAAATATAAAGTAACTAGGAATTACAAGAATACATTTTTATGTTTTGGTCCTAAGAGAAGACTTCAATAAATTTAAAAAGTGCTATGTTAATGAATAGAAAGACCTAATACTTTAAAGAAGCAGATTCTTTAGAGATTAATTTATACATTCAGTGTGATTCCAACCAAAACTTCAAAATGTGTTTTGTTTTTGTTTTTGTTTTTTTTGGACACCTGACTGAAAGATTCTGGAGTTCTGGTGGAAGAATTAATATGTAATAAGAACTAAGAAAAATTTTTAAAAAGCATAATGAAGAAGGGGAGGAGACCACTACTGGCTTGATATTTAAAAAATTATAAAAATATAATAATTTAGGTGGTATGGTACTAGCTCCAGAAGAGACATATACATCAATAGGGAAAAAAAGGAAAATCCGTTAAGTGCCAGCTGTATTTAAGTATTTAGTGTATGAAAAAGATAACATTTCAAACTCATGGTGAAACTGTAATACAGTTGCAGTATTATGCTGGAGTCGTTAACTATTTGACAAACGAAGAGTAAGCTCCTCAAATCATATGCCAGAATTCCTTCTAGATTTGGGGTTAGAGTTAAATTTAAACAACAAAGTCAAAAAAGAACCAGAAAAAAATACAGCCAAAGAGTCATAGGAAATATTTCATCAAAGGCAGAAATCAGAAAAGATGGAGACACTTGACTACATAGAAACTAAAACCATTATCAGAGTAAAATAGTTAAAAGAAAAACAAGAAGTAGGAAATTTTATTTGCAATATATATATGACATAGGGTTGATACATTTAAAATATGAAATCTTAACATTTTAATAAAAAGATGAATGCTTTAATAGCAAAAGTAAAGGGTATGAATGAGGTATTCACAAAAGAAGACATAATTCTACCACTAAATTTATGCAAAAATATTCAACCGAAATATTAATAAATACAAGTTAAAATAACAATAAGCTAAGTTTTTTCTACTAAATTTTCAGATGTTAAAAAGAGTTCTAACATCCAGTGTTGTGATGAAATGGGCACTCATAGACTGCTGGCAGGTGTTTACATTGGTATGGCCTTTCTGGAGGACAGTAAGGCACTATCTAACAGGAGCTTTAAAAACTTATGAGCAAAAAATATTCATACCCCTTGACCCAGAATAATCTATGTGCAAGCATTTAGTTCTTTGTTTCTTTCTTTTTTAAAAAATAAATTTTATTTATTTATTTATTTTTGGCTGCGTTGGGTCTTTGTTGCTGCGTGCAGGCTTTCTCTAGTCGTGGTGAGCGGGGGCTGCTCTTTGTTGTGGCGCGCGGGCTTCTCATTGCGGTGGCTTCTCTTGTGGTAGAGCACGGGTTCTAGGCGCACAGGCTTCAGTAGTTGTGGCACGCGGGCTCAGTAGTTGCGGCTCGCGGGCTCTAGAGCACAGGCTCAGTAGCTGTGGCGCACGGGCTTAGTTGCTCCGCGGCATGTGGGATCTTCCCGGACCAGGGATCAAACCTGTGACCCCTGCATTGGCAGGCGGATTCTTAACCGCTGCGCCACCAGGGAAGCCCAAGCATTTAGTTCTAAGGATGTTCACTGCAACATTATTTATGAGAAAAAATTAGAAACAACCTAAGTGACCAAAATAAGTGATTGGTTAAATTATGGCCGCTTCTAGGACAAAATATTATGGAGTCATTAAAAACCAGTGTAGGAAATATTTGTTAATATGGATATGTTCACAATATATTGATGGAGAAAAGCAGGCCTTGATCACTGTGTCCAATTTGATTCTACATTTTTTTTAAAAGTTTAGTGAAAAACAAAGAGTTTAGTGAAGTACAATTTATACTATAAAATTATGATACTATTTTCATAAAGAATATATATGTGTGTGTATAAGTGGGTAGGAATAAAGATTTTATAGGCGCACATCAACATATTAATAGTGATTTTGGGTGACGGAATAATAAAATTTTTTTTCCTCAATTTTTTCTGGTTTTCCAAGTTGTTGGCATTTAAGTGCTTTCACACTTACAGGAGTTTTATAAAAAGAAAATTCCCTTGGAGCTGTCCTTTTCATCTGGGTTGCTGTCTCTTACCCCTGTCATTCCTGGGAAGGAAGAGAACGTAATGTGAGGAAGTATTTGAATTTATGTACAGCCGTGCGGGTGGTCTTTGGGTAGGACCTGAACTCTCCACCATCGACACAGTTATAAAGTGTAATTAAGGCTCCCTGAACAACTGGGTCCCTTATCAAGCTTAAACCTTGTTGTCCAGATACACTGGCTGTTAGTCAGAGTCTTATTAATCGGGGGAAAAAAGACCCATTGAATAGCCAGCCCTCAGCCCCAAATGGGGAGCACATCATGGTACAAGGGCCATGGTTCAGACTCCAGAGATGTTATGTTATGTTTTTGAATTCAGTCCAGGTTCCTAGGAGGAAAACACCCATCAATTATGTTGGCTCTAGATAGATCCCAGTCAACATATGACATCACCAGCTCTTATTTCCCTGCCCGCCTTTATTTGGAGGGGATGCAGGGAGAATTGTGCAACGTTGGAATAAACAGAATAGAGCCCAAATTCCTTGTGCTTTTGTTTCTGGGTTGAGCTCCAGTCTGATAGCTGCTGTTTTCTTCACCATAAACAGTGAGGCAGTGTCATAGCGGCTTTGTACAAGGGAGGAATCATTGTCCAGTTGCTAATTAGAATCCACTGTTTACCACAGTTCTTGTTTGAACTAGGCGCTCTCGCCTTTATTATGTTATTTGGTGTGTGTCCACACGTGATGTCATGCATTAGAGTAGGTGTGAACCTCACACTACTTCAGTCCATATTTTCACGGAAAGATTATTGTCATTAGATCATAGGGTTTGTTTGTTTATCTACTTCAATAGGAGTGCAAACCTGACCCTGTTTGATGAAGTTGCTCGTTGTTCTTTCCTGTTATTGACAATGACCTCGGGCTGGAGCATTTTGACAGAGTTCTTCACATTACGTATGTCAGTATGTATGTTTCTGTCGGTCTCTAATTAGGAAGCTGCAAGTCCTTGAGTTTCTCCCCGGGTTCCCTTCCCAACAAGGAACCAGCAGGAAGGAAAACAGACCCAATCTTAGCACGTGAAAGCCTTGTGGTGTGACTTTTATTTTTTCATGATGTTCCGGACAGCCCTGTAATCTCTTATTTTTGGCAGGCCAGTTCAGAATCTGTGGTCTGGTAGTCCCAGGCAACCAAAAGCTGAGACAAACAGAGGAAGTGTCATTGCTCACATGTTTCCCCAGCCACCTCATCTTGGCCTGACACAGCCAGCTGCCACCCCTCTTCGAGGTGGAGCTGTTCAGAGCCGAGTCTGTCCTAGCCCCAGACGGAGACCCTTTTGGTTGTCCCCCCAACCCCTAGGGTCCCCCCTCCCTCATTACTTTCCTGCATGCTTTCCGTAATTTGTTTCTAGTCTGGAATTTATTTATGGCAGACTTTGTGGTGAAAACTGGGAAGTCTCTTCCATTTTTTTAAAGCAGCCTGGAGTGGGACTTCCCTGGTGGTTCAGCCGTTAAGAACCCGTGCTTCCACTGCAGGGGATGCAGGTTCGATCCCTGGTCGGGGAACTAAGATCCCACATGCACGTGCAAAGATTGGGTCTGTCTGTTTTTGGCTGTGCGGTGTGGCCGAAAGTCCACAGGAAGTAGGATAGGGAGCTCACCTCCTACCCCTCTGCCCCTATCATACGCATGCAGGCACACATGCATGCATGCACACACATGCACACGCATGAACACACACACATAGGCATGCGCATACCCTCTGGTCATCATCCTGGTACCCAGGGCCTTGTGTCTGGTAAAGGATGCTAATGGAAGGGGGTGTGCTCAGAAAATCTGCCAATCCTCCGGGCCTGTGCTTCCACCTCTTAGGGAACCCACCTCCTGCACCTCCCTGCATGGAAAGGGAGAGGGGAGAACAAGGTCATGCATCCCAGCCTGGAGTTACCATAGCCCTTAGGGTTTTGAAAATACAAATAGTTTCAATATTCTAAAAGCCTGCGGAGATTCACACTGCAGTGATGTTTCCAGGGTAAGATCAGGTTTCTTTGCTTGTGATCGGAATGACATGGACTCTGTTAATGATGATTAGTTTGTGTTTTCTGCTCTGCGTGGCCGTTTTTCTTGCGTTTGATTCCTAATGCAAATGGATACATTTCTTCATGCCTAAGACATTCCATTTGATAGGAAGATTGTTTCCATCATGCTGTCCCGGGGTTGGGAGCCGGGTGGGGAGGGTGATTCCCTGGGAGGTGAAAAGTCTATATTTATGTCTTGACAGAGGGTCTCTGTGACTCTTCCTGCTCTAGCATTTACTGTCTTTTATTTTACGACCCCTGCCTACTTGCTGTATAAACAGGACAGATTTGTTTTCTTGTTTTAGTCTTATTTAGTTTTATGCAGAAGACTGTTCAGCTAGATGAACACTTCAAAGTTCCAGTCCTTTCTTGTGGCACCGGGAACCTTGGACCTTCTCTCAATAACGTCTTTATCTGCTCCCTTCCCGCACTCTGTTAACCCCTCATGGGTCCTCCACCTGACCCTGACTCCCCCCCGCTCCCCCCTGCCCTGCCCCTGCCACCTGGCGCGCCAGCAGCCCTGAAGGGTGCCCTCAGCCTCCTAGATTCCGTGCCCCTGCGACGCCTGAGCCCTGACCCTCCTCACATTCTACCTCAAAGCACGATCGAGCCTATGGAGACTGACTTTGTGCCAGGACTTAGGCCAAGCAGCCTTATATGCTCAAGATGATACTATTTTACTTTCAATTTACTTAATGAATGTTTGTATAAGACCTACTCTGCCAGGCCACTCATATACGCCTTTTGGAAACACCATTTCATAACAACCATGTGAGGAGGTACTGTTATCTCCATCTCACAGGTAAGGAAACTGAGGCCCAGAGAGGGTGAAGGATCCTGAGTTGTATAGCTAGTGGGTGGCAGAGCCCGGGTGCCAACTTAAGCAGTCTGACCCCAGAGTTCATGCTTTTGACCCCTATGCTATGAGGTAGCCATGGTTGCTATACTTATTTTGCAGATGGGGAAACTGAGGTAGGGGGGTGGGGGTTTAAGTAACTCGCCTAAGGCCCTAGAGATAGTTAGTGGCACAGCCAAGATTCATCTCCAGACAGGAGAGCTTGGAGCCGGGGCTCTGAACCTGTGCACGCTCTGTGGGGTTTCCGGCACATTCAGTGTGGACAGTTATAGCCCTGGAGACCATTCCCACGCAAAAGTTACTGGCTCTAAAAACTTACTGGTGCTCTAACGTTTTTTTCATGAACACGAGTGTACTTAGCCGGTGGAGTTGAGGCCCAGTTGTCCGACCAGGGCATTTGAGAGCCAGCCAGCTCGAGGGCCGGTGAAGTCCATGAGAACCCCCAGGACTTCAGACGGCTTAGAGGAATTCCAGGATCCAGACACGTGCCTGGAGCAAACTTTGTGTTTCTCCCACCGGTAGGTGGGTGTGAGGTGGCATAAAGCTGGCTTGTCTCCAGGCTGAGACTCAGAATGCCTGTCTAATTACAGGAAACAGAGCCCCCTCCAGCAGTTAGCCAACGATTTCAACATCTCTTGGAGAAATTCTACATGAGCCTGGAGTTGGAAGCTTTGATTTCTAATGAGTTTGGCTGGAATTTTCACCTTTGGCTTTTCTTGCCTTCTCCCTGGGCCACGATTTCATCATCCTGCTTCGGAGCTGGCATTTCCTATTAAGTGTCTGTCTGTCTGTCTGTGAGCCCACATGGAGCTGAGAGAAAGCACAGCTTCGGTCCCTGCACTTGGGGCCCAGGGGCCTGGGCTGCGGCCCTGCCTCTGTCTTGAAGGCCTAACAAGGCGCCCTTAGGGGTATCATTTTAGGGCTCCGATTGACAAAGCTAAGAGCAGAGATAAGGGCACAGGAGAACTAAGATGGTGGCCTAGGCATTTCATCATATCCTGGTTAAATTGTCAGTAACCTCTTTGTACAGCGGGTAGATCTGCTCTCTTATGTATTACTTAGTCCCCTACTTGGGTCTTGGAAGGTGGCCATTTATCTGAAACAGAGATGGCCTAGAATAGTGAAAAGAGCTTTGTTTTTTACTCCCTTCAATAGCAAGCAAATAAAGTGAAAATACCAGCACTGCCTGGGGTGACGTTCCGATGCGTGGCTAGAGGCGGTAGGAAGTGATGATGCTTTGGAATGCAACGTGGTCATCTGTATTATGAACTGTAGGAACTCTGACTCTAGGACCCTCTCCAGAGAAAACCGTTTAACATAAGGTGAAAGTTATTTGCGTGAATATGTCCATAGAAACATGACGTATGAGAGAGGAAAATTGGAAGCGCTCTATAGGTTCAACATAGGAGAAAGGTGAAGAAAGTTGTGATAGATTCTCCTGAGAATAGTTCCCATAAAAAATGGAATTACAAAGACTCTGAGACAACATGGTATTAAGAAAAAAGCCACAGTTAAGAGTGAGTGGGCTTTTGGTTACACCCACATAAAACATATGTACATGACAGTTGTGGAATATGATATAGAAAAAGATGAACAGTTATGATTAGGATGGTGGGATTATCGGTAATATTTTATCCTGTTATAAAACAAGTAAAGGAAACAGGACAGATTGTGGATTCAGACCTGGGATTAATTCTGGTACTGGTACATCACTTTATGTGTCTTTAGTGACTTTTGAAACTTCCCTGGTACTCAGATTTCTCATCAGTAAAAAGATAGAACCATTTCTCAGGGTCTCTGGATCTGAACCTTGTCGTAGCCATTAACAGTCTCTTTAAGTGGAGTCTGCCGGACTTGCTTATATCAATAAGCAATTAGTAAAAAAACTCGTGGGCAATTAGTGCCATCGTTGTGCACGGACCATGGAGTCCTTTAAGCACTCCTGGTGGTCAAGCAGTGCTGCAGATTTGTTGCCACCTTTCGCGCCTTGATGACGCCTTGCCTGCAGGCGCTACTCCGCACATCCACTTCAAGTGAGCGGAGAGCAAACCATCGAGTCCACAGAGGCTGGTTTTGAAGTAAAGCCCTGTCTGGCAAAGTGACTCCACTTCCTTCCCTCCCCATGTCCACCGGTCGACGCTGGTGGGCCCCTTCCTGGAAGGCTGACCCACACGTTGTCTACAGATGGGCTCTCAGGCTCCCCACGTCTGCTTTCGATGAGTCGAGGAGAGGATTTCTGCGCATCATTGGGTTGATAAATCCTCTTAAAGGATTTACACGTTATAAATGACCCTTCATTGCCACACGTAGATTTCATTAGCTCAGCCTTTGATCGTACATGCAAGGAGGCCGTGGGCAAGCTATACCAAGCCTCAAAGAAAAAGGTTTTACAAGGTGCTGACATTTTGACAAGCTCTTACCTGGCGCCCCAAATTGAATTTCAATGACCCACATTGGCTGTATCCCCTCTGCCCACCGGGTTCAGTTCATTAGCTGCCCACTTAAGTGAAACTGCATATGTTTTTGATGATAGAAAAGGGTTTAGGTTTGGAAAGTTGAGGTGCGTGCTATTCGTAGATATGCCAAGAAGGTGTTGGTGAGTAAAGGCTGTCAAACAAGGCGGGTTGGGATTCGAGCTCTGCAGGCACGTCCCATGGCCCCCATTTCCTCATCTGTGGTGCAAGCATTGTGAACCCACCCTGCCTGCCTGGTTTGAGCATCACACAAGATAAGGCATGTGAGAGCACTTGGTGAACCACTACAGAGCTATACCGAGGTGAGGTTGATATTGTGGCTCTCAAATAAATACAAACAGTGGTACGAAATTATAAAATGGTATGACATTAGAAAATGATTTAACTGTCCCTTTCCTATTTAAAAAAAATTTCTGGAGGCGTGTATATGTTTCCCTAAAGTGGGAAGCTTTGGTTATGCTTTGTGCTAAATTGTGAAAGTGGAATGAAGCCAAGAGGCCTTTCCAAGATCATCGTTAGAATCAGAACTAACACTGGGTTTGGAATCTGGGTCTTCCCTCTGCCCTGCTCCGCACCTTTCCTTTCTCACCCTCTGTCTCCAGCTCTGATTCCTGGGCTCCCAGGGTTACTACCTTCCAGCAGCCTGGGAGCAAGGGGCAACCTCATTCCACCAGGCCCAGGCCACGGGAAGGGAAATCTGGTGGGCAGGGGGCAGGGGCTGCAGGTGTGGGGAGCTCCAGGTGCCCGCTTGCAGCTTTCTGGATGCGCAGCTCTTTTGGGGCAGCAGGAGCCACCCTTACAGGTGCTGCAGCATGGGGGTCCCACTCGCTTCTCCAGCTGCTGGTCACAGGGATTTGCTGGAGACCGAAGAGGGCCCGGGTCCCCAGATCCATCCACCAGTGAGTGCTGAGCCCAAGACACAGGAAGAGTTGAGGCACAGGAAACTTGCAGAGTGCTGTCTGGAAGCAGGGTCCGTGGTGCTGTGGGTAGTCACACTGAGGTGGTGGGGACGGGGTTGGGATGAATCTGGAGCGTGTTCAGGCAGGGGATAGATAGGGGTGCAGTGGGTGTGAAAGGGAGGCTGGGACATGGGGCGTTGCCAGCGATTCAGCCCTTTCCGGAGCTTGGTGGGAAGGGCAGGGCAGGAAGGGAGCAGTAGCCCAGGGATGGAGCAGAGTCATTCCTATATGTACCTTTTATTTAATGTTGATTTAAAAATATTCTTTTTAATGGACTTCTTTTTATTTATCTATTTTTGGCCGCACTGCGTGGCATGTGGGATCTCAGTTCCCTGACCAGGGATCGAACCCATGCCCCCTGCAGTGGAAGCACGGAGTCTTAACCACCGGACCGCCAGGGAAGTACCCTTATGTGAACCGTTTAATGTATTTTTTTCCCAAATAGATTTTAAGTATTTCAGGAGCGTGGTTTATTTCCTCCAAAGCTGGCTGATCATAAGATCACTTAAGAGGTTGTTTGTTTGTTTTATAAATACATTTTCCTGGCTCCTGCCTCGGCCCTTATTCCCCCCAGATCTGGCTTAACGATTCTACCAGCGATCACTGGACACTGAACGGTTTCTTATGGCTCGACTTACTTCATATGAATATACTCGTTTAGTTTTAAAAACAAGATTACATTAAAGGAAGTTCGGGAAAGAGAGAAATTAGGGGATGACCCCAGTGCCTCAAGGTTCGAGCAGTTAGTCTGCCTGCGATTGTTAGGCTAATGACACAGTTCTCTTCTCTGTTTATTGAATTATTGAACTACTTGCTGCCCTTATAAGAAGTAATTCTCAATGAGCCACCCCTCCCGGCTTGCTTTTAAGCAGGAGTGGCTGAACAGGGGCTCTGGAGTCTCCCATCTGGGGTCACAATTCACCTGTGCCAGCTAAGGCCACGTTATGGCCCACCTTCCAGAGTTCTGCCCAGGGCCTCGCAGGGCTGCAGCCCAGGTGCCGTGACGTTGCTCACCTCCTGCAGGCCGGGCCCTCTGCCCCGTGCGCTCTAAGTAACGTGAGCAGCTGACTCAACCTCACTGTCCCTCAGCTCCTTTAACTGAAAACTCAGGCCACCATGGCTCCTCCTGCAGGGGTCTGGTGTGAGGATCGAGGGGGATAATCCAAGGAAGATGCACAGCTTAGTCCTGGACACATGGGAAGTACTTGATGAATATTCATTATTTTTGCCATTCCTCGCATCTTCAGAGTCCGTGAATGACGCTTGAGTTTGTTGTTCCTTTCTTTGGCCAGGGCTAGCCTAAGGCTGGGGGCCCCTTGCCGGCATGCATTCGGGAGGGCTGGGATGTCCCAGTCGCTGTGGTGAGTCTATATGGGGGATGGAAGGGATTGCTGTGTGTGACAAGGACTTTGGTGGAGGGTAGGGGTCCTAAGCTGGGTGTGTGCATTCGCAGAGTCCCATGGCTGGGCCCCTGGGAGGAAGAGTGGTCCAGTCCTCGAGATGGCCGAGGCCTTGCTTGCTAGAGGCACGTGTGATGTTTGGTCTCTCCTGTGTGCCAGTCTTCCTGCTTAATTAATGCTTTGGGGGACACAGAGAAGAGAATACGAATGGTAATTGGTCATATCTGACCAGCACCTGGTAGACTACGTCGTATTGAGCGCTCACAAAAATGTGGTGAGGTGCATTATTATCGCCGGCTTGTAGATGAGAAAACCAGGCACAAATTGTTCTAGGGGCTTCCCTGGTGGCACAGTGGTTAGGAGTCTGCCTGCCAGTGCAGGGGACACGGGTTCGAGCCCTGGTCCGGGAAGATCCCACACACCGTGGAGCAACTAAGCCCATGTGCCACAACTACTGAGCCCACGTGCTGCAACTACTGAAGCCCGCGTGCCTAGAGCCCGTGCTCGGCAACAAGAGAAGCCACCGCCATGAGAATCCCGCGCACCGCAACGAAGAGTAGCCCCCTCTTGCCGCCACTAGAGAAAGCCCGCGCGCAGCAACGAAGACCCAACGCAGCCAAAAGTAAATGATAAATAAATAAATTTATATAACAAAAAAATGTTCTAGATAGTTCCAGCTCTTAGGAAAATGCTTCCTTGCGTTGTGGGAGAAGCAGTATATTTGTGCAAGGCGAGTAGTTAGCCCTGGAAGCACGTGCTTTAGAGGCGCCTTAATGCTTCACAAAGGGATTTATGTGGGAGTTTTCCTTATGAAGGAATGTAACTTTGTCTACCTGCTGGTCTTTTTCAGCGTGTTCCTGTAGCAGGCACTCTTCGGAGTAGTTCCCATATTGACTCATTTACACCTCACTAGAATTCTGTGGCTTAGGTACTAGTATTAACCCCATTTTACAGATGAGGAATCTCAAGTCCACGGAGGCTGAATATCTTGCCCACAGTCACATGCTGAGGAGGTGGCAGGACTGGTCAGGAGCTCAAACATTACCTCTCCTATGTGTCCCTCTCCTATCCCCAGGCATAGGTGCTTTCTCTTCCCTTTCTGCCTTTTTTCAGAACGAAACTGTCAGGCTGGGCTCCCCAAAGGCTCTTATCTCTCTACCAACAAAAGCCATTCCCTGCTGACTAGGGCACCTGGCATTTCGCTGAGTAGACGCCAGCCCCGAAACTCAGCGGCGGTTTGTGTTGTTATCTCCCTGATGGTTTGCTTTTAATTCAAGTCCATTAATTTATCTAAGATGGAAATGGGTGAGGCCAACGCGCGCGCGCACACACACAGTTAAATGCAGGGCCTGGAGAATGAGGCAGTGCTGATTCTGGAAGGGGAGGCTGGTGATGGGCAGTTCTGATAGTTTCAAGAGCGGCCCCAGGGAGCGCTGGTGGTGTGTGTACCGACTGCAGGAGATTCTAGACCTGCCCCTACAGGGATCTGTGGGTGAGGCTTCGGAGAGGCAGGGGGAGGGCCCGAGCGGGGACCCGGCAAGGCTGACCGCCCCCGCATCTTTCTCCTGCTTTACCTGCTTCTCCCCGCAGCAGACCTGGAATGTTGTTCTCCACCTCAATTCCAGAACCGGGACTGCGGTGGTGATTTTCTACCATCTCTGTGTTCTGAGTACGAAGGGCCCCATGCAAATTGATCAGAAACACTAACCGCTGGCTTTTAAAAAAATCTGGGGTCTTGGATTATGTCAGGGCTGACTTTCTAGGTGTGATGTTGTACTCAGGTCAGCAAGACATCACCCCTGGCTGGGGGGGTGTCACTGGGTGGAGGGTCTGAGCATCTGTCTGTATCGTTTCTTACAACCGCCTGTGAATCTACAGTTACTATAAGACGTTTAAACAATAGGGTCTTTTAAATGCTACAAACTCCAGAGAGGTCCTAGATTTGAATTTTCCAGGAGCAGCATGTTTATGTGGTGTTAACACTTTGCCGATATCCAATAAACGTAACAACAGGGTACCCAAACCACTCAAGGCAATAAAAAGGAAGGAAGTGCTGATACATGCGACGGTGGATGAGCCTTGAAAACGCTATGCTAAGTGAAAGAAGCCAGACGCAAAAGACCACATATTGTATGATTCTTTTTATATGAAATATCCAGACTCGGATAGCAAATTAGCGGTTGCTTTGGGCCGGGAGTAGCAGAGACGGGAGGGTGTGGGGAGGGGCAGTTGACGGCTATGGGGTTTCTCTTTTGGGCGATGTTCTACAATTAGATTGTGGTGATGGCTGTGTAACTCTGACGAGACTAAAAATTGAACAGTTGAAATGAGTGAATCGGCTGGTATGTGAATTATAGCTCAGTCAAGCTGTTAAAAAAAAGGAGGGTCCTTTGACAGTTTTAAGAGACGTAATAACAGTCCTTTGGAACGAGCTGGTGTCTTCTAACTACAAGCACTTCTGGACGCTGGTTGGAACCCCTCAGTTCGGGCCGCCGTCCTGGGGCATCTTCTTGGCTGTCTCATAAACCAGGTTCACAGGCCTCCTCCTGAAACCACAGTGGTGTTTCCGATGGCTCATCCCGAGGGGATGAAGACTCGGCGTGTGCCAGATGTTTTGCCAGGTGCTTTCACACGCTTTCTTGAACTTCTTACAGCCCTGCACTCAACGGTAGTTGTTTCATGCCCGCGTTTTACGTGTGAAGAGAGGAGGGTCCCAAGGAATATACACAGCAGGGGGGTGAGGCAGCAGGAGTCAGAATCAGAACTTGGGGTTCACCAACCCCAAAGGCCATCCTTTCCTGGTCCGATGCCAGGCTGGGTTGATGAGCTGTCCCTCACGTCTTACAAAAGCGGAGAGAAGTCAGCTGTCAGGCAGAAGCCAGGCTCTCGTAGGGACAGATGGCTTAGGAAAGTCACCAGGGAAAAGGCCTGTGAGTTCCATGCAAGTCATTTCCAGGCTTTGTCCTCAGAGGAGAATCTCTGCTCCCTCCGGAAATGAGTATGATGCTCTGCCCTGTTCCCTGGAGCAGCTCTTCCCGGGAGAGCTTCTATTTAAAGAGAACTGTGGGAAAACATGTGGAGGCTTTTCGTGGACACGTTTCTGAGTGTCATTAGCCCTTGGAGGAAATGTGTTTCTTTCCCTGAAGCCCTCAACTTTGCCTGTGTCCTGAGTGTTCAAGGGTTCGTAACTCTAGGAGCTGCTTTTGGATATATAGAGAACCAGATATTTTTGGTCAGTGATAATGCTGTTGTGTAGTAAACAGGACTCTGATGGTAAAGTGGGCATGAGTGAATGGCGGTTTGGCAGAAGAAATCAGTGGGAAAAGATTTGCCCTCAGTTACTGATGCTCAGAGTGGAAGCTCCCAGGGAGCTTATTAAAAAGTTCAGGTTCTCAGGTCCAGCCCAGACCTACAGAATCCGAAAGTCTGGCGGTGATGTCAAGGAACCTGGGTTTTTGGGGGTTTTTTTGCGGTACGCGGGCCTCTCACTGTTGTGGCCTCTCCCGTTGCGGAGCACAGGCTCCGGATGCGCAGGCTCAGCGGCCATGGCTCACAGGCCCAGCTGCTCTGCGGCATGTGGGATCTTCCCGCACCGGGGCACGAACCCGTGTCCCCTGCATCGGCAGGCGGGCTCTCAACCACTGTGCCACCAGGGAAGCCCGGAACCTGGGTTTTAATAAGCTCTCAAGATAATTTTTATACACCCTGAACTTCAAGGAGCATAGCACCCAATGATCTTACCTATGCTTGGAGTTGAGCAGGAAAATTCTGATTGTGTTCCCAGGAGGGCATGTCCTGATCTTGCAGGGTGGCGTGGGAGCTGGAAGGGAGCATTCATTCATTTGTTGAAAATAGGTATTGAGCACTTCCTATGTCTAGGCACCTACCCCCTGCTCTGAGGGAGTTTACATCCCAGCGACAGGGGATGGGAGGGGGAGAATCAGAGAGTAAAGTACGGAAACGATGCAGAAACTACTGCACATGGGGGTGCGACCCTGGGATGGTGACATTTAACCCAATCAGAGGGAGAAAAACGAGATGCCCAAGGAAAGAGCAAGGTGAATGGATTTCCAAAGAAAGAGCACTGCTTGTGCAAAGGCCTGGAGGTCGGGGAGTTGGGCAGGTCAAAGAGTGAAGTAAGGCTGGGGTGGCCTGAAGGTGGTGAGCAGGGGGTAGGTGGCAGAGATTATGTTGGAGAGATGAGGAGGGACCGATCTTCAGGACCAAGAAAAGGAGTTAGAATTTCACTCTAGAGATGGTGGACAGCTACCAAAGGCTTTTTGGAGGAACCAAGAAAAGGAGTTAGAATTTCACTCTAGAGATGGTGGACAGCTACCAAAGGCTTTTTTGAGGAGGGCAGGTGATGAAACCAGGGGCGTGACTAGGGAGATACTGCCCAAACTGTGATTGCTACAAAGTCAGGTTTTCATCCTTTTTTTCTTTTTCTTTTTTTTTTTTCTTTTTGCCAGGGGCAGGGGGACACAATTTAAGAAGAAAACTTGAAATCACTTTGTCAGAGTTTCTATGTTAGTATTTTACAGATGGAACAGACTCGTATTAGAAGTGTATATGCTCATTGCTTTTGTTAGGTAACATTATATGTTATATGTATTACAATACCAGCGATGTATTTACCCATTTAATTACATATACTACTACTTATAAAAAGTAAATTTTGTCAAAAGAAAATTCAGCCTAGATCTCTGTATTTTCAAGCATATGAAGCCAAGCTCAGCTGATTACAGTTGAGCAGCGTCTGCAAGATTTGATCCACTTCAGAAATCTGAGCTCACTAGCATTGCCTGGGCTGGCATTTTCTTAGCTGAGAACTGCTTACCTGAGTGTAGAAAATCTAATATTTAGAGGAATGATTCATTGCTTTAGGCATCAAGAGTCCTGGGTTTCGTCTTCTTGGTTATGTAAGTTTGATTCAACCTTGGACACGTCATTTCAGTTTGTATTTCAGTGTCTCTGTGCAGAAGATGAGTAATAATAATCATGGTAACTGGGCAAGAGCTCTTCAGGACCTAGGAGAGACAACATGTGCAAAGGCCATGTGGCAGAAGGGAGGAGGCTGAAAGATGGCCTGTGTATTTGGAGATCAGAGTGCAAGGGGTAGGTGGTCCAGGGTGATTTGTAGAGGTAGGCAGGGGCCAAGCCAAGATCTTGAGGACCTTGTTGGGAACTTTCATTTTTATCTGAAGAGTAAGGGGAAGCCGTTGGAGGATTTAAATTGGGGAGTGACACAAGGTTGACATGCCGTCTCATTGAGTCCTCATAACAAATGTATGAGGTACGTAATATCCCTATTTTAAACCAGCACAGAAACTCAGGGTGGTGGAGATTAAGTGTCTCACCTTGCTGGTGGGGGGTGGAGGCAAGAAAGAGACTCAGGGGAGCCCGACTCCAGAGGCCTCTGTCCTCCGTATCAGCCTACCTCAATAATAATATAACAATAACCGCAGTTTTAAAATGCTTTGAACTCGTAGGATGAAAGATCTCCCTTAAATTACAAAGTGGTATTATGCCGCAGAAATCCGAGTGGTGATGAGAGAGTGGATATGCCGGGGAACTTCTAAAAGGCCCAGTCTGCGTGGCTCCGGTCCAGCATCCTCAAGTTCCTTGCCATCTGGTAGGGGGCGTCTCACGAGCCAGCTATCAACACAAGGAAGGGCTTGCCGGCTCTGGCCAGCCATCTGACACTGCCATTGTCCGTAAGGACTCATTGTCCTTGAAATGTGCCCGAGCTCTGTGCTTTCAGCGGTTTTGAGCTGGGAAATCAGATCAGGGCAGGTCGTGCGTGGTTTCACTGGAGGAGTCGTGCCGTGCCAAGTTTCTGCTTTCTCCTTCTTGGGTAGTCGGCTGGCTTAAGTGGATTCTTAGAATCTGGTTGTAGAGATCACCATCTCAATTTTGAACCCAAGAAGCCCTTGTTCAGGGTCGAAATGGGGAAACAGCTGCTGGCCCGCAACCCTTGAAGCTCCTGTTGGTGACGACGCATGTCTGTTCCTTTCTAGTTGACCATGTGGTTCCCGAGCCTGGGACCAGCCTGCTGGCTGCCTTCGACCAGTGGAGGGAATGGGCCGACAGCAAGTCCTGCTGCGACTACTCTCTGCACGTGGACATCACCGAGTGGCACAAGGGCATCCAGGAGGAGATGGAGACCCTGGTGAAGGACCACGGTAGGTTGTGCTGCCCCGGCGCCTTCTGGGGATATTTCCTTCTCAGCCCACGAGCTGGCTGAGCCCTGAAGGAGAGCTTCTGGGAAGAGTGCTGATCGATGCCTTCTGCATCCCCGTGCCTGCCAGGAGGGAGGGCTTAGGCTGCAGCTCGTGCTCATTGCAGGTGGCCAGACAGCTAGTCACAGCTTACTGGTGTGAGCGAGCTGTGTGCGCCAGCCAGGCTGGAGAGTTGAGGCTGTGAGAGTGATTTGCCCTCAAAGGGTAACATGGATATCCCAGGGAGGATTCTGGGCGGTCTTAGGAGAGAGCCCGGGACCCTGAGTACAGGACTTGAGCAGTCTCTTCCTGCAGACCCAGAAGAATCAGGGTAGATTTGAGGGAGATGAGGCTCTGGGACCACCTGTGGGCTCTGGCTTTGTCCGTAGGACTATTCTTGGGGGGAAGATTCTAAGCACTGGGTTCTGAAAGATTCCCAGGGAGGCTGGAGGAAATCTTAACCACCTCAAGGTGCCTCTGGGACCTTCATGTCCACAGGAACCTTGGGGGTTTGGGTGGTGTTACCAGACCACATCATCTTTGGGCGCCTCCTTGACCTTGGCTATAGACTGGAGGTCACGTGGGGTAACATGTTGACCTCTTTGGATCCTAATCGTCCAGGAAGTATCTACGCTTTAGGGTTCTGGGACTGCTAAGCTCAGAAATGCCATGAGCTATGAGTAAAATCTAGGCATGGATCTGGTAGCTATCCATAGATTTGGTAGGAAAAGCCTAGAATAAAAATCTGGAGTCTTGGGTTTATCTGTCTGCTTTTCCAGAAGCTAGCTAGTATGACCTTGGGCAAATCACTTAAATTTTATGAGTCTCAATTAGGAAAAAAAATCTCACATGAGGCTATTGGGTTAGATACCTTAAGATTCATTGCAGCATGAATGAATCCTATGTGACAGCAACTAGGTAACCCTTGACCTTTCCCACTTTTGAGAGTACCGACACTCAAATGGATTCAATACTTGTAATAAATTTACTCCCCATCAGCCTGGAGGGTTCCCATAGCAACTGTTGCCTAGCAGGGGACAAGGGCGGGGATGTCCTGAGGCACTGAACCAAGGCAGCTTCCAGCATCCCCGACAACTTGAATTAAGCTCCAAGCCTAGCAGGTTGTCAGTACAGTTGTTTACCATTGTGATGAATGTTGAGCAGGGATGTTTGGTCTGGTGCCTCTGGCAGCAAGAACCCTAAAATGCCAGGGTGAGAACTGTGACATCTGCTTGTCACACTCACAGCCCTTTTCTTGTTAAAAAAACGTTTCTTAAAAATCGGCCTGAAAGGCAATCGGTTTACCAGAGAAACGACATTTATTATAGCTCTTCATCTGCAGGATCTTCTAATTCATCTTCTTGTTAAAGTCACAACCGTTAGGAACAACTTTTATTTTTAACTTTTCACGTTTAATTGTGGTAAAATACAACATAGCGTACACTTTACCATCTTCATCATTTTTAAGTGTGCAGTTCAGTGACATGAAGGACATTCACATTGTTGTGCCCATCACCACCATCCATCTGCAGACCTTTTCTCATCGTTCCAAAATGCAACTCTGTACCCGTTAAACAATAACTTCCCCTTCGCCCTCCTCCCAGCCCCTGGCAACCCCCATTCTACTTTCTGCGTCTATGAATTTGGCCTGTAGGTGGAATCCTACAGTATTTGTCCTTTTGTGACTGGCGTATTCCCCTTAGCAGAATGTCCTCGAGGCTCATCTCCATAGTGTAGCCTGTGTCAGAATTCCCTTCCGTTTTAAGGCTGGATAATATCCCATTGTGTGGCTGGACCACATTCTGTTTATCCATTCATCCACAGACACATTTTGCTTCCACCTTTTGGCTATTGTGAGTAATGCTGCTGTGAACATGGGTGTACAGATACGGGCAATTTAAAATTTTGATACAGTTTTAACTTTAGAGAAAATTGTAAAAATACTATAAAGAATCCTTATGCACCCTGTTGCCAGATTCGCCCGTTGTTCACATTTTACCACATTCGCTTTATCATTCTCTCCCTGTCTCCATCTCTGTCTCTCTTTGTCTCTCCCTCTTTCTGTCTCTCTGCATACATATGCGCAATATTATTACTTCCTTATTCTCTTCCAGATTATTGGTTTATCTGTTTGTCACGTCTCCACCTCTCTGTTTTGTCTGTCCACTAGGGGTAAATTCCTTCCTCGTGTACATGGCTTTCAAAGATCGCTTCCAGCTAACGGATTCCCAGGTAAGAAAAGCCCGCTCACTGGCATTCGGTATGTTCGGACCACTGCTGTTGTCTTGAAAGCTGCCTCCAGTGAGTGCTCACGGGAAATGGCTGGTGGGTGAAGCCCCGGATGTAACTCCCTTTAGGGAGGGTACGAACCCAGTGCCCTGGTCCCCCAGGACAGGTGTTCCACCAAGCTCTGGAATCAGCCACCTGCCGTGGGCCAGTGTGGCCGAGAGGTGTTCCCCGACCCTCTTCAGCAAACCTGGTGCAGAGAAGGTGTCACCCGAGAGCTTCTCCTAATTCAAGCCCTTTTAGGTTATCCTGCCTCTGTTAATTATCTGTTAATTACCACTGGCCTCGAGAGTGTCAGAAAAGCCGGCCTTAATAGAAGCGGCGAGGGGTCCCTGTGCTGGTCCCTGTGGCTGTCAGGGAGGTGTTGTACTTGTGACCAGGAAGACAGAGGTCCCTGTCTCTGATCCCACCCCCTCCCTCTCTCAGATCTATGAAGTCCTGAGTGTGATCCGGGACATTGGAGCGATTGCTCAAGTCCACGCGGAAAACGGCGACATCATCGCAGAGGTATGTGCTTTCTCTTCCTCACCTCGACGTGACCCACAGGGTGAGAGGCAGGCTCGAGAGTGGAGCAGCTTCCGTAGCTCAGCTCCGGTGGGGAAAAGCGGAGTGACCCAGTAGGACTGTACAAACAGCCTCACTGACAGCGTGAATGTTGGGGACGCACGTGCCGCTCGGCATCTTCTGTAGGACCTGTAGCCTTTCCACAGAGAAGTCCTTCCTCTCAGCGCTGTGACGCGGCTGCCTGTGGATGTCCACGTATAGATATCTTACACTGTAGCCCAGGGCTGGGGACACATTGGCTTTCGGCATCCCAGGGGACAGCTGCACATATTTGGGAGGCTGTAACTGATCTGTCATAGCTCGGGCAGCAGTGGAAGCAGGGTACCGTGCCCTCTCTTCGTGGGGTCTTGGGATGAGAGCTAAGTGGTCAGCGTGCCAGTTTTTTTTGCGGTACGCGGTCCTCTCACCGTTGCGGCCTCTCCCGTTGCGGAGCACAGGCTCCGGACGCGCAGGCCCAGTGGCCGTGGCTCACGGGCCCAGCCGCTCCGCGGCATGCGGGATCTTCCCAGACCGGGGCACGAACCCGCGTCCCCTGCATCGGCAGGCGGACTCTCAACCACTGCGCCACCAGGGAAGCCCCAGCGTGCCATTTTGAGGTCTTGCCCGAGTAATTTTTACCCACGTCTCAGCAGTCAGAGCCATCTAAGGTCCAGCTCTCCCTGAAAGTCTGCTTTTCTTTAAACATTGCAGGAGCAGCAGAGGATCCTGGATCTGGGCATCACGGGCCCTGAGGGACATGTGCTGAGCCGGCCCGAGGAGGTGAGCGTCTGTTGGACGGAATGCATGAATCCTTGTTCTGGGGTGGGCGCCACCAGAGCCACAGAGAACCCACCTCCTGCCTGTTGAGAATTGGGCTTCTCGGGTGCTGATTTTGGTCCCTCTGAGAAGTCACATCACCCCCTGAGAAGTGTCTACACGGGCGAAGTGAAGGGTTAGACTGTGCTGTGGGGTAAAGCAGCATGGCTTGTTTAGCCTAAAGACTCCTCTTTCTGTCTCTAATTCTTCAAGCCCTTTCTTGGGTAGACAGACACAAACAGCTTTTTATTAGCATCCAGCAGTTGGGGTTTTGTGGTTCATAAGCCAGGGCCTTCAGAATCTTACCATAACAGCTCTTCTAAGTGTCTAGAAAGCAGAAGGGGGACCGTAAGTTTTTCCATGGTAAGTCTGCACAGGGTATAACATAATCAGCAGAGTGTGGTAGACAGAATCTTTCAAAATCGAGGAGGGAAAACTCAGAGCAGGGTTCTTGCTGGCCCCGACGTTGAGAGTCACCGTCCTGGGTGGCGAGGGTTGTGAGTGAGAAGGGCGTGCTCACATCTTACGGGACAGAGAACCTGTTTTTCTAAATTAGAATCTGTGGCCTCTGAATGCTTTTCAGGCTCTTGAAGGAAAGGCTCAAGGGCAGGCGTTGGAGGACTCGGCAGCTCTGAGCAGAGGATGCTGGGGGGTCTCATGGAAATGAATAGATTTTTGTCCTTCCAGGAAAAGAGACAGGCAGAGGGGGCAGATAAACTCATCACGGGAGTGGATGGTGACTTAAAATTAGGATTTTTCCTCCTGGAAACAGGTGGAGGGAGTTGCTGGGTGAGAGGGGTACTTGCACAGATACTCCGAAGATTCCTTTCTGTGCCTTTGTTTCCCCTTCAAGGCTGGCCTCGGTGATCATTTTAACCGCATCTCCCTGGATAAAGCTGTGGGAGTGGGAAGGGCGGCGCAGGCATGACGGTCCCCAGACCCATCCTCCTTGGAGGTGGCTGGCCCTGCGTTCAGTCTTGAAACAGTTTTGGGATCGGCCTTGGAGCTGCAAGGTCTCCAGGAGGGGCAGAGGGCTACCTTTCCCTTCTTTTCCTTGTAAGCCCCACTGGGAGCTAGCATTTCCTGAGCACCCAGAGGTGCCAGACACTGCGTAACAGCCCACATTTCAGCTTTAGAGCGTCCTGTGAGGGCAACGCAACACAGCCTCCTTCTCACAACTCCAGGGGGCGCCATTCAGTCCATTGCACGGCTGGATCCAGGGGACCCATTCCATTCTGCTGCCTGTGTGTGGTGCTGCCCGGAGGTGTCCTGCAGTGAAGTGTGTCTCGTGTAAAGAAATCAGGGGGGTGTGAAGTTTAGCATCAGAGAGCTAGAAAGTGCAAGCCCTCCCGACCCCTCAGTGTGTACACACACACACCCCGGAACCCAAGCTCAGTGGGAAGCCAGCGGGCCTGTGCAACCAGGTGGTGACACCTGGGGCTGGGCTTCATTGGAAAGTGGACTCTCACCTCATCCGGTGGCTGGGCTGGATCAGCTGGGAAGAGGAAGAGGGTGTTGTCCTCTGAGAAGAGCAAACGCCCCTCTTCCTGATACCCGGGGCTCCTCGTGAGAGCCGCGCACTTGTTTCCATTTCAGAGCCTTCCCTGGGGCTTGCTTCCGTCTCTCCCACCCTCTGCTTTGCATCCCCAGGTCCCTGCAAACCCCACATAGAAAGCAAGCCCGCCCTGGGTTTACTGAACAGGCCAAAGCTATCAGAGGAGAGGGGTCCTCGTTGCTATTTTGACCACAAACATCACACCTGTTTTTCCACATTGAGGCCCGGGAGACTCCTCTTGTAGCCGCTGTTGCACTGTGAACTCAGAATCCCCAGCCGTAGATTGGGAAGGCTCCTTTAGGGGCTGGCAGAGCGGCAACGCTCCAACACGGGGAGCTTCTGGCTCCTCGGGAGGGTCCTGCGGTCTCACGAGAGGCTGCTTTGGGGACTTTCTCTTCTGTCTGCTTTCCACGGTCACCTGCCTCTCAGCTGATTCAGAGGCACCGACTCTAGGCCGGGCCCAGCGTGCGGTGCTTCCCCTGAGCAGGTGCACCTCTAGGTCAGCCCCGTGAGCTGCCAGGCGCCAGCCACCCCCTTCTCCTTTGGCTGCTGGGGGTGGTTTTTTAGTTCATCGCCAGGGATCTGTTAACAGCGTGTTAAACCCTCTGTAAGAGACAAAGAGGATAAAACATGCACGCATCCTGAGGGAACTGAGCTTTAGAGTCCGGTAAGGGGATGTCGCCAGTGCGCAAGAAACGGTTAAGAACATACAAAAATGTGGTTCCTTCCTGGTTTTATAGCCATCGCCAGCATCATGATGGTTAACTTGTGCTTGAACCACACAATACCTGTTCTTCTTTCTGCTGGCCTTTCCAACCCAACCGTGTGAGACTGCCAGTCGGATTTCCCCCAGTTTTCAGCTGAGAAGATTGAAAAGGAGACGATAGGGGATGTGGACATCTAGAAACCTCCTGTCCGTCAGTGGTACCCGAGCACGTGTTATGATGGAGGCCTGTGGGGGACATAGAAGTGGGTGAGAAAGTGGTCCCTTCTGAGAGGGATTCCAGACAAGCTGGGGAGGGAGGGGGAGATGCAAAGTAAGTAGGGGTGTGGCATGTGATGGAGTTCTGAGCCAGTTACAGCTGTAAGACAGGTGTCTGGGGAGTTCCCCTGTGGCCTAGTGGTTAGGATTCTGGCTTTCACTGCTGTGGCCTGGGTTCAGTCCCTGGTCGGGGAACTGAGATCCCGCAAGCCATGTGATGTGGCACAGAACACACACACACACACACACACACACACACACACACACACAAGACTGGTGTCTGGGAGGAGAGTGGGGCACTGGAGGTAAGGGTGACAGGATTCTTGATGGAGGAGGGAGCCTCCTTACTGGGCCTTGAAGCATGGGACGGCTGGGGTATGCAGACAGCTGGGGACCTGGGCCGCAAGGGGAGTGTCGTGTACTGACACTTCTGTGCGTGCCTGTATAGGTTGCTTTGCTCCCTGGACCTTGGGGTGGTCCATCTTTAAAACCAGAAACCAGGGCTCAGGTGACCCCCTAAATCCCTGACAGCTCTGTAAGGAGACAAATACAAAATTTTGTGTTTAAACTGTAATACCGTTGTCATAATATTGAAGCCAGAGTTCACTGTGTGTGAGACAGTTTATGTTAACAGCGGAGGCATACACATGGGCACCAGAACGGTACACGTGGATCCTTCCATGGTCTGGGTGAAACGTGGAGACGTGGGGTTTACATGACCTTCTCTCTCCGCGAGGTGACCTTAGAGCCTCTGCCCTCACGGCAGTTGCCCGACTGCGGGGTGGGGAGGGCTCAGAGCTCACCTTCCAGCGGATGAGCCAATCCAGACAGGGCCCTGGGGCCCAGATTCTCCCACCAAAGCAGTCTTCACAGAAGCCAGTGCTCCAGGGTAGGGCCCCCTAGAACTGGCACTTCTGCTCCATTTACTCCCTAATCAGCATGACTGTGCATTCTGGTTCACCCGGGGTCCAAACCCGTTGCCCCGTGAAGTTATGAATAGCGCCTCTGTTCGCTTTCAGAAGAGTCTGGGTTGGGACAGTGAATTTGGGCAGTCACCTGCACCCCTGGAAGCCATGCAGATTCTAGTGGCGTCCTGTTTGCATTTCACCCTGTGGACTTTTATGGTGACCGCAGAGATGCAAGACGTCCCTCCTCTGTGCTGCCTGGGCTAGAGGCCCTTGTGTTGCAACTGGAGCCCAGGAGAGCGGAGGCCGATTGTTCAGCTATGCCAGGAATTAAAAACACTTGGATGTTTAATGAGCTTTTTCAAGAGCTGTTTGGTTTGCCTTTGCGTCTCGAGACATCTCGCTTCACATAGTTGAAGCCCAAGAGACCAAATGTGAAGGATGTCCTCGTATATTAAATCAGATCACCCCTTAGCGCAGTTGCGGAACTTCAGCTCTTGGCCGAGCTGCCGTAGAGACTGGTTAGCTAAGACGATTCAGTCCAGAGCTCGGTCATTTCTTATGAAAAGTAGCAGCTCTTTATGGAACAGCCTAGCTTTAACCATTAACCCAAAATGAAGTCACTTATTTGCTCAGTAAACATTTTTGAGCACCTGCTGGGTACCAGGTGCTACCCCGGGAGAACTGCCCAGAGGATGCAACAAATCAAGGAAGACCCAGTCCCTTGCCTGGAAGAGTTGAAGCCAGCCTTTTTGCCAGGAATCGGGAGGGAGCAAAAGGCTTTCTGAGGTCCTCTGTTACATCGTCTCACTTGCCCCTTCAGCTGCTCATGCCAAGCACACACTGCTGATTCCCCTGTACGGTATAACGGTCTCAGAACTAGTCTCACCTGATCAGTAATCCCTTGGGGTTATTTAGCAGTAATCCCTTGGGGTCTTTGGAACATCATTCGCTGAAGCATCATGCTTAAAGAATCAGGTTTCTGGTTAGAGCAGCCCTCCCGTCTCGTGCTGAAGGGTGTACCAGTCTGTGGCTGGCGATGATGCGGTTTGCCTATACAGAGGGGCCTTTGGTTTACACAAATCTGCCTGCTCCGTTCCCAGAGCCCTGTGAGGTCGCATTGTCTCTTAGATGATGCTGGCTTCATTTGTGGGCGTGGGACAGAAGCCCAGCTCAAAAATTCATCACTGAATGTTTTGACTGGAGACCATGCCCCGGGAGTGAATGCACCAAACTGGGAGCCATTGGTTTCCAAGCATCGTGGTTCTCCAACACTAGCAAGTGTAAACATCACCTGGGGTCCATAAGAGCCACATTTCTGGGTCCCACCCCCAGAGTTACTGATCCTATGGGTCTGGGGAAGGGCCCGAGGCACCTGAGAATCTGCATGTCTTACAGACCCCAGCCGATGCCGACCACGCTTAGAACCATCCACAGGGGCCAGGAGGGAATTGCCCCATCCTTTCAACCAATCAATACTGAGAGACACTGGGCACGTCACATCCCCCGCCTGCAGTGCCACTCAGGGTAGAGCCCTGAGGACACAGGGGTCTCTGGTTCACCGTGGCCTCTCCCGGTGGGAGGAGGGTAGAGACGGGCTCAGGGGACAGACTGAGTGTGGGTGCAGTTCTCACGCTTGGATGCTCTACTGCAGGTCGAGGCCGAAGCCGTGAACCGTTCCATCACCATAGCCAACCAGACCAACTGCCCCCTGTACATCACCAAGGTGATGAGCAAGAGTGCCGCGGAAGTCATCGCCCAGGCCCGGAAAAAGGGTAAGTGCCGCCTGCGGTCTGACTGCGCGCAGGTTCCGGGGGGGAGGGGAGGGGGGAGGGGGAAGGCTGCTTTTCCAACCCCTCCTGCCAAGTGGGTCGTTCTGCTCTCCTCACGTTCCAGCATTAACCTAATTACAGCTGGGCACGGCGGGGAGCTCCAGTTTCTCGCTGTGTTCCGGGGCCGCGGCCATGTTGGCGTCTATTTAAAGCCGCGCACAGCGCAGGGTGGGTGGACGGGCACACCCGCCTCCTGCCCCCACTTCCGTAGAAAAGTTGGAGTTCGTTTGACGCAGTCTACATGGACCAGGCACATACACAGATGACGTCAGTCCATGCGCCGCAGAATCCTGGGGAACCTTCTATGGCTAAGCGCCGTTCCCCTCCGTGGCTGGTAGTGATTTCCGCTGGGGTGTGTGAGTGAGTCTCATGGGGGCGTAGGATGGGGCTTTTGCCCTGGCCGCCCTCGTGTCCTGTTCTCCTTGTGCTGGAGTGGCTCTTTGTAGATTACAGCGACATATTCTGGGCTGAGGCTGGTCCTCTGTTCCAGCGGGAAGGTTCTTGGAAACTAATATACTAAGTGCTGCTTCCAGGAGACGTGCTGTGAGCACCTTAATGCATTATGAATGCAGCACTGAACCTACTGAACCTGCCTTTGACTGTGAGTACGGGTAATCGCAACACGTGGTCTGTGCTTGGGAGTGTAGCTAGCTCCACTTACAGAAAGAAAGCCTGATCCTGTGTAGTGGACTTGGGGTGGGTCTTGGCTGGATCAGAACACGAGTATCATAGAAGAGTTCTCCCTCCCTCCCTCCCTCCCTCCTTTCTTCCTTCCTCCCTCTTTCCCCGTTTTATTTCCCAACCCGATTGCCTCTTTGCATTTCTCCAGCTCGGTGTCTCCATTTCTCTCTTGACTTTCTTCTAGCTTTCTCCTGGTCTCTGTACCACTTTCTTGGTGTCTCTCTCCCCCTCCCCCCCGACCCCTCATTCTTTTTTGATTCCTTTATCTCTCCCCATGTGTCTTTCTTTCTCTGTCAGCAAGGGAGCACTCTGACCCCTCTGGTTTGTTTCTGGTTCTCTGTGGGGTGTGATCCACGTGGATCCGGATTTTTTCACTGGTGGGTGAGTTGGTGCAAGACTTAGAACAAATTGCCCAATGACCGCTGAGTCAGCCTGTCCCAGGAGCTGATAGCCTCTAGATGGACCCAGCAATGAATTCCTAGCCCCTGTTCTTTGCAACTCCCCTGGGGCCTTTGTCCTTAGGCTCTTCATGAAATGGTTGCTGCGATACCAGTTTTTTGGAAACCTGCCCTCTCCTGGCAGCTCGAAGGAACTGCCTTTTTGAAATTGAACATTCACTTAGAATCAGCTGAGTTGTTTCTAGGAGACAAGTGGATGATTACTGTCGGTGACCCTCCCTCACCTGGGCCCTTTATCACCCAGGCACACATCTGCAATACGGGAATCAGCCTCAGCGCCCAACGCTAATCACAGAATCGCTGCTTCCGTGTAGCGGGGTGGGGTGGACAGCTGGCACGACGTGTGCAAAGGGGAAGTTGGGGGCAGCTTATTTTAGGAACCGTACCATACCCAGGTGAAAATAAGAGACAGAAAGTTAAGCGAATATTTTAATATAGTTTTAATATAATTAAACATTCAGTTTAGCAGAGTTGAAACACCGAGGCCATGTTTTCCAATTCGGATTCTCACTTGTCTGGATTTCAAGATGGAGGTGTCTCGGTTCTGGGGCAGGTGGCACTGGCCCTGCTCTGGGGCTGCAGAGGGAGCTCTGGGTTCCAGGCCTCCCTGCCGGCAGTACTGAGGCTCCTTTCTCCTTTCTGCGTCTCAGTTTTCCCAACTGAAGACGCAGAGCTGGAGTCCAGGCCCTCTCAAATAGCTGCGACTCAGCACCCCAGGATGTCGTTCTGTTGTCTTTATGACTTAGACCCTGTGTGTGTATTGGGGGCTGAGCACCAAGAAGGGACCACTTCAGTGGTACATACATATACATACAATACAACATAAAGCTGTATCGAGCGTTAGGGCTCTGGGATCAGTATCCTGTCCTGGATCAAATCCCAGCTCCACGAGGCGCTAGCAAGTGATGGTGGGCAGGTGACTTACCCCCTCTAGGTCTCATTTTCCATCTGCAGGGGAGGATAGTCGTGGTGACAAGGCAAAAGGATGATGCTTAAATGAGATAATGCACGTAAGGGCTAGGTAATAACGGTACCTACTACTATGATGATTAAAGAGTGAAGGGCTGGTTTAACTTTGGGCTTGTTAGAAGAGCAAAGCAAAGATGCCTCTGACCTGGGGCAAGGATTTTCTGCTGAGGATTGTTTTTCTGCTTCGGGTGCCTTCCTCTGGACCCTGGAGGCAGGTATGGGACGCTGCCAACACGCTGTGGCTCCTTTTCTTCCCCTGTAAAATAGAGAGTTCCCTTATTTATTCCACAAACTTTAACTATGGGATACTTAAGGCATTTGAGCTGGAGGTGAGGAATGGGCCCAGCCCTGTTAGCTCCTTTACTAGCAGTGGGAGGGTGCAGGAGCAGATGGTCACATGGGAAATAGTTTATCAAAGAGGTGCGAGCCAAGTATGGTTAGAGCACAGAGGAAGGCGCCACTGTTCAGACACGCACTGCAGCCCCCTACCCGGTCTTAGAGGGGTCAGGCTGTGTAAAGCGACTCAACATCTCTGTGCGCATGTGAGCTGTTGAAAAAGCAGAACCCCATCAATGTCTAGAGCAGTAGCGTCTCCCCTCACTGGTCTCCACGTGCCTCGCACCCAGAGACCTGCAGGTCCTAAATCCAAGACAGGAGGTGTTTAGGTAAGTGAAGGTGTGAGATAGAGCGTGAGTGAGGACTGTTTCCACGGGGCTGCATTGCCCGTGCTGCTTCCTTCATTCTGCGTCCTTCCACAGGACAGCGTGTCACCAGCCCCACTCTGCAGATAAGGAAATGAAGACACAGCCAGCAGCACGATACCTTGGGCAGTTTTCACTCTTCAAAAGAACTTAGACACAGGTCGATGTAATAGGCTCATGTCACAGAAAGGAAACTGCAATGCGGAGATTGACTATCTTGCCCCAGGTCATCCAGCCCGTGGGAAATTAGCTCCAGACTCCGGGCCTGCTCTCTTTCCACTGAGGATCCAGTGTCGGGATTTCTCGCGAACAGGCACCCTCGGTCTGCATTTTGTCCGCGTGAGGGTTCGAGCATGGCGCTGATGCCTTCCGTGTGTGAGTGGTGGCGCGTAGGCAGTGCCTGATGACCTCATCCCGTGCACACCCCTCCCCCTCCTCCCCCCCTCCCCACCCCCGGAACCCAGATGCAGAAACGTTCACAACCCAAACTTGAGACGAGACTTCCTATGCCCTGCGGGTCAGTGGGAATGGTGGCGGTGTAACGAGAAGCACATGGTCACGGGCCCCGTGAGGACTGACCCAACCTGGGGGACGATTCCTTCGTGTTAAGTTAATGCACAACCTAGTAATCTTGAACCCAGAGAGTGGCCCATGGGTTGGGCTGTGAATGTTATAAAATCTCACCAAGATCTGTGTTGGTCAGGTCTCTGGAGAAACACAACCCATCTCGCGCTCGCGCTCGCGCTCTCTCTCTCTCTCCCTCCCTCCCTCCCTCCCTCCCTCTCTCTCTCTCTCTCTCTCACACACACACACACACATTTTAAGGAATTGGCTCATACCATATGGGCACCGGCAAGTCTGGAGTCTACAGGGTGGGCTGGCAGGCTGGAGACGCGGAAGAGTTGCCGTTGCAGCCGAATACCCTCACCTTAATGGCAGATGCTTGCAAGTTGGGAATTCAGTTCAGCCACTTGCAGGGTGAGACTCTGGGTTCAGTTTTCAGCTGGTTTAGCGCTGAGGGCACTGGAGATGAGGATCTCTTTTGGGGCCGATGTAGAAACGTTTGGGTCATTTATGGGACCCTTGAGCTGGGAATTTGAATCCCTGAGTCATCCTTGCCTTTCCCCACTTTGTCCAGTGTAATTAGGAACAACCAGCTAATCTTGTTATACTCGGTTTGACAGAAATGTTCTAAGGTGTCAAATACACAGTTACCCAGAACTTTGCCTGTTTTAAGTACCGGGTGTGGTGTTTTGTGCATTTCTTTTGCCCCATCATGCCATGTACTATCAGTGCTCTCTTAACTAGTGGGAGTGGAGTCATTAGTACTTTAAATCACATCAGATTAGAGAGCCAACTTCAGAAACCCCAGAGCCAGTTCAGAAAACTTTAAGATTCTGTTCTTTTAGAACCACTCTTGATACCAAAATCTGACAGGGTTACCCATGGACAGGTGCCAGGGTGTTGAGTTCTGGCCTGAGAGGAGAGGGAGAGTGGTGTGTGTGTGTATTTGTGTAGATTTTTGTTTTTTGTTTTTTTGGCCGTGCCAAGGGGCCTGCGGGATCTTAGTTCCCTGACCAGGGATTGAACCCAGCGCCCCCTGCAGTGGAAGCGCAGAGTCTTAACCACTGGACTGCCAGGGAATTCCCAGTGTTTGTGTAGTTTCTCACTGTGCTTTTGTGGCTGTGTTTTGAAATACACACACACACACACACACACACACACACACACACGATTTTCCGTTGTTTCTGCTCTGGATTTGTCCTCTTGCTTCTCGTTCATGGGAAATGACTAACCGCCCGGCCGGAAGCTGTCAAACATATCTAACCCCCAGCCTTCCTTTATTCTTCATGAATGCACTCAGGCCCGTTGTAAATAAACACCACCCCCAGCCCTGCTGTTCCCAGCCATCCTAGGGAGCCTGCCAAAGGCCGGCCTGGGATCATATCCTTCAGTTTAGATTTTCCCCGCAGAAGGAGAGCAGGAAGGTCTAACTGCCACGAAGAAAACATCAGAAGCGTGTTTGGAGGAGGGCAGAAAGGCCAGTGAAGCCTGTTTGGTGGTTTATTATTATTAGTGGTAATTATTTCCGGCATGCAGTGCAGTGGTGTCTGCGGCCTGACCGAGGTCCAGGAGCCCATCCATGGCTGTCTCAGGTACAGTGTTTATAAAGCGGGCGGAGGTGGAGGCCTCCTCAGGACGGTGTAATTCCTGCCCTGCCTTTGGGGGCCGAAGAGAAGAAAACGCAAAAGACAGCAAGGACCTCTGAATCCCTGAACAGGGCAAAGCAGGAATGAGCTGCAAAGATGGCTTTCTCCCTGACTTACTTCACTCTGTATGACAGACTCTAGTAAGTCAGAAAGAGAAAAACAAATATCGTATATGAACGCATATATGTGGAATCTAGAAAAATGATACAGATGAACCTATTTGCAGGGCAGGAATAGAGACGCAGACGTAGAGAATGGACATGTGGGCACAAGGGGGAGGGGAGGGTGGGACGAATTGGGAGATTAGGATTGACATATATACACCACCGTGTGTAAAATAGACAGCTAGTGGGAACCTGCTGTATAGCACAGGGAGCTCAGCTCGGTGCTCTGTGATGACCTAGACGGGTGGGATGAGGCGGGAAGTGACAGGGAGGTCCAGGAGGGAGGGGATATATGTATACATAGAGCTGAGTCACTTTGTTACACAGCAGAAACTAACACACCGTTGTAAAGCAGCTATACTCCAATTTTTAAAAAAAGAAAGATGTCTTTCTCCTTCTCTAAGTGCCCACATCTTTGCTTGGCCCCGGCCCAGGAGTCCTGGCTCTGCCTTGGTCTAAGGAGGCAGGTCTGGTCAGCAGTGGCCTTGAATTCTGACCACGTCTGGGTTTTGCATAGGCCGAAGGCCGAGTTCATTCCCTTGCGGCGAGGTGCGTGGGCCGGGGCATGGAGGGGAAGGGCCCTGTCTCCTCTACCGGCTCCTCCACCCAAATCTGACTTGTATTTTGCAGAGTAAGATGAAGGCCGAGGTCAAGGGCACTCACACTTGTAGGATTCAGGACACATTCCAGGAACCAGCCCCTCCTTGTACTCAAGTTTCCAAAGGCAGGACTGAAGTGCGGATTCAGGGAGAGGGTGAGGAATATCAAATTACGGGAAATCAGGAAACTACTGATGCTCGTGCAAGGATGTCCAAAGACTGGCAGCCACTCTTTTTCTCCAGGCAGTTCTGTCTCTTGATTGGTTTCATGTCCACAAAGCCAGGAAACCTTTAGGGTTGCGGATCCTTTGTTTTCCTAGTGACTCGCCCAGACCTCACCTTCATGCTCAGTCAATAGCCCGTGGGACCTCCAGACTTGGCTGGCTTGGAAGAGCTACCCTCAGGTCAGCCAATTCTGGCCGATGCTCCAGTCGAAAACTGTGGCCCCTGGGGGAGCTGGGGCCTGGTCAGCCATTTGCATTTCATAGACGTGTACCTGCAGCAGCCGAGGCCTTCTTGTTGCGGGGTTTTACTCCTTTGGGATGAGCTAGAGTGGTTTTTGCAGCTGCCCAGCAGCTCCTTGACCCCGTCGTGCCTGGGAGGCTTTGAGTAGGTCAGGAACGCTGGGGACCTTCCAGGTGATTCTGAGCATTACCCTTCTCTTCCTGGGGCTTCCTTCAGAGGGAGGCTTCCCCTGAGTGCTGGAGCCCTCCCTCCTGCTTGGGGATTGTCACCGATTTCCTCAAGTGAGCTGCCTGCCGGGCCTCTAGGGCCTCTAACACTCCCTGGCGGAACAGAGCGTCCTTTGTGAGATTCCTGAGGCTGGGGTCAGGGTAGGGGCCAGCTCCCGGAGCCAGCTCTCAGGGCAGCGGCTGTCCCAGAGTGGGTGTAGTGCTGTGTTACCAAGAGATAAAGTCTTGGAAGAGGCCGCGGAGAGGAAAGGAGACGCATTCCAGACTGAGGAGTGTTTGGCCTTGAGGGCCCTGGGTTTGGAGAAAAGGGCCCACTTGGCAGGACCACTGTGGGGGCGGGGGAGCCCTTGGTGGGAGCAGGTAGAAGAGGTGAATTCCCGGTGGTGGTGAGGCTGGCCTGGGATCAAACTCCAGCTCTGATGCCTTTACTTAATAAAATATCTCACCCTTCAATCAGCTCAACACACATTTACTGAGTCGCTTTCCTCAGGGTATCTCCATCAAGTGGAAAAATCAAAAATTGATTATTATTTTTTAAAAAATTGTATTGGCGTGTAGTTGATTTACAGTGTTGTGTTAGTTCCAGGTATGCAGCAAAGTGATTCAGTTATGCATATAGTCATTCTTTTTCAGGTTCTTTCCCCATAAAGGTTCCTACAGAATACTGAGTAGAGTTCCCTGTGCTGTACAGTAGGTTCTTGTTGCCTATCTATTTTATATATAGTAGTGTGTGTATGTTAATCCCAAACTCCTAATTTATCCCTCCCCTCCACGTTTCCCCTTTGGTAACCATAAGTTTGTTTTTGGAATCTGTGAGTCTGTTTCTGTTTTGTAAATAAGTTCATTTGTATCATTTTTTTAAAAATTAGATTCCACATATGAGTGATATCATATGATATTTGTCTTTGTCTGAAAAATCAAAAAATTTAAAACCGAATGATTATCGGATTATTGGAGTGGAGGACGGGATGGAGTTTTTGGATGATGGTAGAGAAGAGACCAGTGTTGTTGTGAGGCCGGCCAATGAAAGGCATGAGATGCTTCAGTGAGAAGTTTGTTTCTATCCTTGAAGTCAGAAGGGCTCCTTGGGAGGATTTTATGCAAGAGAGTGACACGGGAAGATTGTGTTTTAGGACGATCACTCTGGAAGAGCCATGGAGAATGGATGAAGAGGTGGGGAAGGAGGTGAGCTGGGGAGAAATGAGGAAGTCCTGATTTTAAGGGAAGGTATGCAGAGTGGAAAGGAAAGGATGCATTTAAGGCATTAAAGCATTGGCATTCGATGGATATAAATGATTCCCAATTTTCTGGCTTGGACATGAGTGGATAGAGAAGAGGACGTGATTTAAGCATCAGGAAATCAGCATTCTTTCTTGACAATATACTGCATTAGGCTAGGCTTCTGCAAACTCTGAAATCTCAGTAACGTAAGTGTGCAAAGTCCTTTCCTTTGCCCTCTTACAAAGTCTGCTGTGAATCTGGGGACCCTCAGGGTGGTGACTCGGGCATCCAGGCTGTCTCTTGGGCAGGTGTGGAGAGATGCGTACTTGCTCTCAAATGCTTCATCCCACTGATGTCACGTATTGTTTCCTTTCTCAGCTCATTAACCAGATCTGGACACTGGGAGAAGGGCTGGGAGACACTGGGAGAGCAGGGGGCATGTTTTGGTGAGCAGTGAGGTCAAGTGTGAGGTGCCCTGCCTCACCCCAAATAAGAGTCTAGATGGCGCTCGGGATTGGGTGTTCGAATGCAGTCTGAGCTGGAGATTGTGAATAGATTCGGGAATCAACAGAACAGGAGGTGGAAATGTTTGGGATCCCCTAGCGGGAGAAGGTTGAGTTACAAGAGCAGCGGTAAGGGGGAGGGATTATTAGGAGGTTGGCATTACCATACATACACTACTAAGTAGAAAATAGGTACTCAGCAAGGACCTACTGTACAGCTCAGGGAACTCTACTCAATACTCTGTAATAACCTGCACGGGAAAAGAATCTGAAAAAGAATCGATATATGTATAACTGAATCACTTTGCTGTACACCTGAAACTAACACAACATTGTTAATCAACTCTACTCCCATATAAAATAAAAATTAAAGAAAAAGAAGGGCTTCCCTGGTGGCGCAGCGGTTGAGAGTCCGCCTGCCGATGCAGGGGATGCGGGTTCGTGCCCCGGTCTGGGAGGATCCCACATGCCGCGGAGCGGCTGGGCCCGTGAGCCATGGCCTCCGGGCAGGCAGTGAGTCCCAGCAGTGGTGGTTTCCTCCCCGCTCTTTGCACAGCGCTCAGCTCTGCCCTCTGTTTGTCAGGGACCGTGGTGTATGGCGAGCCCATCACCGCCAGCTTGGGGACTGACGGCTCCCAGTACTGGAGCAAGAACTGGGCCAAGGCTGCTGCTTTTGTCACCTCCCCGCCCCTGAGCCCCGACCCGACCACTCCGGACTTTCTGAACTCCTTGCTGTCGTGGTGAGTGTTGGCGACTTGTTCCGTTCTTGGTCTTTCCTTGCACCAAGCTGACCGGCGGGTTCCAACATGGTGGGCAGAAGCAAACTTGTAAACAGAGACCTCGTTCTCCAAACTCGGATTGCCAGACGGCAGCAGGGGGTTGTCACCCTGACGCTTTTGGGGGCAATTCTGGGTAAAAACCAGGGCCATCTTGAAAGTCAACCAAAGGGGATGAATGAGGTAGCAAAAGGGTTCTACTGTGGTGCAGTGTCACTCGTAAGATACCTCACAAACTAGACGTAGATACACAGCATTAGAATGAAGCTTCCGCGTCAGGCCATAGCTTCCCAAATTTCCTGTCTCCTGAGGGGAAGACAGTTAAGTCAAAAACTTTCAGTGGCCTGGCCCATTGAAAAGTACATTCAAGGGGCTTCCCTGGTGGCACAGTGGTTGAGAGTCTGCCTGCCGATGCAGGGGACATGGGTTCGTGCCCCGGTCCGGGAAGATCCCACATGCCGCGGAGCGGCTGGGCCCGTGAGCCATGGCCGCTGAGCCTGCGCGTCCGGAGCCTGTGCTCCACAACGGGAGAGGCCACAGCAGTGAGAAGCCCGCGTACCACAAAAAAAAAAAGTACATTCAATGATGATCTGAGGTCAAAGATTAGTGAAAAGCCAGTGGTATGTTTTCCTTCCAGTGGAGATCTCCAGGTCACTGGCAGTGCCCACTGTACCTTCAACACTGCCCAGAAGGCCGTAGGAAAGGACAACTTCACCCTGATCCCTGAAGGCACCAATGGCACGGAGGAGCGGATGTCCGTCATCTGGGATAAGGCTGTGGTAAGGGGCGATGGTCTCACACAGGGGGAGGGCCCTGGGCCTCATGCAGGCCTGGAAACGGCAGTTGAGAGAATTCTAGAAACTGTAACTTGTGTGGTAATATTTCTTAGGTTTAGAAATCTAAGACCACTCCTCAGAGGTCATTTCTTCCTAAGTATCCCATATGTATTTGTCACCATTATCGTCTGTGGACCAGTAGAGACTGGAAAAAACCAGTCTTTACCATATGACTCTTTCGATCAGTCCAGAAAAAGCTTCCTTAGCAACCTGGTGACTTAGTTAATCCACTCGTGGAAATGGACTCAGTTTCCTTAAAATGGTCTTTTGGACTCTCTGGGCTCAGCCTGCTTTGAACATGTCCTGACCTTTAAGGAATCTGTGGGTTTTTTTATTTTTACTATTTTAAAACGTAATAACAATAGGTTTTCTGTTTCTTAATGAATTTTTTCAATTATGTAAACTGTGTATCGTTATTCCAAAAAGAAAATAAAAATCACTTATGACACCCTATTTCAGATACAACTGCAATGAACGTTTTAGCAAATGTCTTTCATTTTTTGCCAGTGAGAGATTGCACGTGTGTGTGTGTGTGTGTGTGTGTGTGTGTGTGTGAGTGTGTGACTGGAATACTATTTTGCAGCCTATCTTTTAAAAAACCTATAGCATGAAAACGTCTCCACATCCTTAAACATACTTGAACAACTTGGTTTTTAAGAGCAGACCATTCCATCTTAATGCTGAACTGTAATTCATTTGTAATTCTTTGGTTGGTCACTTATGTTGTTTCTGATTTTCTTACTGGGATGAACACCCTTATAGCTACATCCTTGGATTCATCTTTAATGATGCTTGTAGGAGAAACTTCTAGAAGTGGTAGTGCTGGGTCAAGGGGTGTGCATATTTTTAAGGCTTTTGATATATATTGTCAAAATTCCTTCCAAAAAGATTGCACCAATTTGTATGCTGCCAGCAATATGTGGCATTACCCAGTTACTCCTACCAGGTCTGAATTGGTGTTATCATCAAAAAACCCAAAGTATCACCGATTTGATTGGTGAATGTTGTGTCTCATTGTTTTACATTCAGTCTCTTCAGTGACTGACTAAAGTGTATATTTCTTCTGTATGTTTTTGGCCATTTGTATTTTTCTCTCCCTCTTACTACCTGCTCATTTCCTTTGGCCATTTTTCTGTTGCATTTAGAGCAGGTTTCCTAACTCGGAGAAATGCATTCATCTCCTCAAATTCTGCACTTAAAGGGACATGAGGCGCAAGTGGTAGAGACGAGAAGGTGGGGGGCAGGACATGGGGAGTGTGATTGGCACCCAGGGTTTGCTGCGGGACGGGCGGCTGAGACTCCCATGTTGGCTGGCCTACAAGGTCTGTGCCTATATCTTTGAAGAGGGCATAAGCCAAATGATGTTTCCTGAAGAGGCCCTGCAACCCCTTCAAATTTTTTTTTAAACTTTTTACTTTGAAATGATTATAGATCCAGAGGAACTTGCAGAGATAGGACAGAGAGGTCCTGTGTACCCTTCACCCAGTTTCCCCCATGGTTACATCTTACATAATTAGAGTGTGATATCCAAACCCAGAGGTCGACAGTGGTGCAACGTGTGTGTATAGTTCTGTGCCATTTTGTCATATGTAGATCCATGTAACCATCACCTCAATCAAGATAGAGATGTCCTCCGTCACCACAGAGACCCCTCTCCTACTGCCCCTTTATAGTCACACCCACCCCTAACCCTTGGAAGAATCTCCGTCTCACCCCTGGTCTGTCCATCTCTATAACTTGGTTATTTTGCCAATGTTGCATAAATGAAATCATACAGTATGTGACCTTTGGAGGTTGTTTTTTTCACTCAGTATGATGCCTTTAGTATCCAAGTTGTTGTGTGTATCAAAAGTGTGTTCCTTTTTATGGTTAAGTAGTATTCCACCCTTCAACTTTTTAGTCTGCTTCTGTTGTGTGTGTGCGTGTTGTGCATGTGTGTGTTGTCCTCCTCAGGTCACTGGGAAGATGGACGAGAACCAGTTTGTGGCCGTGACCAGCACCAATGCAGCCAAAGTGTTCAACCTTTACCCCCGGAAAGGCCGCATTGCTGTGGGATCCGATGCTGACCTGGTCATCTGGGACCCTGACAGCGTGAAAACCGTCTCTGCCAAGACCCACAACAGTGTAAGGCCACGTAGACCCCGTCCAAACGAATTACAGTCACAGAAAGGGACAGAGGCAGGGAGAGTTCTCAGGATTTATGAAAAGAACTCGCTGTGATAGGAAAGAACTCTTCCCCAGGATGTTATAACTTGCAATTTACTGAGAAAAAATAGCTCTTTCCTTTTCGTTAGTGAGGTCAATAAGACTGTTAATCTTACCACTTTGGAGTACGATGGCCTCTCTCTGGATAGAGGTCTCTATCTATGGACCTTCAGAGCCTCCAGCGTCATGCCTGCACATCAGAAGCTTCTAGAAGTCAGGCAGCATTCCATTTTAATAGTTTGGTGCAGCACCTCTCATGGCGTCCCTTGGTGCAAGGGATCCAAATAAAACATTCAAATGTCCACTCCCGAGATGCCCACTGGGCACTTTTATTCTTTGAAGCAACTGTTTTCTCATGTCAGTGTTGTCGTCCGAAAGCCTAAAAGGCAGATGCTCTTATGTCCTAAAGGAATGAATTGACTTTGAAGAAATAGAAGAAATACTCTGGCAGCCGTTCTGATTAGGAGTTTAGGATCTGCAGTTCTGGGGTGTCTCTTGCCTTTCGGTCTAGACTGCGGAGATTGGGGATGCCCTGTCTTGTTAATGGGACCCTGGGCAGGTGACCTCATGTCATGTCTCAGGCTCGTCAGCTGAGAATGAGGAGCTTAGACGAGGCCCCTGGGTGTCCTGTGATTCTGCGAGGTCAGTGGGCATTAGGTAGAGGTGTAGGTACCATTGGTTCTTCGTAGAAAAAATTGTGTGTGTCTGTTTAATACTGAGAGGCCAAGGACAAAGGGAGAGCTTTGGAAAAGAAATGGACCTAGGACAGAGTGTTTTATGTCAGAAACCCGTATGACTCTTGAAGTGAATTCTTAGTGAATGAAGAGGCTCTTCAAGTTCAAGGTCTAAATTGAAAGCCTGCTCAATGGGGAATCTGATTCTAGATTGCCCACCCCAGGTGGCCTGGGCCAGCAAGTCCCGACACCTCCTCCAAGGGCCAGCTCAGGGCTGGGCTTCTGGCATTTCTCCAGGACAGCACTGGACTCTTGGCCAAATCCCGGTCCTCTTTCTCCTTTGGGCCGAGGGGCTTGAGGTGCCCTGGCGCCCGTGGGTGCCAGGATGGTGGGTGCCTTTAGGGAAGGCTGCTCGGCTCTCAGTATTAATAGTTGGCTCTTCCCTTCTTCCACACTGGCTGGCTTAGCTACGCAGCAGAGCCTTACAGCCGCACCAACTTGTGACTTAGATCATAACCTCCCGGGGGTCCAGAATTGGCTTCTTTATGGGCAGGGGTCCTAGGGACCTGCCTGGTGAACCTATCTCTTCCTATGCATTTAGCATCACAGCTCCATTTACCCTTTCATTTGGCCTTCTCAATAAAGGGATGGTATTATTATCCCAATCGGGAAGATAAATAAACGGACCCTTAGAGAGCTTAAGGGACCAGTCTAACATTACATAGCTATTTTGCGGTGGAGCCAGAATTAGAACCCAAAATTGTCCAGGGCTCTTCCCTGCCAGACTGCGTGTGCAGCCTCTTGGTCAGGGTTAGAGGGACAACATGCTCCTCCTCCCTTCCAGAGTCCCCCTCCCCAGAGGTAATGGAAAGGGCAGACCGGACTCATCGTGTAAGCTGCAGATGACCTAGCTAGGGAGCCTGCGTTTGGAGTTCTTAACCCAGCGCAAGACAGGATGTAAAGGAGTGATGATTTGAGAAGACAGATGCTGCTCTCTGGACATTCAGTAGCACTGCCCTGGCTTTACCCCCAGGCAACCCCATATAGGAAATCATGGCTTCTAGAAGTGCCTCTTGCCCGTCCTCACCTGTTTGAAAGAGCCCACACTAAGCATGCTTGCGCAGCTTTAATTATCTGGGAGAACGCGAGCAAGAGCCTTTCCCCGTGTGGTACAGTGTTTCCTACCATGGGGCTAGTTAACTTTAATTTGGAGTAGCTAGCTAACTCTTGTTGACAGCGCTGTTGCTAAGTCTCTGCTGGATTTGGCAAGCATCCAGCCAGATGAGTCATTTTAGGAAACCTATGTGGATAGAGGTTAAAAATGTCTCTACGTGGTAAGTGATGAAGGCTCAGTGCCTCACAGTTGGACAGAGTAGGCTCTGAATGCCCCGAGCTGTGATCTGACCATTGAACTTGTTAATTTTAAGTCACTTAGAGTCATGGGACTGGTTCCCCCATCTTTGAAGACTGGGAGGTGGCCCAAAGCTCTTCTGGGCACTGTGGTCAGTCATTTATAGGCAACTAAACTCAATGTCTGCGTCTTAGGATGTCTTCCGACACTAAAGGGCTTGCAGTCTTGTTGGGAGAGTGCAATAAAAAACCAGACAGTCGATCAGGGATTTTCTAAATGCCTACCTAGTGCTGAGTAGTGGGCTAGATGCTTTTGTTCCTTTTATTTCTTGTGATCCTAGCATCATTTCTGTAAGGTGGGCCGTGTCCCCTCATAGATGAGGATGCTGGATCTCAGATCAGTGCAAGGGATTTGTCCAAAGTCACTCAGCTGGCCAAGAGCAGACCTGGGATGTGGGCCCCAAGCCGATGGTACCATGGCCAAAGTTGTCTCCATGACTCCAGTAGGCCACAAGAGGAGCTTGTATAGACAGCCGTGCAGGAACATGGAAGAGATGGGGCTCGATTCACCCCTTAAAGGATGACCCTTTCTAAGGTCATTTCAGAGTGGACCGAATTCTCTGCTGGTAATCTACACCCATATGATGCTTCTTATGTTGTCCTTTTCACATAAGCCTTGCACGGGAGGCAAGTGAAAAAACTGAAGGTCTGAGGCAGGATTAATTGGATCTGCCTGGAGTCACACAACTCCTGAATTTCACCAGATCTAAGATGTCACTGATTTTAAGATATTCCATTAGTTTAGGCGCTGCCGTGAAAGAAAACGTACCCAGGAGGAGGAGTCTAATGCAAGACTCCTTTAAAAATAGTGCTGCCGAGGGCCAGCTCGTTCTGAGTTTGGGATAATGAGATGTGGATCTGCCAGATAGAAAGTGTGGCAAAGAATATTGCCTTCCTCGACCTTGGCCTTGGATGCAGAAAGGGCAAAAATGGCTCCTCTGAACTGAGTCAGGCAAGTTGGTGGTCTGAGTCCTGCATCCAGCAATGGTCCAGAAAAACCAGAGGCGGAGACTTTCTCATAAGACAGCCCCGGTGTGGTCATTCCCCAGGCCAGTGGGAAGAGCTGACCCCAATTCCCTGGAAGGACTTGGTTCAGCCTGGGCTGACACTGACTGTGCAGCTCCACGTGCTGTGAGACACATTCTCATTTCAGGGATGAGCGTCTTAGAACCGATGAAAAGCTTGGGGGGGACACACTTCGGTCCTGGGAATTTGGTCCCGGGAATCCACGTGTAGAGACCCCTTCCCTCCCCCAGGTGCCTCTTTCCCTCATTCCTTCAGTAGCTTCCACGTTACTCCTTTGAGTCTCTGAGTAGGGCTGCCAGCCCCCTGTTGCCCTTTTCTGTCAACACCACTGGTCGAATGTGAGCTGTAGAGCCAGCCTGGGGCTTCTCCATTCTCATCAGCCTCTGCACCAGGCAGGGGTTGTTACCCTGAATAGCAGTGCGACAGCTCTAGTCACAGACGGACTCTTTAGTGCTGATAACCTGGTCTGAATCTCCCCAGAAGCCCAGCTGCTTTTTATGGATGGAGCTGCCTATTAATTCTCCAGGTCCGGCCACGTGTACCTGTGAGCAGGGCAGGCGTCTGGAATCCGGGGAAGAAGCAGTGGAGGAGTTGAGGCTTTACCATTGACTGTAGTGCCCCTATTTCCTGTTGTCACAGCAACAAACTCACTCAGAGACCCCACATAGTTTCCAAGAGGGCACGTGGATACGTCCCCCTTTCACCGTGAAAAGCTGGAAACTAAAAGGATGGCTGCCTTGTTGGGAAATTAAACCTCAAACATTTTATCAAAGGCCTGTCTCTGGAGTTACCACAGTCCTTTCATTTAGGAACGTCAGCTTGACCACATCTCTTAAGAGATTGGAAATCCAGGCAAACCAGTGGGAAAACCTACTCGTGGATGGCTCATTTCAAGATTAAATTTAGAACTTGGTCAGAGAAGGCTTCTTGGGATTTTAACCTGATTGGAGCTTGAGTTAGTAAGAACAAAGTCACCGCTAATACGAGGCATCATTTTCTTACATTCGTGTGGCATTTACAAACCCTCCTGCTTTTCCATACGATTTTTCTGTTCAATTATTTTTACCCCCCAATTTTTTTTTTTTTTTTGGTGCCGAAACCCAGGAATGAACAAACGCAAATTTTTGAGAGGTAGGAAAGATTATTCCATGTTCTAGGCAGAATTAAGACATAGAGATTAAGTCCTGTTGGGTGGCCAGTCAGGAGAGGGAGTTCATCTCTGGGCTTTTTTTCGTCCGAGTGATGTTGGGTCATGGGTGCCGCCAGGTCGATGAGATCTCACCAGGATGGAGGGTGGATTCTGAAGTTTACTGTGTTCCCTTCCTCTAGTCTCTCGAATACAACATCTTCGAAGGCATGGAGTGCCGTGGCTCTCCCCTGGTGGTCATCAGCCAGGGGAAGATTGTTCTCGAAGACGGCACCCTTCATGTCACCGAAGGCTCTGGGCGCTACATCCCCCGGAAGCCCTTCCCTGACTTTGTTTATAAGCGTATCAAGGCAAGGAGCAGGGTGAGTACCTCTGATCTTATGAGTGGTTCCTATCGTGGATTAAGTTCAGTTGCAAAATCACTAAGCACCTTGAGTCAGACTACTGAGGTATATACAGAGGATTCATAGATAAGGGAAACACAGTCTTTTTATTCCTGGAGTTCAGAATGCCAGCGGAGGAGCCAGGCATGTCTGCAGCCAGCCAGATTGAAGTGAGACTGCTGTCATGAGGAGTGTGTGATGAGACTCAGAGGAGGGAACCGCTGCTGCGGAGTCTTTTTTTTTTTTTTTTTTTAATAAATTTATTTTATTTATTTATTTTTGGCCGTGTTGGGTCTTCGTTGCTGTGCGCGGGCTTTCTGTAGTTGTGGCAAGCAGGGGCTACTCTTTGTTGTGGAGCACGGGCTCTAGGCACACGGGCTTCAGTAGTTGTGGCACGTGGGCTCAGTAGTTGTGGCGCACGGGCTTAGTTGCTCCGTGGCATGTGGGATCTTCCTGGACGAGGGCTCGAACCCGTGTCCCCTGCATTGGCAGGCAGATTCTTAACCACTGCACCACCAGGGAAGCCCTGCTGCGGAGTCTTAAGGGAAAGTGTCATGGGGAGAGGGCATTTTGAGTTGGATCTTGAAGGTTAAGTAGAAGTTGGATAAGACAAAGAAGAGAGACAAGGGAATTAAGTAGAGAGAATGTTACTAGCATGGAAAATGTAGAGAGTATTCAGGACGTGGTGAACGGTCTCCAGCACTGGTGCTTGGGGACTGTGAGGCAGGGAAGGGGTAGGGATGTAAAGGAATTAAAGGGACAGTAAGATTGGTAAGTATGGGGCCAGGTCTTGAACGTGAGACCAGATCCTCTTCACAGCATGTTTGGCAATTCCTGCAGGGTTTAAGGTGAAGTGTCTTGGGAGAAAATAGGAAGAACTGTTTATCAGTTTTTATATGACCCATGTTGGGGTAGCTTTGCCCTGGAGCCAGGGGCCCTGCCTCATGCTGACATCTGTCCCTGCTGTACCCGACCACAGAAAGCCCTCCATCCCCAAATGTCACCGGCCCATCCTGGCACCTGTTCCTTCCCCATCAGGAGGGTTGCCAGGGAGGCGTCCTCTGTGAATGTGGCCTGAGTCGAGGGGCTCTTGTGTTTTTGCAGCTGGCAGAGCTGAGAGGGGTTCCTCGTGGCCTGTATGATGGACCTGTGTGTGAGGTGTCTGTGACACCCAAGACAGTCACTCCGGCCTCCTCGGCTAAGACGTCTCCGGCCAAGCAGCAGGCCCCACCTGTCCGGAACCTGCATCAGTCTGGATTCAGCTTGTCTGGTATGGTTATGGTTTGGTCAGGGCCCAGTTCTGCAGGGCTGTGCTCCGTGTTGCTGGTGGGTCTGGGATCACTTTTGAGAAGGAGAAGTGGTGGAAGTGAATGATGGACCTATTCTTCCCAAAGATGTAACTCACCAGAGATGTAATTCATAGCAGATGACGGGTTGGGTTTCAGAATCTTGACACGAGTCTATATCACACATAATGTCATGATGGGTACACTGTGTGTCATACCCAGGATATTAGAGGACATTTTTTCAGCGCATCATGTCCATTGTGGAAAAGGGTATTGTGGTGTTTTAGGACTCTCTTCTCCCCGACGTATGCAGTATACTGTAGTGGTTCAGCTTGTGGAATCTAGAGTTTCAACAGCTTAACTTCGTAGCCCAGATTCGAACTGTGCCTCCCGTCTCCTCACCTATAAGATGGGTATAATGTTAGTAGTTACCTCATGGGGTTGTTCTGAGGATTAGATGACTTCATACACATGTAAAATGCTTAGAATCAAGCCATTTGATAATTGTTAGCTATTTGCCTGGATAAACTATGTGATGTCAGGGGAGGTGAGAGGGAAGAGTCCAGATTTTAGAGCTTCCTTACTTGAACTTCAGTATTTCATTTGGCCTGGGATTAAAAACCTACTTTTCTAGTTCCTTGAGTCACAGATACGTATCTAAATTTTTATGGTGGGTTAAAGAAACAGTAAAGCAGATACATTTTTTTTTCTTGTCAGATATACTGGTTTTTAGAAAGTTGCCATATACAGATTACCCATTTTCAAAAAATTTAAAAATAATGAAAATTAGTTTTCCCGTAAAGTAACATGGGCATGATACAGTCTGTGCTGTCTTTCACCAGGCCATTGAAATATAAAGACCATCATGACGCCTGTCTTTTTTTTAAAAATTGTATTGAAGTATAGTTGATTTACAATGTTGAGCTTAATTTCTGCTGTACAGCAAAGTGACTCTGTTATACATATATATTCTTTTTCATATTCTTTTCCATTATGGTTTATCACAGGATATTGAATATAGTTCCCTGTGCAATATCTTAAAAAAAAAACAGACTCACAGACATAGAGAACAGACTTGTGGTTGCCAACGGGGAGTGGGGTGGGTGAGGGATGGAGTGGGAGTTTGGGGCTAGCAGATGTAAACTATTATATATAGGATGGATAAACAACAAGGTCCTACTGTAGAGCACAAGGAACTATATTCTATATTCAATATCATGACTCCTATCTTTGATTACACAGAGGATGGATAGTGTTAGGGGAACAGAATGCACCTCTGGAAAAGCCACACTCGATTTGATCACTGAGAATAGGGACAGGATGTAGTCTGAGTTGCTCAAAAACCTGAAATATAGTGTCCTTTTACATATAGTTCTACTTTTTAGGTATGGGATCCAACTAGCTTCCACAAGGATGGCTTTATTCAGTGTGTGATTCCTAGGCCACGTGAGGCCCATCCTTTTTTTGTAGCTTATACTTTTGGTGAGGTTTTAGAAGGACAAAGAATGGGCCTGACACTTTTTCTCCCAAGCTATGTTATTTCGTTACAAAACAGAAATAGAGTCACAGATGTAGAAACCAAACTTATGGTTACGAAGGGGGAAAGGGAGGGGGGAGGGATACATTGGGAGATTGGGATGGACATATACACACGACTATATGTAAAATAGATAATCAACGAGGACCTTCCCTATAGGTCAATACTCTGTAATGACCTAGATGCAAATAGAATCTAACAGAGTGAGGTATGTATATGGATAACTGACTCACTGTGCTGTACAGCAGACACTAACACACCAGTGTAAATCAACTAGACTCCAATAACAATTAATTTAAAAAACCCAAGCTATGTTATTTCGGTTTAGAGCAGGGATCCGTATAGCTTTCTCTGACCCTCATCTTCTCTCGTCTCCAGGTGCCCAGATTGATGACAACATTCCCCGCCGCACCACCCAGCGCATCGTGGCGCCCCCTGGTGGCCGTGCTAACATCACCAGCCTGGGCTAGAGTTCAGGGCCGCCGTGCCGTGCCGTCGGCTTAGGGATGGGGGATGGGACACCTGAGGACATTCGGAGACTTCCTTCCTTCCTTCCTTCCTTCTTTTTTTTTTTTTTAAAGAGCCTGTGATAGTTACTGTGGGGCAGCCAGTTCCTGGGGCTCCCTCTCTCGGGCCCCCCGCACTCCGTCCCTCACCCGGAGTCACCAGTTTTGGTCACCCACCTCCCTACACATCTACGAATATCACACCTGCGTCTCTCCACCAGGCCCGTACACAGAACTGCGTCCAACACTCAGACATGCGAAACAAAGCAAATCACAGTGAGGGTGTTGCTCATCTCCAGCCTCTGTTGTGCTTGCATCATCTTCCTTTTCATTCGAGGGGAGGGGAAGATAAAGTGAATTGCCCAGAGCTGCCTTTTTCTTTTTAAATATTTAGAAAATTTTTCTTCGTGGGGCTGCAGGTGGGGTGGGCAGGGGAGGGGGGGGAGAGGTTTGTTTTTCTTTAAATACTAAATTGGAAAGTCTAATGCAATATTAATACAAGGGGTTTGAACTGGACATCCTAATGATGCAATCGTGTCACCTTCAAGCTGATTCAGGGTGGTGGGCAGACTCGTCATGTCCCTCCTGAGAGGCTGTACAGCGTCCACACCGCCATTCCATCATCTTCTGGGTCAACTGTTAATAAAGGGCAGGTTTTCTTTCTGGCCTAGATTTTGCTGCAGATGAAATCTTTGGAGGATTCTCTTCTCCTCTCTTCACCTCTCTTCTGCTTGCACTCTCTCTTGCTTCTTCATTCATGGATATTTTCACGTGTCTGGCTTTTCTTTGTGTTTCTTCCAGCCTTCGTCTCTGACATGCTGTTTTTGCCTTCTATCCCCCGTGGTCTTTTCCAGTGACCAGGTCCGCCATTTTACTGTGGCCCCACGAACCTGCCTGGAAAGATATGAGCTTTGTCATCGCAACCATCGTAATGTGCTATCCTAGTCCATATAAGACCAGCGCTACCCACCCACGTCTCCAGGATGTGCGATTGAGTTTGAGATGCTTCCCAGGTGCAGAAAAGGGCCAGGTTATCCACACTGTCACACGCGGGCCCAGGATAGACCTGACAGTGCCGAGCTGTTGAAGAAGTCTGAGGCTCTAGGACCTGAGAGTTTTTCCTCTGTGCAATGCCAAGTGGCTAAAGACAAACAAATCTGTAAATCAAGCCCAACACCCAAGGGAGCCAGTCAGCCTCAAGCGAACCACCAGCTCAGAGGTGCTGAGCTGATGCTTTTACCAACTAGGTAGTTTTGGGGATGCCAGAGCACACTGGGCTTCTCACTTTGGAGGAAAAGAAATTTGTTTTCTTGTCCAATTATTTAGAAAGACATCACGCAACATAGGGAAGCCTGCTAACCTCGGGAAACCCATGGGAAATTTGACTTAAAGACCATTTCAGTTGGCAAGAGGAAAAATCTGTTTTGTGAGTCAGAGCTCTTGTGGGGAGAAAACCTTGTAAATTTGACGAGTGGCCCCTTAGAGACCGCAGGCGACCTTGTGTCCACACCCCACCCTCTCCTGGTCTCGGAGACCCTTTCCACTCGCTGCCTCGTGCTTGTCCCTGTCTTAGCTGAGCTTTGTTGCATCTCCTTCCAAGCGTGTTTACAGGTCCTCCCAAGCCACGTTATGTTTGCAGGCTTTTATAAAACCAAATCTGCTTTTGTAAAGCGTAACATCAAGAAGCAGCTCATCCCATCATGACACTCGTCTCTCCACATGTTCTGCCTTTGGGGTTATGGCTGGGGTTTCTTTTGTTGTTGTTGTTGTTGTTTGTTATTTTAAAAGTAAATTGCACTTTTAAAGAATAATTGGTTAACTTAATATATTTGCTTTTTTTCTTCTCATCTGCCCTTCGAGGGAATTTGAACCAGTCGGAAAAAAATTTTGTTTCAATTCTGAGAAACGCTTGCAGCTCTCTTCTCTTCACTTGAGTCTTCCTGTTTTTCCATGATGGTCATTTCGGTTGTTTCGATTGTTTCCTTCAAACAACTTAAAACCTGAAGATTTCCGCAGGCTGTGTAAGCATGTTTACCTGTTGGCTTGCTTTGTGTGTCTGTTAAATGAATGTCATGTGTAAATGCTAAAATAAATTGACCGTGTCTCAGAACTGAATAACTGCAGTGACCTGATGCTCTAAACCAGTGTAGGATTTAATCATAGATGGTTTTTAATCCTTGGAATTGTGATTGTGACCCACGAGTGGAGGAACTTTCAGTGCTAAAGCTGATTATGTGTGTAGCCAGAAGAGTACCTTTTTTTTTTTTTTTTGTTACCACTGTCTTAATGGCAAAATAATTATGGTAAAAAAAAACAAGTCTCGTGTTTATTATTCCTTAAGAACTCTGTGTTATATTACCATGGAACGCCTAATAAAGCAAAATGTGGTTGTTTCCGGGTGTGTCTGTGTTGAGATGTTCAAGGAGGAGGCTGCTCGGCCCGGGCCTCCATCAGAACTTCCCTTTCTGGAAGATTCTGGATGCCTTTGGCCTCGTTTTGATGCCTGTGTCAATTCAAGTGTTTTCACTGAGTGTTGCGGGTGGTTTTGTCCAGGCCACTGAGGTCTAATTCTGGGCGGAGCCCTGAGTCTCAGAGATTCATAGACTCTACCCCAGGACAGGCCAGGGGAGCCTCCCGAATCGAGCTGCATACGTTAAGTCGGGAATTGTGTCACCTTCAAGCTGATTCAGAACTCCGGTGGGACCGTGTGGGTTAGTGTAGTGACCCCCGGGATCTGTGCATCCTTGGAGCTCGTGCACTCTGGGAAATCCTCAAGCCACATGGTGGGGCATGGAAGATAAGAGACTGAGCTATATGGGCCTGCATCCAGAGTCCAGTTAAGGAGCTTGCAGGAGGGAATTCCCTGGTGGTCCAGTGGTTAAGACTCCTTGCTCTCACTGCTGGGGGTCTGGTTCAGTCCCTGTCGCGGGCCAAAAATAAAGGAGCTTGCGGGAAACCAGGACGCAAAGCACACGTTCCTCTACCCTCCAGGCAAGTGCCGAGAATGCACATCGTGGGCGGAGGGTGAGCCATGCCCACCCCTGCCTACCGGGTGCTTGGTTCCCATAGTTACCTTGTTAACTGGCATCGGTATTATTGGTTCGCAAAACTGCACGAAGACGGTGTGTGCTTGGGGGCTCCCCTGGCCCATCATGTGGTTGATGAAGTCTTTTACTCTTTTCTCTTGTTTTCTATGCAGCCCGATGCAAACAGGATAGAAGGAACAAATATATGCACACAGATACAAAAATATGCACACTCTACCAAGCTTTGATGAACAGGGTGTTTGAATTAAGGGAAAATAAGAGCAGGAAAAGTAAGAGAAGGTCGGCGTTTGGTTGGTACAACACACTGCCATGAGGTGGTAAATTTGTGAGGGAACGCGGAGTGTTCTAGCAACAAATAGAAAAAAAAGAAAAACATAGCCAGAAGACTGTATAACATCTATAGTGACCCGAAGAGGAATTAGTCCTTCCAAAAGAATACAGAGATTCCTGGTCCGCAGCCCTGAGGGCAGGTCCTGGTTCCCCGCAAGAGTCCAAGGGCCGTCCACACCTGCTGTGAGGCTCGCCCTCTGATGGAGAGGCCCGTGAAGATGCTGGGAAGAGGCTTGTGTCCATCTGAGGAGGGAATTGAAGGCAGGTGGCCAGAGAGCAGGTACTCTAAAGTGGGGAGTCCCATGGGTGCCAGGTGGCTGAACAACGGGGCCAGGTATATAACTTTGGTGGTATAATTTAATCCAAAGACAGATGTTAGAGCATCTAGAATAAGTAAGTGGAGCGCATATCCTTCCGGAAGTGTTTTTGTGCTGAATTGATGGGAGTTGAAGGTTATACTGTCTGGCAAGTTTCTGCAGTACACGTCCTGTAAGAAAAGGCAGATCTAAAATGAAAATGATCAAATTCAGTATCGAACGAACAAAAAGAAAAACAAAAGAAAAGGAAAGAAAAGGCAGATCTCCTTTCCTATGAACTGAGATGGGGTTGTTTTGGCGGTGCTACTGATTAGGTATGTATGTTTGGGAAAGCTGGTTCACATCTCTGGGCCTTATTTCCCCTCTCTGTGAGAGAGGTGATGTTATCTACCCAACCTAACTCCCATAATGGACAAGCCATAAATCAGATACGGTGCAGAGTAGAGGAACAGGAAGCTGTCGGGAACGGTGTCCTAAGTGTCTCTCCTGAAAGAGAAAGATTAGCTGATGAAGACTGATGACTGCAGAGACCTCAGAATGATGAGACATCAGAGCTGGTGTCAGTCATTAAATAAAAACATCTGTTGAAGTCACGCTGATAATAGCAGAGGTTATTATATGCCAGGCCCTGCTCCAAAGGGCGTTTCACACATTAACTCAGTCTTTGCAGCAACCCAGAAGAAGGTACTATGACTTATGCCATCACACAGATGAGGGTACAGAAGCACAGAGCGTCAGTGACTTGCCCAGAACCAGGCTTTGGCCCCCGTTCAGTCTGGGGCCAGTGGCCAGATTTATACTCATGGTGATTCCACTCTCTCTTATGAGAAATCTCCTGCTTAGAAGGGGGTGGGAAAAGAGAGATGGGAAGTGCCAGAGAATATGACTGTGCAGGTAGTGAGGGAGACTCATGGAGCAGAATGGTGGACAAACGAGAGATTTGCAGAAAAGAACGATGATCTCACGAAGCCCAACACAGATTTGGAGCTATGTGGCCTTTAGGTAAGAAGAAATGAGAGGCCTAGAAAATACACAGAAAGCCAGGGGAAAAAGAGTTTAGAGAAGGGCAAAAAGGGTAAGGGAAAACAACAATTTGAGGCCACTATGTTTTATATAACAGATGTGGGGAAATCGTGTTGATTTGGTGAAAAATTACAAATGTGTGTATATGCAGAGATGAACATATGTGTATAAGTTTTATAAGGATCTCAAAAGAATGAATAAAATAGTGTCTATTGAAAATACTTTGGGGACTTCCAGGGTGGTCCAGTGGGTGAGACTTGTGCTCCCAGCGAAGGGGGCCTGGGTTCCATCCCTGGTTGGGGAACTAGATCCCACCTGCATGCCGCAACTAAAGATCCCATGTGTCTCAACTAAGACCTGACGTAGCCAAAATAAATAAATAAATTAAAATAGATCTTGAAAAAAAAAAAAGGAAAAGAAAATACTTGAAGAGGAGCAAAGGGACCTAGACGTGGGAGCACGTTGTCGTTTTCTGAAGATTGATGTCAGGAGAGGGATGTTGCAGTCGGATGGGGCAGGCAGGTAACACCCCCGCCCTTAGCAGCAAGGAGCGTAACCTCTGATCAGGGCTTTGGACTTTGCGGGGCTGGACATGACATGAGGGGCCCTTGGAAGGAACACTGGGAGGGTCGAAGGTCAAACAGTATGTCAGATAAAGTTGTATGGTTCAAATAATTTATTACATTGAGATTATTTATGTGATTAGTTTTGGCAGCTAAGCCTTGTCCGTGCTGTAGTTACACAAACGGTCCACATCCTAATAAACTTCATCCCGCAGCCCAGAACCTGGTGTGTGTGATGGGAATGGGGCTGGGGGGAGGGGGGTGTCAGAGAGAAGTGTTCTGACCTCCTCCAGTGATGACCTTCAGCTTCATCTTGGGATCTGGGGACACCAGGAACCCTGGATAGCACCCGAGGGTGGACCCCTCAGGGCAGAAGGGGGCAGGAGGGGAGAACTTCCTGTCTGGCTGTTCACAGGTCTTTAGGGTCCATCCCTCCTCAGGAAAGACCAGATGTGCAGTGGACTTCACACTGAGCTTACATGTCTGACGGTTATTCCCCTTGAGTGTTCCTGTCATTCCAAAGGTTTGCTGTTTCCATCCCTCAGCAATTCAGGGGGCCTCTGGGGACCTCCTGAATAAGCCTAGTAAAAGGGGTCAGCTTACTGTGGTGTTGCTCTCCCCCAGCTGGAGACACACATCTTTTATCTTTTCCTACATGTTTAAGTGTTAGGTGAGAAAGCACAGAATGTAGTCAGGGACCACTTTGTCTTGCAAGGGAGCAAGGAGGAGACGGGCCAGCCACCTGCTGGGATACTCTGGGGGGCCAGCAGGGAAGTGGGCTCCCAGCTTTAACTTCCACTCTCTTTTTGACCACCCACTTTTTTTTTTTTTTGCTGTACCTGGGACTCTCACTGTTGTGGCCTCTCCCTTTGCGGAGCACAGGCTCCGGGCGCGCAGGCTCAGCGGCCATGGCTCACGGGCCCAGCTGCTCCGCGGCATGTGGGATCTTCCCGGACCAGGGCACGAACCCGTGTCCCCTGCATTGGCAGGCAGACTCTCAACCACTGCGCCACCAGGGAAGCCCTGACCACCCACTTTTTGATGTCATACACCTTCAGTCTTGTGACTTGGTTGTCCTCCAGCTTTTAGCCTACCCCTAGCATCCCACCAGTGCCCCGTGGTGGGTGTTTTCACTCTCCTACTAGTTCCCTTAATGTCCTCCCACTGTTCCCGTTGAACAAACTCTGGCTCTGGCTCCCCAAGCACGGCAGCCCTGCCAGCCAGCAGCCCCTGCACTGCTGTGTTGATGTAGAGCACCAACTGCAAAGGGCAGACACAGCCCCACCAAGGTGAAGGACTCCCTGCCTATTGCTTAATTCCTCCCTGGCAATCCACACCATGTGCCAGGTCGTGAGGAATGTGAATTCGTGACCAACCCCCAACTGCCTGGCCTCCTTCCAGGCCACGGCTGAGTTCTGGGAGGCCCAAGGGCTACTGTGCAACATGGGACTGTTGACCTGAAACACACTGCCAGATATTTCTCCAGCAAAGATGGGTTTATTTGGGATCTGCAGAGAATTGCCCTTAACCGTCTGTGACCACGCTGAGCCATGTGCAAGTTCCCGTGGGGCAAGGGAAGGAGAACACTTTAAAACAAAATTTAAATAGAGGAAAATGAAGTTGGGAGGCTCTAGTAAACAAAGAGTCGGTGGCTTTCATTGGCTGAACTCTTGCCAGGGAAGAAGAGTCTTTCTTCTTCCTGTTGGGCCCTGTGATCATCTCAGGACGTGAGAGCTCCCCCTTCTGGTGGCCCAGCTCTATTTAATGGAGATTTCCATCTGTTAATTTTTTACAGGACTAGGGAAAGCCAGTTCCTCGTACCTCATCTTCCTTTCTTTTCTCCGTTTTCACCCACTTATTGTCCTTCTGGGCATCTGTTCTCTTCTGTGCGTCTTCCCCTTGACCACTGCCAAGCTCTCTCTCTCTATATGCTTTATGGTCAACAAACTTACTGACATGATTCCATAAACACCCATCTTCAGGGAACATTCATCCCTATATCTTTGTCTTCAAAGAAAACCTGGTCCCCCTTTCTGAGGACAAAGTTTTGTCCTTAGTCTTTTTAGGTGGAGCTTCCTCTGCGTCTAACTTCCCATATTCTTCAGGTGGTGGGGGGTTGATGACCTTGCTGCTCAAGCCTCAATACTTCTTCCACGCTCGGCCATCTGGCTGCACTGCCCCCTCCCGTGCTTCCTGCTGTTGTCTCCCGATTTGGAGACATTTGGTGTCAAACCATGGCACAGTTTCGCTCCCACCAAACAGGAGGAGTTACTTCAACGTCCGTGTAGATGACCCATCCAGTGTCCTAGACTTTCAATTTTGTGATCCAATCCCCGCTCTGCCGTAGCTACTATCTACTCCCCAGGCCGTTGCATTTCCCCGAATTGCTGTACTTGCTGCAATCGCATCCCTCCTCTGACCAATCCTCTGGTCCTTTTGGTTGACTTGTTCAAATACCACCACTGCTCCCGTTTTCTGGCAGCACCAGGCCCTCCTGTCCATCATTCCACCTGTCTTCTCCCTCCACCGGTTTCCTCCTGCCTTCCCTCCCTATCCTACTTAGATACATCGTTTCATTCATTCTCTGGTCAACAACCAAATCCCTTGACCTTTGTCCTCTCATTGCTTCTTCTTTGTCAAAATTCAAACCTAAATGAACCCAACCATTCTCCTCTCTAGCTTGGGCACGAACCCCAGAGTTACATTAGAGGAAATCGCACAACTAGGCAGGTTGCTATCCTGAGAATATCGTGGCACTAACCCCAGCTGTACACTGAGCACTGACTACTTCCCAGGAATCCTACCATCCTGCTGCCCTACCTTCTGTACCTCAAATCTCTGTCCCTCTTGTCCCCATGTCCGCCCCAGGAGGTGTTCTTGCCTCTCACTTCACAAGGAAGGTGTAAACGAGCAAGCAGAAACTTCTTCAACTCTCTCTTCCAGATGAATAAAGCTATCTGCAGCTATACCCACCCACTCTATCCTGCTCCCTAATCCCACAGCTTATCCAAGTCAGTCCCTCTACCTTTGCCAGATGCTCCCACCATCTCAGAAAACTCTCTCACCTGTACCTTCAACCTCTCTCTCTACTGGCTAATATTGTCAACATCGAAACACGTTCAAATATCTTTTTAAAAAAATCACTCCCCTAACTCTATATTTCCATTCAGATACCATTCGATTTTATCCCCTCTTCAGAGCCAATTTTCTTGGATGAGGTATATAGATTTGTTGCAGGAATGGGGATCCTTTCCAGGGCCTGAGAGTGGGCTCTTGTCTAATATTTGGAAATGAATTGTCCAAGGAGACACACGTGCCTTGACAAAGCAAAAGATTTTATTGGGAAAGGGTTTCCCGGGCAGAGAGCAGCAGGGTAAGGAAACCCAGGAGAACTGCTCTGTCACATGGCTCAGTCTCAGGTTTTACGGTAATGGGGTTAGTTTTCGGGTTGTCTCTGGCCAATCATCTTGCTTGGTCCATATTTGGTCTGACTTAGGGTCCTTCCTGGTGGCGCTCACATCTCTCAGCCAAGATGGATTGCAGCGAGAAGCACTCTGGGAGGTTGATAGGGGTTGCAATGAATCTGTAGATTGCTTTGGATAGTAGAGTCATTTTCACAGTGTTGATTCTTCCAATCCAAGAACATAGGATATCTCTCCATCTGTTTGTATCATCTTTAATTTATTTCTTCAGTGTCTTATAGTTTTCTGCATACAGGTCTTTTGTCTCCTTAGGAAGGTTTATTCCTAGATATTTTATTCTTTTTGTTGCAGTGGTAAATGGGAGTGTTTCCTTAATTTCACTTCCAGATTTTTCATCATTAGTGTATAGGAATGCCAGAGATTTCTGTGATTTAATTTTGTATCCTGCTACTTTACCAAATTCATTGATTAGGTCTAGCAGTTTTCTGGTAGCATCTTTAGGATTCTCTATGTAGAGTATCATGTCATCTGCAAACAGTGACAGCTTTACTTCTTCTTTTCCGATTTGGATTCCTTTTATTTCCTTTTCTTCTCTGATTGCTGGGGCTAAAACTTCCAAAACTATGTTGAATAAGAGTGGTGAGAGTGGGCAACCTTGTCTTGTTCCTGATGTTAGTGGAAATGCTTTCAGTTTTTCACCATTGAGGATGATGTTGGCTGTGGGTTTGTCATATATGGCCTTTATTATGTTGAGGAAAGTTCCCTCTATGCCTACGTTCTGCAGGGATTTTATCATAAATGGGTGTTGAATTTTGTCAAAAGCTTTCTCTGCATCTATTGAGATGATCATATGGTTTTCCTCCTTCAATTTGTTAATATGGTGTATCACATTGATTGATATAAGTATATTGAAGAATCCTTGCATTCCTGGAATAAACCCCACTTGATCATGGTGTATGATCCATTTAATGGGCTGTTGGATTCTGTTTGCTAGTATTTTGTTGAGGATCTTTGCATCTATGTTCATCAGTGATATTGGCCTGTAGTTTTCTTTCTTTGTCACATCCTTGTCTGGTTTTGGTATCAGGGTGATGGTGGCCTCATAGAATGAGTTTGGGAGTGTTCCTCCCTCTGCTATATTTTGGAAGAGTTTGAGAAGCATAGGTGTTAGCTCTTCTCTAAATGTTTGATAGAATTCGCCTGTGAAGCCATCTGGTCCTGGGCTTTTGTTTGTTGGAAGATTTTTAATCACAGTTTCAATTTCAGTGCTTGTGATTGGTCTGTTCATATTTTCTATTTCTTCCTGATTCAGTCTGGGCAGGTTGTGCATTTCTAAGAATTTGTCCATTTCTTCCAGGTTGTCCATTTTATTGGCATAGAGTTGCTTGTAGTAATCTCTCATGATCTTTTGTGTTTCTGCAGTGTCAGTTGTTACTTCTCCTTTTTCATTTCTAATTCTATTGATTTGAGTCTTCTCCCTTTTTTTCTTGATGAGTCTGGCTAATGGTTTATCAATTTCGTTTATCTTCTCAAAGAACCAGCTTTTAGTTTTACTGATCTTTGCTATCGTTTCCTTCATTTCTTTTTCATTTATTTCTGATCTGATTTTTAAAATTTCTTTCCTTCTGCTAACTTTGGGTTTTTTTGTTCTTCTTTCTCTAATTGTTTTAGATGCAACGTTAGGTTGTTTATTCAAGATGTTTCCTGTTTCTTAAGGTAGGATTGTATTGCTATAAACTTCCCTCTTAGAACTGCTTTTGCTGCATCTCATAGATTTTGGGTCGTCATGTCTCCATTGTCATTTGTTTCTAGGTATTTTTTTATTTCCTCTTTGATTTCTTCAGTGATCACTTCGTTATTAAGTAGTGTATTGTTTAGCCTCCATGTGTTTGTATTTTTTACAGATCTTTTCCTGTAATTGATATCTAGTCTCATGGTGTTGTGGTCAGAAAAGATACTTGATACAATTTCAATTTTCTTAAATTTACCAAGGCTTGATTTGTGACCCAAGATATGATCTATCCTGGAAATGTTCCATGAGCATTTGAGAAAAATGTGTATTCTGTTGTTTTTGGATGCAATGTCCTATAAATATCAATTAAGTCCATCTTGTTTAATGTATCATTTAAAGCTTGTGTTTCCTTATTTATTTTCATTTTGGATGATCTGTCCATTGGTGAAAGTGGGGTGTTAAAGTCCCCTACTATGAATGTGTTACTGTCGATTTCCCCTTTTATGGCTGTTAGTATTTGCCTTATGTATTGAGGTGCTCCTATGTTGGGTGCATAAATATTTACAGTTGTTATATCTTCTTCTTGGATCGATTCCTTAATCATTATGTAGTGTCTTTGTCTCTTCTAATAGTCTTTATTTTAAAGTCTATTTTGTCTGATACGAGAATTGCTACTCCAGCTTTCTTTTGGTTTCCATTTGCATGAAATATCTTTTTCCAACCCCTTACTTTCAGTCTGTATTTGTCTCTAGGTCTGAAGTGGGTCTCTTGTAGACAGCAAATATATGGGTCTTGTTTTTGTATCCATTCAGCCAATCTGTGTCTTTTGGTGGGAGCATTTAGTCCATTTACATTTAAGGTAATTATCGATATGTATGTTCCTATTCCCATTTTCTTAATTGTTTTGGGTTCGTTATTGTAGGTCTTTTCCTTCTCTTGTGTTTCTTGCCTAGAGAAGTTCCTTTAGCAGTTGTTGTAAATCTGGTTTGGTGGTGCTGAACTCTCTCAGCTTTTGCTTGTCTGTAAAGGTTTTAATTTCTCCATCAAATCTGAATGAGAACCTTGCTGGGTAGAGTAATCTTGGTTGCAGGTTTTTCTCCTTCATCACTTTAAATATGTCCTGCCAGTCCCTTCTGGCTTGCAGAGTTTCTGCTGAAAGATCAGCTGTTAACCTTATGGGGATTCCCTTGTGTGTTATTTGTTGTTTTTCCCTTGCTGCTTTTAATATGTTTTCTTGGTATTTAATTTTTGACAGTATGATTAATATGTGTCTTGGTGTATTTCTCCTTGGATTTATCCTGTATGGGACTCTCCGTGCTTCCTGGACTTGATTAACTATTTCCTTTCCCATATTAGGGAAGTTTTCAACTACAATCTCTTCAAATATTTTCTCAGTCCCTTTCTTTTTCTCTTCTTCTTCTGGAACCCCTATAATTCGAATGTTGGTGCGTTTAATGTTGTCCCAGAGGTCTCTGAGACTGTCCTCAGTTCTTTTCATTCTTTTTTCTTTATTCTGCTCTGCAGTAGTTATTTCCACTATTTTATCTTCCAGGTCACTTATCCGTTCTTCTGCCTCAGTTATTCTGCTATTGATCCCATCTAGAGTATTTTTCATTTCATTTATTGTGTTGTTCATCGCTGTTTGTTTCATCTTTAGTTCTTCTAGGTCCTTGTTAAATGTTTCTTGCATCTTGTCTATTCTATTTCCAAGATTTTGGATCATCTTTACTATCATTATTCTGAATTCTTTTTCAGGTAGACTGCCTATTTCCTCTTCATTTGTTAGGTCTGGTGGGTTTTGATCTTGCTCCTTCATCTGCTGTGTGTTTTTCTGTCTTCTCATTTTGCTTATCTTACTGTGTTTGGGGTCTCCTTTTTGCAGGCTGCAGGTTTGTAGTTCCTGGTGTTTTCGGTGTCTGTCCCCACTGGCTAAGGTTGGTTCAGTGGGTTGTGTAGGCTTCCTGGTGGAGGGGACTAGTGCCTGTGTTCTGGTGGATGAGGCTGGATCTTGTCTTTCTGGTGGTCAGGTCCACGTCTGGTGGTTTGTTTTGGGGTGTCTGTGGACTTGTTATGATTTTAGGCAGCCTCTCTGATAATGGGTGGGGTTGTGTTCCTGTCTTGCTAGTTGTTTGGCATAGGATGTCCAGCACTGTAGCTTGCTGGTCGTTGAGTGAAGCCGGGTGCTGGTGTTGAGATGGAGATCTCTGGGAGACTTTTGCCGTTTGATATTATGTGGAGCTGGGAGGTCTCTTGTGGACCAGTGCCCTGAAGTTGGCTCTCCCACCTCAGAGGCACAGCACTGACTCCTGGCTGCAGCACCAAGAGCCTTTCATCCACATGGCTCAGAATAAAAGGGAGAAAAAGTAGAAAGAAAGAATTAGTAGAAGAAGAAAGAAAGAAAGGAAGGAGGGAGGGTGGGAGGGAGGAAGGAAAGAAGGAGGGAAGGAAGGAAAAAAAGAAAGAAAGAAGATAAAGTAAAATAAAATAAAGTTATTAAAATAAAAAATAATTATTAAGAAAAAAATTAAAAAAAACAAAACGGATAGAACCCTAGGACAAATGGTGGAAGCAAAGCTATACAGACAAAAATCTCACACAGAAGCATACACATACACACTCACAAAGAGAGGAAAAGGGGAAAAAATCATAAATCTGGCTCTCAAAGTCCACCTCCTTAATTTGGGATGATTCATTGTCTATTCATGTATTCCACAGACGCAGGGTACATCAAGTTGACTGTGGAGCTTTAATCCACTGCTCCTGAGGCTGCTGGGAGAGATTTCCCTTTCTCTTCTTTGTTCTCACAGCTCCCGGGGCTCAGCTTTGGATTTGGCCCCGCCTCTGCGTGTAGGTCACCGGAGGGCGTCTGTTTTTTTCGCTCAGACTGTTCGGGGTTAAAGGAGCCGCTGATTCAGGGCTCTGGCTCACTCAGGCCGGGGGCGGGGCACGGAGGGCAGGGCGGGCCTGCGGCGACAGAGGCCGGCGTGACGTTGCACCAGCCTGAGGCGCGCCGTGCGTTCTCCCGGGGAAGTTGTCCCTGGATCCCGGGACCCTGGCAGTGGCGGGCTGCACAGGCTCCCCAGAATGGGGGTGTGGAGAGTGACCTGTGCTCGCACACAGGCTTCTTGGTGGCGGCAGCAGCAGCCTTAGCGTCTCATGCCCGTCTCTGGGGTCCGCGCTTTTAGCCGCGGCTCGCGCCCGTCTCTGCAGCTCCTTTAAGCGGCGCTCTCAATTCCCTCTCCTCGCGCACCAGGAAACAAAGAGGGAAGAAAAAGTCTCTTGCCTCTTCGGTAGGTCCAGACTTTTCCCCGGACTCCCTCCCGGCCAGCCGTGGCGCACTAACCCCCTTCAGGCTGTGTTCACGCCGCCAACCCCAGTCCTCTCCCTGCGCTCCGACCGAAGCCCGAGCCTCAACTCCAGGCCCCGCCCGCCCCGGCGGGTGAGCAGACAAGCCTCTCGGACTGGTGAGTACTGGTCGGCCCTGATCCTCTAGTGTGGGAATCTCACCGCTTTGCCCCCCACACCCCTGTTGCTGTGCTCTCCGCGGCTCCGAAGCTTTCCCCCTGCGCCACCCGCAGTCTCCGCCCGGGAAGGGGCTTCTAATGTGTGGAAAGCTTTCCTCCTTCACGGCTCCCTCCCACTGGTGCAGGTACCGTCCCTATCCTTTTGTCTCTGTTTTCTTTTGCCCTACTCAGGTACGTGGGGAGTTTCTTGCCTTTTGGGAGGTCTGAGGTCTTCTGCCAGCGTTCAGTAGGTGTTCTGTAGGAGTTGTTCCACGTGTAGATGTATTTCTGGTGTATCTGTGGGGAGGAAGGTGATCTCCGCGTCTTACTCTTCCGCCATCTTCCCGGAAGCCTCCGGGATTGTATTCTTGCTTTCTCTGATAGTTCTTTATTAGTGTATACAAAAACAACAGATTTCTGTGTATTAATCTTGTATCCTGCAACTTCACTGAATTCATTTATTAGTTCTAATAGTTTTTTTGTCCATTTCCTCTAGGTTGTCCCATTTGTTTGAATGTAACTGTTTGTACTATTGTCTTATAGTTTTTTTTATCTCTGTGATACTTGTCATTATTTCTCCTCTTTCTTATTTTGCTTATTTGAGTCTTTCTTTTTTTTATTGAAGTGTAGTTGATTTACAATGTTGTGTTAGTTTCAGGTATACAGCAAAGTGATTCAGTTATATGTGTGTATATATATACATTTATATATGTATTTCAGATTAGTTTCCATTATAGGTTATTACAAGATATTGAATATAATTCCCTGTGCTATACAGTATATCCTCATTGATTATCTATTTTATGTATAGTAGTTTGTTAATTCCATACTCTCAATTCCTCCTTCCCCGCCCCATCCCTTTCCCCTTTGGTAACCATAGCTGTCTGCTTGTAGAGAGGTGAATCTCCACCAAACCCAGGTGTCTGTGGGCTCTTCCAATACAATAGAAAATGAATCTAGTTAGGTCTCAGTCTAGAGGGGAAGGCAAATGTATAAGCAAATAATTGTGATTAGTGATGTGACAGAAGTCCAATTTTCTGGGCCTGTTTTTTATTCCTCAAGAATTTTCTATCCGTTCTCAATGACTCATTTGCAAATCTGATATTGGGCCACTTATTGAAATGCTGTAATGTTCATAAAGGGTTACTTCATGGGGATTATTATTTCTCTGTCTCTTCCTCATTCCCAGTTCTCCAGCGTTTCCTCCACACCCCACTTGGACATTTCAGCTTCTACCCATTTGAGTGGGCATCCTCTTCTTCAGGTTCTTACTTAGAATGGTCCTTCACCTGATGGCCTTTAAATGCTTAATTCCACTTTAATAAGGGTCCTGTCTGCTCTTGCTGTGTCCTTTCCCTCCTGGATGGCAGGGCTGTGACAAGATGATAGGCTCGGTTGACAAAACGTTTGTTGAGGAATTTGGAAGGAAGCCTATTAAAAACTTAGCTCTGGGGCTTCTCTGGCGGCACAGTGGTTAAGAATCCATCTGTCAGTGCAGTGGACATGGGTTCGAGCCCTGCTCTGGGAAGATCCCACATGCCCCGGAGCACCTAAGTCTGTGCGCCACAACTACCGAGCCCACTCGCCTAGAGCCTATGCTCCGCAACAAGAGAAGCCACTGCAATGAGAAGCCCGCGCACCACAACGAAGAGCAGCCCCTGCTCGCCACAACTAGAGAAAGCCCGCGCACAGCAACAAAGACCCAATGCAGCCAAAAATAAACAAATTTATAAAACAAATAAAAAAACTTAGCTCTGGCAGGTTGCACAGGTTTTCCAGTAGATGGCAGCAGTGCATGAGCTGTGCAAACACCAGTTCCCAACCCTTGAAACAGAGCATGAACAGAGAAAGTCAGTGAATGACCCGTTCCTAAACAAGCGCCCAGTGAGCTCCCTAATGCATGGGCTACGTTCTGTCCATGAAGAGACCGAGGGATGGCTCCTTGTTTGGAGAGTTTTATGTATTAATGCAAAGTGGGTGTGTAGATTTTACGAATCACTAAAACAGTTGACTACTAGGGGTCAAAGTCTCAAAGTCCCTCATTAATAAGATGGTCTTCCTGTTAGAGGTGGCCTGTTTTCTAATAGTTTACAGCCAAGTTGTCAACTAACTAACCAGATACAATAGGATTGGGCTCTTCATTTCTTCTTGTAGGCTGTTTTGGTGTTTCATGTTGATGTACTGTAGTCAGAGTCAGTCTCTCTCTCTCTCTCTCTCCCTCTCCATACTTCATCTTATTCCTTCCCATCCCGTTCCCTCTCCCCATGCCCATGTTTGGCTGTCCTACTGCTTGATGTACAGGGGTATGAGGATACACATTGCCATTTAGGGTATCCTGGAGACATGGGCTTTCCATTAGAGAGTCATTTGTTGGAGAGGTGTTCTCTTTACGTTTGTATTTTAAGTGAGTCAAGGTGTTACGAAAACTGGGATAGGTAATATATTAGCTGCTTATATACCACTGATGCAAATTCATTTATCTGTACTAATTAAGGCTTAGCACCCTAAATGAATGGAACATGACAAGTAAGCTTTTAAAAAAACATAGAGTAATACATGTTAAATGTAAAAAAAAAAAACAAAAAGGAGGAAATACATTTTGGTATGTATATTCATATAGTCCCCCCCACCACTGCCAAACTGATATCATTCTGTGTATACTGTACAGACGTAGTTTTTAGTAATATCATTTTAAATGACTGGCTAGTTCTCGATTCTAAGGAAGTATAATATGTTTAATCCCCTATTTTTGGGTAGTTATGTTGGTTTTCATTTTTTCTATTATAATTAATTCTTTAATGAACATACTTGCAGATAAATATTTGTATTCATTCATGATTATAGCCTTAGTACAAATTGCTAGAAGCTGAATTCTTTAGTCAAAAGGTATGCCCATTTTGAGACGATAAGCATCATCAAAGTGACCTTGAGAAAGTGTGTATGAGCCCTCGTGTCCTCTCTAACACTGAATATAATAACTTTTTTTTTTTTTTTTTTTGCGTTATGCGGGCCTCTCACTGCTGTGACCTCTCCCATTGTGGAGCACAGGCTCCAGACGCGCAGGCTCAGCGGCCATGGCTCACGGGCGCAGGCGCTCCGCGGCATGTGGGATCCTCCCAGACCGGGGCACGAACCCACGTCCCCTACATCGGCAGGCGGACTCTCAACCACTGCGCCACCAGGGAAGCCCTGAATATAATAACTTTTAAAATAGTATTGCCAATTTGATAGTTGAGAGTATTCTATTTTTTGTGTTATTTGTGTTACTGTTTCTTATCTTTATTAACCATTCGTACTTATTCTTTGTGAACTGTATATTCATGTCATTTGTCCGTTTACAATTTATAGTGATTTTTCCTCATTGATTTGTATAAACTCTTTGTATGTGAATTATATTTACCCTTTTCCTGTAGTGTATTTACAAATATTTTCTCCAATTTTACTTGCTTTTTTTTTTTTTTCTGTTTTGGTGGCACCAGGTGGCATGTGGGATCCTAGTTCCCCGACCAGGGCTCGAACTGGTGCTCCCTGCAGTGGAAGCGTGGAGTCTTAACCACTGGACCACCAGGGAAGTCCCGTCACTTGGTTTTTAAAAGTTAAAATAAGTGTTAATTTTTTAAAATTTTATTTATTTTATTTTTGGCTGCACTGGGTCTTCGCTGCTGCGCGCGGGCTTTCTCTGGTTGCAGTGAGCAGGGGCTACTCTTTGTTGTGGTGTGCGGGCTTCTCATTGTGGTGGCTTCTCTTGTTGCGGAGCATGGGCTCTAGGCACATGGGCTTCAGTAGTTGTGGTGCGCGGGCTTCAGTATTTGTGGCACATGGGCTCTAGAGCTCAGTCTCAGTAGTTGTGGCTCATGGGCTTAGTTGCTCCGCGGCAGGTGGGATCTTCCCGGACCAGGGCTCGAACCCGTGTCCCCTGCATTGGCAGGTGGATTCTTAACCACTGTGCCACCAGGGAAGCCCCAAATAAGTGTTAATTTTAATTTTAAAATAGCTTTATTGAAGTGTAATTGACATAGACTGATAAAGGTAATGACCAAAAAGACAATGAACATTTCAATTACCCTGAAAGTTTCACTGAACCCATGTAATTCCTCTCTCTGTCCCCTCCCTGCCTCCTATCCCTATCCCCAGGCAACCGTTAACCTGCTTTCTGTCACTATGAATTAATTTGGATTTTCTAGAATTTTTATGTAAATGGAATCATGTGGTAAGGATGATTCATTTTACCTGGCTTCTTTCTCTTTGTCTGGCTTCGTTCTCTCAGTATAATTCCCTTTATTTTCATCCATGTTGTTGCGTATCTCAAGAGTTCATTTCTTTTTCATCGCTGGGTAGTATTACATCACAGAGACAGGTTGTTTATTCATTCGCTTGTTAATAGACATTTGGATTATTTCCAGTTTATGCCTATAACATAAAAACTGTTATGGACTTTCTTGTACAGTTGGACATATGTGTTCATATGTAGATACCTAGGCGTGGAATGGCTAGGTCACACGGCACGTTTGACTTTTTAAAGGAAATTGCCCAGCTTCTTCCAAGTGGTTGCACCACTTTACGTTTCCACCAGCAGATGAGAGTTCCAGTTGCTTCCTCCCCTAACTAATACACAGTATGGTCTGTCTTTTTAATATTTAAATTGCGTTTCCTCAATGACGCATATGCTTATTTGCTGTCTGTCTATCTTCTCTGGCACTTAATATTGTTGATATTTAAGCATTTAAAAATATTCTGGATTCAAGTTCTTAGGTATTCTTTCCCAGTTTATGGATTGCCTTTTCATTCTCCACTGAATTGCCTTTGTACTTATATTAAAAAACAGATGTCCATCTCTGTGTGGACCTATTTCTGAACTTTATAGTCTGTGGTGTTGACCTATTTTTCTGTCTTGACTCCAGTGTCCCACTGTCTTGATAATCAGTCTTGAAATCAGTTAGTTTTAGTTCTCAAACTTAGTTCTCCTTTTTCAAAGTTGCTTGGGCTATTCTGGAACTTCTGTATGAATTTTAGAATCAGTTTGTCAGTTTTTACAGAAAAAGCCTGATTGGAATCGCATTGACTGGATAGATCAATTTGGGGGAGAATTAACATTCTAACAATATTGAATTTTCTGACCTGTAAACATGGTACATCTCTCCATTTATTAAGGTCTTTATAGAATTTCTATCAGCATATACATTTTTATTTTAATTATATATATTTTAAAATTATATATATATATTTTCTTTATAATAGTTTTGGAGTTACAGAAAAATTGTGAAGATAGTACAGAGATTTCCCATGTACTCCACACCCAGTTTCCCCTAATATTAACGTCTTATGTAAGCGTGGCACATTTGTCAAATTTAGTGAACCAATATTGATATGCTATTAATAATAAAGTCCATACTTTGCTCATGTATCCTTAGTTTCCACCTGATGTCCTTTTTCTGGTCCAGGATCCCACCCAGGACACCACATTATTAGTCGTCATGTCTCCTTAGGCTCCTCTTGGCTGTGCAGTTTTTCAGATTTCCCTTGTGTTTGATGATCTTGATAGTTTTGAGGAGTACTGGCCAGGCGTTTTGAAGAATGTCCCTCAATAGGGATTTGTCAGATGTTTTTTCTCATGATTAGACTGGAGTTATTGGTTTTTGGAGGATGACCACAAAGGTAAAGTGTCATATTGTCTCTCATCACATCATATCAAGGGTATATACTATCGACATAGCTTATTACTATTGATGTAAATCTTGGTCTCCTGATTGAGGTAGTGTTTTTCAGGTTTCTCTTCTGTGAAGTTACCCTTTTTTTCCTTCATTACTTACTGTCCCCTTTGGAAGGCAGTCATTACAGTAAGTTCCCTACATACGAACCTTCAAGTTGCGAACTTTCAAAGATGCAAAACTGGATCGTTTGAAAAAACTGGATTGTTTTTTCAAGAAGGTAGATAACATTAAATCCAGCAAGGAACCAGAACCTGCGCCATCAGCATCAGGCGTGAGTGACATTGCAGCCTACCCTCCCTCTCCTATCGCTGACGATCCTTCAGCTCTACCATCTCCCACCTCCTCTCCCTCCTCCAGTCAGTAACTCTTCTTGCCTGTTCACTCCATGCCAGCCCCTGGATGCCAGCTGTTGTTCTGTACTACTGTACTTTCCAAGGTACTGCACTGTAAGATTAAAAATGTTTTCTTTATTTTTTTGTTTCTTTTTATGTATTATTTGTGTGAAAAGTATTATAAACCTATCACAGTACAGTACTATATAGCTGATTGTGTTAGTTGGGTACCTGTGCTAACTTTGTTGGACTTAACGAACAAATTAGACTTACAAACACACTCTCCGAACGGAACTCGTTAGTATGGAAGGGACTTACTTTATGCACATTTTGCACTGAAGGAGTGAAGAGTTATGCCCCACTTCTTTAAGGGCAGAGCATGTAGATTTTTAGTGACACATCTTTCATGTTTGTCAGATTTATCCCTAAGTACTTTGTATTTTTGATGTTATTTTATATGAGATTGTTTCATAGATTCTAAGTTCCAATTTTTCATTGTTAGTGTTTAGAAATACGGTCATCTTCGTATATCAATCTTGCAATCTTGATAATCTTGCTTATATGTCCCAGTAGCTTTTTGTAGGTCCTATTTGATTTTCTACCTAGACAACCAGGTAGTCTGCAAATAAAAACAATTTTGCTTCTTTCTTTCTAATCTTGTTGCCTTTATTTTTCGTGCCTTATTTTTTAAAACATTTTTAAAATTAATTAATTAAAAATTAATTAATTAACTTTTGGCTGCCCTAGGTCTTTGTTGCTGTGCATGGGCTTTCTCTAGTTGTGGTGAGCGGGGGCTACTCTTCATTGCCGTGCACAGGCTTCTCATTGCGGTGGCTTCTCTTGTTGCAGAGCACAGGCTCTAGGCACTCGGGCTTCAGTAGTTGTGGCGCACGGGCTTAGTTGCTCTGCGCATGTGGGATCTTCCTGGACCAGGGCTCGAACCCATGTTCCCTGCATTGGCAGGCGGATTCTTAACCACTGCGCCATGAGGGAAGTCCCATATAATTTCCTTTCTTTTATTTGCTTTGGGTTTAATTTGCCCTTCTTTTTCCAGTTTCCCACAGTGAATCTGAACTATTTCTTGTTTTCTAATATAGGCCTTTAGTGCCATAAATCTTACCCTAGTTACTGTTTTACTTTCTTCTTTTATCCATGAGTTATTGAGACGTATGTTAGTTTCTAAATATTTGAAGATTATCTAGAGATCTTTCTGTTATTCATTTCTATGTTAACTTAATTGTAGTTAAAGAACATATTTTATATGACTTAAATAACTTTAAATTTATTGAGAATTGTTTTATGGCCCTAAATGTGGTCCATCTTGGAAAATGTTCCAAGCACACTTGAGATGAATGGATTTTCTGCTGTTGGGGGATGAAGTGTTCTGTAAATGTCAGTAGGTCAAGTTGGCTGATAGAATCATTCAAATCTCCTGATGTCCACAGCGATAATCTGTCTACTTCTTACATTAACTCATCCCGGTATGTTAGCTGAGAACAATTTGATCTGAAATTGTAGAACAACATTCAAGTGGAGCCAGTAACATTCTTATTTTGTTTTCCACATTATTGAGAGACCATCACTATAACATTTTCCAAAGTGACTTCCTATAAAATACTAGTCTGATGAGATGCTCTGTGCAAACAATGTCCTATAAGGTCAAAGGGTTATGGAACATTTGGAAAGTTAGAATCCACATAAGCACATAAAAGCCTGTTTAATGTGGTTAGTCATTTCTCAAGTTTATTTGACCACAGCTCCATTTCTACACTTACTGATAAAATCCCTCAGTACTAAAATTATTTAGAACACATTTTAAGAAATACCAAATACGGCTATTGTGTTCACATAGTTATTCTTTATCATGCTAGGAACGTGTTTTTTAAAGCCTATTTTTAGAAAGAATTCTCTTTTTTTTTAAAGAACAGATGCCAAACTGTAACAAATACTATTGGGATGATTATGTGATTTTTCCTTTTTGATCTATTAAAGTGACAAATCAAATTAACTCAGACATATTATTTTTTTATCAGAAAACTGATATCAATGTGTTAGAATTTTATTTAGACTTTTTGGGTATATTTTTGTAATTGAGATTGGTCTATTTTTTATGTATATGCTAATTTGGTCAGATTTTGGCTTTAGGGCTATGATATGTTCTTCAACTAATTGGGATTGTTTCCTTTTGTTTCTGTGTTACAGAATAGTTTACATAGCATAAGAATTGTCTGTTTTTTGAAAGTTCAAAAAGACTTGCCCATAAAACTGTCTGTGCTGGGCTTCCCTGGTGGCACAGTGGTTGAGAGTCCGCTTGCCGAGGCAGGGGACACGGGTTCGTGCCCCGGTCCGGGAAGATCCCACATGTCGCGGAGCGGCTGGGCCCATGAGCCATGGCTGCTGAGCCTGCGCGTCCGGAGCCTGTGCTCCGCAACGGGAGAGGCCACAACAGTGAGAGGCCCACGTACCACAAAAAAAAAAACAAAAACAAAACTGTCTGTGCTTAGAGCCATAACTAGGTTATAAATGTACGCAATTAAGGGAATGTGATTTGCTTTGTATGTAAAGACTGGGGGATTATTAAATGCTTGATGTATTGAAGAGGCCTCCTTAAAGTAATAGAGCCCCTTGACATCCATTCCAAGAAAAGATGGGCTCCCTCTGTGTTATTTGACTTAGGGTTTCCCTTTTTCAGGAAGCTAAGACTTTAAGTAAAAGGTGTAAACTGTATGTTGACTAGAACAGAGGCCCCTGGCTATATCTTTACCAGCAACAGAAGAAACGATGTTGTTTAAACACTTCTCAGTCAGGACAGGATAACTTGACACTGGCCCAAAGTGAGTGAACCTGAGAGAGGTTGATGGGAACAGAGCATTCCACTAAGCAAGGGTCTCACCATCTCAGAGACAGCAGGTACAGCACAGGCCCAGTTGCCTACAGTTCCCAGTTATCAATGTCAAGGTAGTACCGTGTCATCACCCAACGTCAAAATGCTCTTCTCCACGGGCAAATCAATTCCTGTTGCCTCTTTCTTAGGGTCCGCTCTGTGTATCTGGTAATTGAACCATGAACCTGGAGGGAGGAGAAATTCACTAGCACCGCACTCCAGGCCAGCAGCTACACTAGTCCTGGGAATCCCTCTCTCTGAGGAAGCCGAGTTTAAAGCTCCTATTCTCATGGGACTTTGAGGCGAGGAAATGAGATGCCGCTGGGCTTCATGTGAACTTGGCTCCCCTCCTGCTCTCAGCGATCACACGCCTCTGTGTCTGCTGCTTTCGGCCCATGGAGACCAGTCTCCTCGCTGACTTCCCTGTCCACTTTGCTTTGCAGGTGGCTTTGGCTTGACACAGACCTAACCTTCATGATCTGACAGTTTGATTCCCTGCAGATCAAGGGTCTGACTCTACGTGTCCTGGATTCCAAACACGGAGGTCAGGGCTTTAACTGGCCTAGCACGATAAAGGTGCTCCGGGGCCCACCCTGGTCCTGTCCTCCATGATCAGCGATCATGTAGTGCATGATATAGTACAGTGTGGCCACCTACAGGAAGAATAACACAGATCCCTGTAAAATGTTCTTTACATGGCCCCCACGTTGAGGGTGAGCAGAGGGCTTCCAATATCAAAACTTGAACAAGGAGAGAGAAGGAAAATTGAAAGGCCACCATTGTAGCAGAAGTACAGGGCAATTCCTCCTCCTTCGTCCTGCTTCGCCTACCTGCTTAGCATCCTGCAGATTCCAGGGTGGAGGGAGCACAGCGCAGGGGGAAGGCAGACTGAGACCAGGGAGTCTGGATTGAGCGGCCTAGTTCAGGTTGAAAATGTTCCACGTGGAGGACCTCAGACAGGCAGACCCTCATCCCTCCAGCCCCCAGGGTGATCCAGTTATATTTAGACAATTGGAATATGGAGGAAACTCGGTTCCCCTCTAAAATCTGTCAATTAAGTATAGGATCTTTTGTTTGCTATACATAAAGCCTCTTCTTTATTCTGAGAGTACATGCGTGTGGGGAGCGTTCAGATGTCCTGTACATTTGCCCAAATGCACTAAGAAAAAGAAATGCTTTCCCTAGACACAGGACGACAGCTGTGTGCAGTCAGGCCAGCGTCTGCATGAGTCCAGACCAGGCTGCCTTGCTTCATACCTTTAAGTCACTTTGCAGAATAACAGGCAGGCCTGTGCCTGGTGACCAGTTTCCCGTCTCCTGATGCTGTGCAGGTTTTTAGGCTGTTTTTTGCCTCTGATGATAGCTCCACTCGCCTCGTTGATTGCTCTGGTCTTTGAACCTCTGTAAGCTGAATTTCATACCTGCATTTCACCAGACTTGTGGTGTGAAAGTGGTCACTTTAAAACAGACACCAGACTTTTCTAACTTTGTATCTCCCACATGCTGGTCTGACTGAAAGTTAAGCTTCCTTAAATTCTCCCCCAGTTATTTCGGGGAGTCACCTGTGTTTCCCCACATCCTCTCTGTCTCTGGTAGAGGTCCCATGCCTTTGTTTCTGGCACTGCCACACGAATGCAGTGTCACTGGCTGCCACTCTGAGTGCCACCTGGTGTCAAAGATGCCTGGTAGTGGTGACATGGTGCGGGTACAGGTGGAGGAATTGTCTTTTCCCCAGTTCCATCACACTTTGGGTAGTGGGAATTCAACAACAGAAGTGGTTCTCCATCTTGGCTGGACCTTGGAATCACCTGGGAAGCTACACAAATTCGGATGCCTCTGCCCTGGAAATCAACATTCTGATTTAATTGGTTTGAGGGAATAGCCTGGACCTTGGAAGTTTTAAAAGCTCCCCAGATTCTGACATGGTCAAGGTTGAGAATCACTAACTACCTTGCTACCTAAAGTATGGTTTGCAGACCAGGAATATGGGTAGGCGTTAGCAGTGTACAGAAATGCAAAATCTCAGGCCACATTGCCCCACCCCCCCAACCCACTGACTCAGAATCTGCATGTAAACAAGCTCCCAGGAGAATTGTGTGCAGATGAACGTTTAAGAAACACTGGCTAGGACCCTGACTGTAGTCATCCAATGTTATAAATTAGCGGGCGGTGATCAGAAGCAGTGGCACCTGCTGAAGAAGCACAGGTGTCCTTTTAACCTGAATGTGTTTATATATGTCTTTTTATGTTGAGAAGTTGCATGAGGCTCTCTGGTACGGAAGAGTGGCTGCTCAGAGCTGGAGAGATGACTGAGAATTCTTTGGCTCCTGACTCTGCAGACCTCTGGAATTGTTATAGGATGAAATGCGTATCTCCCACCCCCCATTCATAAGTTGAAGTTCTAACCCCCAGGACCTCAGATGTGACTATATTTGGAGAGGAGGTCTTCAAAGACGTAGTTAAGTTAAATGAGGTCATTAGGATGGGCCTTACAACCCAGTATGACTGCTGTTCTTATAAGAAGAGGAGATGAGGACACAGACACATAGAGGGAAGACCACCATCTACAAGCCAAGGAGAGAGGCCTCAGGGAAAACCAAGCCTGCCAACACCTTGATCTTGGACTTCCAGCCTCTAGAACTATGAGACACTATAGGTCTGTTGTTTAAGCTGTCCAGCCCGCGGTGCCTTTTTATGGGAGTCCAGCCAACTAGCACAGGGCTCCTCAGAGCTTCGCAAACTCCCTCTGCCTGCAAAGCAGTGTTCCATCTTCCTTCCCACCCTCTTTGTACCTGAATCCTTACAGCTGAACAAGCGGTTTGCATGCTTGTCTCATGTTCCTAGGAATTTCAACACTTGGTTGCGATCCAGCAAACCCAATTCCTGCAGATTTTTCATGCCCTATCCCTAGGGCCCTCCCGCTTTCTTTCAAAAAACCATCTCCTGCAGCTGCTGATGCCTCTGACTTTGCTCCAGGATGGATCATAATTGGTCCAAGGGACTAGGTGAAACAGATTTCATGCCATCTCCTCTTGTCCACATTTCTCCCCAAGACGGCGGTTCGTAAAAACGTCTTCCCCATTCCTTGTAGCCAAATTGGAAAAATAAAAGTGCTCCATGCATATCGGAAGCTGTTAATACTCAGCTCCACAACGGCCCCCAAAACGCCTTCCCCAGTCCCTGTTGCTAGCTGCTTCCCAGGTAAGGGCTGTCAGTGGAAGCCCTAGCGGGAAACCGGATACCAAGAGCTTCCTGTTTCTGGCTCAGGAAGCAGCAAGTGCAGCTGCAGCTCGGGGAGCAGCTTCCTGATCTCTGGGTAACCCCCAACCCCTCCTATTTTACGTCTGCAGTGATGCCAACACACTTGTAAGCAATACGTTGCGTTAAATTCCATTCTACTCTAACGATGCAGGGCGATTTCTGTTTCTCTGTCTGGGTATTGACTGACACAACATGCAGGTGAGCTGATGCAAACACACCCTGATCAGGCGTGTGTCTGGATGGGGTCCGGGGGGAAGGGGTCACTGGCTTCTCAAGCCAGTTTCTTCTCTGCTCTACTCAACCCCGAGCGCCTTGGCCACTGTGGCTTCTGTAGCACAGGTATGACGCTTGTCTGCCATCAACTATCATGGCTCTTACTAACGTGTTTTGCATGTGACTGACACTGGCTCTGTGCCTCAGCTCCCTCCTTCACCCATTAAAAGCGTGGTTGCGACCTCTCTGATACCTCAGTCACCTCTTGCTTCAGGCTTTTCCGGCCCCGCACATGCAACGTGCAACATTGCTGCTCTAACTCTTCCAAGCCAGCCTCCACACAGAGTCTGCCCCACTCCCATCCCTGGAAGGAGATAAAATTCATCTAAAAATCCCAAGTGTATTATTCTGGCTTCAACCAGAGAAGCAGAACCCATAGGAAAAGGGATCTAAATATGCAACAGGATAAAGGGTCAAGGGATTGTTACAGAGACGGCCTCCACAATCGTGGGAGCTGGTTAGGCAGTCTCTCTGAGGCCGTGGTCTCCACGCATGATGCTGGAGCTTTAAGTCCACGGGACACGGAGTCGGGAAGGGAAGATGAATGTCAGGGGCAGCCTGGAAGGTGCAAGCATGGCTGGAACCCCTGAGGATGGACTGAAACCGTGTCAGTTCTTGTTGCCTCTGACCTTGTGGTATGAGTGTCCTGCAGAAGGTGGAGACTTTTTTAATGCAGCTAAACACACACGCCTGGCCCAGGAGTCGGAGAGGTGGAGGGAGGCTCCCGGGGAAGGAAGAGCTGGTCCAGGTCCAGCCGCTGCTTCACGCCAGTGAGATGAGTCAGCAGATCCTCAGCAAAGTGTGCGAGCTGCTGTTTCCCCTCTGCTCTGGGACCACTCTAACCGGAAACACAAAAGAAAGGCAGTTGTGGGAAATGTAACTCAGCCCAGCCAAGGTGACACATGACCAAGACACCACCCCCAGATGAAATGGCCTTCGATTTCCTATTCCTTTGGCAGCTTCAAGACATCTTCTAGCCAGCCTCCTCCTTGAGATTTTAAAACCATCAGAGCTTCTTGAGCTAATAGGCACAATGCCAAAGGGCTACCCATTTTTCCTACGGAGTTAGAATAATTTGCAAAGGATAGAAAGTCAGTGTTACAAGAAAGCAGATGCTCATGCTCATGACTTAGATGTTTACTGTCTATCAGCATGACTCAGTTGCACGTTTAGAGCACTCTTTGATGGGGATTATAAACGTTATCTGTAAAAAATGCTGGGTGAGCTGCCTGAGACGAAGTATGACTGTCTTTGTAAAAATAAAAAATTACTTGTTTGACCTAGCTGAATCAATAGCTAAACCAATTATATTCAAAATTTAATTTTAATTCAAATAAAAGCAATTTAATTGAAAAAAATAAAACCATCAGAGCTCTTTCTCTGGGATTATTTAAAATGACACCCCCCCCGCCCCGCCCCAGAGCTATGAGACAGAACACACTACCTGGCTCTGGTCCTTTTGCTTCTCAGGGTCAAGTGTGGCCCTCACAGGTCTTTGCTGGTGTAGTGGCATATTTGTGGGGGAGGAGAAGAGCAAGGGGCTATAACAGCTGATTTTGACTAACTGGCAAAATATATTATCCTCTTCACCAACAAGAAATATACTCTCATCTTTCTCAAACTCAGCCTTGGGACGTCCCTGGTGGCACAGTAGTTAAGAATCCATCTGCAATGCAGGGGACACAGGTTCGAGCCCTGGTTGGGGAAGATTCCACAGGCCATGGAGCAACAAATCCTGTGCGGCACAACTACTGAGCCTGTGCTCTGGAGCCCGCGAGCCACAACTACTGAGCCCGCAAACCACAACTACTGAGCCCACGAGCCACAACTACTGAAGCCCGTGCACCTAGACCCCGTGTTCTGCAACAAGATAAGCCACCCCAACGAGAAGCCCGTGCACCGCCACGAAGAGTAGCCCCCGCTCGCGCAACTAGAGAAAGCCCGCGCGCAGCAACAAAGACCCAATGCAGCCAGAAACAACAACAACAACAAGAAACTCAGCCTTGCATTCCGTGCCGGGAGGAGAGTCCTATGCAGCTCAGGCCTCTAGATTCCTATGCCTTTTGAAAAAATTTGGTTTTTTCAGCTTTTATTGGTGTCAAGTTATGCATGCTGTTGTTTTGGACTTTAAAAGGTACCACATTCCACCAGGTTTGTTAGAAAAAGTAGCAGTAGCCCCTTGGTCCCTCTCCCAGAAGCAATTCTTTTTATTCCTTTTAGCTGATAATTTTGGGATTTATCTCAATAACTCTAAAGAACATGGCTTTATTGGTTTTTGCTTTTTCTTTTTAGTTTTAAGCTCCATGGAATATGAGGATAAAACTATGTTTTCCCAATGTAATGATGGTTTAAGCGGTATTATTTTTTTTCATGAGCTTACCACACATATAACCCCTAAGCCACAATTGTCTAAATCTTCTCTCATGATATTCAGACTCATCAGGTATTCTATCAATTTCATCTTCCTGAGGAATAGTCACCCTGAAACTTCTGATCGTCTCCAGTTCAGAATGATTTTCCTCTGTACCTGAGGCACAGCTATTATCCTGAGGTGTCCTTAAATCATATTTGCGGGGGATTTCCTTGTGTTTAACTTTTTGAGGAACTCCCAAACTCTTGGACCTCAGAAGCACTCTATGCATCTCAAAGAAATGTTATGAAACAGAGACTCCGTTACACAAGTGAAGAAAGAGCTGAGCAGATACACAGGATAGGGAAGCAACCTAGAGACTGGTGACAGCAGGACCCAAGATTTGTTGGGGAAGAGAGTCTCATGCATTTGGTCTTTCAACCTCCACTCAGCTGTAGAAGGATGGGCGTTGGGCCTGGAACACTTCCTACCAAGAGGAAGCCCACATAGCCCGCGCAGGGCTTATGCCTTGTGCGGGAATGTCTTCTCCTGTTTCATTTTCAGTGAATATTCCTTTGTTCTACTTAAGTGTGTGCACCAAGGGCCTTCAGTTAAGCCCTCAGCTTTCAGTCTTTCAAACTCTCTGGGGGACGGACTGTGGCATGAGAGGGGTGCACATAAGCCATCTGCCCTTTGTTGGCTGCCGGGGGGACCCACTGGTCATGAGGGACCATTGAGCATGATTGGAGCTGAACTGGCTCTGACTGTTCTCCATGTAAGTAAAGCATTGTTCCATTCAGTGCTTGAGTATGTTGTGTTTTTTGATACCAAGATGCAGTGGGAAGCAGTGTTTGGAGTTCTCCCCTTGGGGATGGATAGCCAGTGCATGGTGTTCTAGTCAACGGCATTGACTAGTCCCCGGTGCTCCTCCCATGGTCCCTTACTCCAGCCTCTGTGATGGTCTTCCTTTTCCGTGATCTTCCTTGGTCACATAAGAAATGAGCTTTGAAAAATGTGCCCTTTTTGAGGGCTGACCGACTTTTTTGGTCTTGTAGATAGGTGGGGCCCCTGTCTCAGCCTACGGGTCCCTAGCTGGTCACAACTTCACAAGAAAATGCGGGAGGTTGCTTGATCACATCAAAGCTACTGTGTCTCAGAATCGTCCATCATATGGAGGAGGAATAGGCGATTGTCTGCTGACCCTTCCAATCTTCTGTCCCTCACTAACCAGTGCCCACCTCTTGAGGCACTAACTCCCTCATGTTTCTGGGTTGTAGTATCTGATCCTACTGAGTGGCCACTGGGGAAGCCAGAGTTTCCCTGGCTCCAGCTGGCTGAACTGGGCGCTGGAGTTTTTGAATACTGCTGTGATAAAAACAACAAAGCTGTGATGAACCCTGGTGCTCACACCTGGTAAAGACTGTGATAATCAGTAGGGTTAGAAGATAAATCAGAGGTGAGAATAGAGTAAAATATTTGCAAATCATCTCTGATAAAAGACTAGTATCTAGAATATACAAAGAAATAATAAAATTCAATAATGAAAAGAAAACCCAGTTTCAAAATGGGCAATGGATTTGTTTTTTTTTTTAATTTCTTTAAAAAGAATTTTAACTTTATACTGGAGTATGGTTGATTAAGAATGTTGTGTTAGTTTCAGGTGTACAGCAGAGTGATGCATATATATATGTTATATGTATACATGTATCTCTTCCTTTTCTAATTCTTTTCCCATTTAGGTTGTTACAGTATATTGAGCAGAGTTCCCTGTGCTGTACAGTAGGTCCTTTTTGGTTATCTATTTTAAATATAGTAGTGTGTATATGTCAGTCCCAAACTCCCAATTTATCACCCCCCCTCACCTTTCCCCTTTGGTAACCATAAGTTTGTTTTCTAAGTCTGTGAGTCTGTTTCTGTTTGTAAATAAATTCATTTGTATCATTTTTTAAAAGATTCTGCATATAAGCAATATCATATGATATTTGTCTTTCTCTCTCTGACTTACTTCACTTAGAATGATAATCTCCAGGTCCATCCATGTTGCTGCAAATGGCATCATTTCATTCTTGTTAGTGGCTGTGTAATATTCCATTGTATATGTGTACCACATCTTCTTTATCCATTCATCTGGTGATGGACATTTAGGTTGTTTTCATGTCTTGGCTATTGTAAACAGCACGGCAATGAACATTGGGGTGCACGTATCCTTTTGAACCATAGCTTCTCTGGATATGTGTAAAAATGGACAGAGGATTTGAATGGAAATTTCTCCAAAAAATATTCACAAATGATCAATAAGCACATGACAAGAGGCTTGTTATCATTTGCCATTAGGGAAAGGCAAATGAAGAACACGAGATACCACTTCACACCTGCTAGGATGACTATAAACAAAAAGTGTTGGTGAGGATGTAGAAAAACTGGACCCCTCATACGCTGCTGGTGGAAAGGTAAAATGTTGTAGCTGCCATGGAAAACAGCTTGGGCATTCCTCAAAAAGTGAAACATAAAGACACCATGTGGCCCAGCAATTCTACTCCTAGGTGTTCTCCAAGAGCACCGAAAGCCTAGGTCCACACAAACATGCGTACACGAATGAACATTATTCATTCCTAATAGCCACAAAGTTGAAATAACCCAAATGCCCATCAGTTGATGAATGGATAAGAAAACGTAGTATAGCCATACAATGGAATATTATTCAGACATAGAAAGAATAAAGTACTGAAACATGTTACAGCATGGATGAGCAATAAAAACATTACAGGAGGTGAAAGAAACCAGACAAAGGGGCCAGCTATTATGTTGTTTCATCTATATGAAATGCCCAGGATAGGCAAACTCCTAGAGACAGAAAGTAGATTAGTACCATCGGGGACTTGAGGGTGGGGGGGGAGGGGGAGGGAGTGACTCCTCCTGGGTACAAGGTTTCTTTCTGGGGTGATGAAAATGTACTAGAATTAGTGGTGACAGTTGCCCAAGTTTTTGAATGTACTAGACCACTGAGTGGAACACTTTAAATGGGTGAATTTTGTGGTATGTGAATTATATCCCAATAAATATTGTATGAGAGAAGAAGATGAAGTGATGGGGCAGCAGCCAGATTGTATGAGCAGAGGAGTGCTGTGAACCTTTGCTGGGGTCGCTTTGTGTAGGGAGAAGGGCAAGTGGCTGAGGCCCAGGGGCAGCTGTCTGCGGAGGTGCATAGACTGGGTCTCAAATAGGGCCTGAAGTTATTGCAGTCCCCTTTAGTCTATACTGGTTGTTCATTTGGATGTATAACCCCTTGAAAAACTTAGTGGGATTCTGATCTGTCTGATTCAAGAATGCCGTTATGGGGCTTCCCTGGTGGCGCAGTGGTTAAGAATCTGCCTGCCAATGCAGGTGACATGGGTTTGAGTCCTGGTCCGGGAAGATCCCACGTGCTGCAGAGCAGCTAAGTCCCTGCACCATAACTACTGAACCCGTGCACCTAGAGCCCGTGCTGCACAGTAAGAGAAGCCACCGCAATGAGAAGCCCGTGCATGCAATGAAGAGTAGCCCCTGCTCGCCGCAACTAGAGCAAACCTGTGTACAGCAACGAAGACCCAACGCAGCCAAAAATAAATAAATAAATCTATTAAAAAAAAAAAAGAACGCCGTTATGTGCCAATAGCCTCACCCATAATCCTTCTTTGGGCTCATTTTTTATTTTTATTATTTATTTTTTCCATTGAGATAGGTTTCTATTTAAAAACAAAGACCTGATTATCTAGAAACAAACGTAAGATTTAGGAAAAATGAACACAATATAATGCAAACAATATTTGATACTAATAGAGCGACATCAGTAGCTCCGTAGATGAAGTACTCAGAAAAACAGATAAGCAGAACACAAGACCCTACAGATAAATGAACAAAGGACATGCCCAGACATTTATTTTAAAAAAATTTCCCCAGGTTTATTGAGATGTAATTGACACGTAACACTATGTAAGTTTAAGGTGTACATTTGACACATTTCTCTATTGCAAAATGATGACCATTTTGGTGCTACCATTAGCTCACACCTCCATCACGTCACATAATGACCATTTCTCTTTTGGGGTGAGAATATTTAAGATTTACTCTCTTAGCCACTTGCAAATATATAATAAAGTAGTATTAGCTATAATCACCATGCGTACACAGGATCCCCAGAGCTTGTTAACCTTATAACTGAAAGTTTATACCCTTTGATCAACATGTCCCCATTTCCCCCACCCCTCCTGCTCCTGGGACTGCCAATCTATTCTGTTTCTTTGAGTTTGGCTGTTTTAGATTCCACATATAAGTGACATCATACTGTATTTGTCACAATCATGGGATAGTGGTGTGACCCAGCTAGACTAGTTCGGGTCAGTACAGGGGCTAAGAGCCTGCAGTGAGGGCAGGAAACACCTGCTGAAGGGTAGATACAAAGATTGTGTCAGTTTCAGAGGTAGAAATCTTGATTATAGCACTGATCAAAGCAGGGCCCTTGGTTAATAAAAGATTTCTGGAGAAAAGGTAACTTTGAATTAGACACCTGATTTCTCAGCATCTTTTAAGACTAAAAATTAGCATTTATTTAGTGCTAGGCACTGTTCTAAGCACTTTGCACGTATTTACCCATTTAATTATTACAACACAGTATGAGATATTTTGTAGAGTAGGAAACTGAAGCATAAAGAGTTAAAATAATTTGCCAAAGTTTATACAGGTACAAAATAGCTTTGCTGAGAGTCAAACCCAAGCTGGCTGTCTTTTTTTTTTTTTTTAATTTTTATTAATTAATTAATTTTGGCTGCGTTGGGTCTTCGTTGCTGTGTGCAGGCTTTCTCTAGTTGCAGTGAGGGGGAGCTACTCTTCATTGCTGTGCGCGGGCTTCTCATTGCGGTGGCTTCTCTTGTTGAGGAGCACGGACTCTAGACGTGCGGGCTTCAGTAGTTGTGGCACATGGGCGCAGTAGTTGTGGCTCGTGGGCTCTAGAGTGCCGGCTCAGTAGTTGTGGTGCACGGGCTTAGTTGCTCCGCGGCATGTGGGATCTTCCCGGACCAGGGATCGAACCCGTATCCCCTGCACTGTCAGGCGGATTCTCAACCACTGCACCACCAAGGAAGTCCCACAATCTAGGTATCTATAAATCCTACAGTCTTGGGGCTTCCCTGGTGGCGCAGTGGTTGAGAGTCCGCCTGCGGATGCAGGGAACACGGGTTCGTGCCCCGGTCTGGGAAGATCCCACATGCCGTGGAGCGGCTGGGCCCGTGAGCCATGGCCGCTGGGCCTGCGCGTCTGGAGCCTGTGCTCCGCAACGGGAGAGGCCACAACAGTGAGAGGCCCGCGTACCGCAAAAAAAAAAATCCTACACTCCTAGGCGCTGCGCTACTTCAATAACATTAAATAAACTTACCAATTAATTTTGGAAAACAGGAAAATATGTTTGACTTTATTAACTTTATCAGATGGATTTTACAGTTTAATACAATTTTTTTGTAGTTTTGCGGAGACCAAGAGGCAGCATTCTCTTTGTCCACCAGAGGGCGCTGCCAGCACAATCCCCGACTTCACGATTCTCAGCATCTTTCGTGGTTTGAACACATTGGGTCTGTGCCATCATCTACTGATGACAGTAGCCAGCCTCACCCAGCTGTCCATCTTTGACAAAACTCAAAGATGTTCAAAGCACAGACAAAGGAATTGTTACTTCCAAATAGTGAAACAGATGGAGTTCTGCTCATTGTAGCGTCCTGTTGTGGCTTTTCTCAAGGAGAGGAAACCAGTGGAGAAGGGCAGAGTTGTCTGAGTCATCGTGATGATTCTGGGGTCCTGTGAGGGGGATCCCAGGACCAGAGCCCAAGTTGGACGCCTCACAGGCACACACCAGGCCGGTGTGATGTGATGCTGGCAGACCAGGGAGTGGTCTCTCTTCAGGAGGAAAATGTTGGGACACATTTGGAGCCAAGAGTGGGTCCTTTGACTAAGAACCCTGAGTTGCCAATTAAGAAAATCAGCTCTTAATGCCTGTGCAGTGACTCAGGTGGGGAAGAAGTTTCCTTGATAAGCCAAACAGGAAGGGATTTGTTAGGGCTGCCCTGCCCTGTTGCACATAGTTGAAGAAGCCACAGATGAACTGTTCTGTTGGCTTTTTCCTCTCTGCGTGTGTGTACATGACAATATTGTCACCCGGCAGGTGGTCTGTGAAAAAGCTGCTACACTGATATTAGAGAAGCATGAAAGCAGAAATTTTCAATACTACAAGCACACACACACATATACACATGGCACCTACCATGTACACACGCACACACACAAAAGAGGACAGCTCAACAGGGGCACTTTTTCTGATTTTTTTTTTTTTTTTTTGGTACGCGGACCTCTCACTGTCGTGGCCTCTCCCTTTGCAGAACACAGGCTCCGGACGCGCAGGCTCAGCGGCCATGGCTCACGGGCCCAGCCACTCCGCGGCATGTGGGATCTTCCCGGACCGGGGCACGAACCCGTGTCCCCTGCATCGGCAGGCGGATTCTCAACCACTGCGCCACCAGGGAAGCCCTCTGATTATTTTTTATGGCATTTACCATCACTTTATAGGTTTGGGAATATATTACCCAGAGAAAGTGAATACTAAGGCAGCTTGCAGGGACTTTAAAATCCTAGTGCAAACTTTCCAAAACGCTTGGGATTGGAAAGGAGCTGAAAAGACATGTTCTCCAACCACTTTTTGATGCTTGAATTATCTCTGTGACAACACTCCCCAAAGGGACTCTGGCCTATGCTTGAATTTCTTCATGGTGGCTCTTACACCTGCCAAGGCATCCCGTTCCATGTTGGGTGCTCACCTTTCATTTCTATCCACTGGTCTCAGATTTTTAATGATCACTGCCAGTATTTATTGAACACTGGGAGCTGGTTAGGTGTTCTTTTATTTTATCCCCTAAAGCATCTCTATGGGCGTATTAGATAACTCGGCTGCCATAACAAAGTGGCACAGCCTGGGTGACTTAAAAACAGAAATTTATCTTCTCGCAGTTCAGGAGGTTATAAGTCCAAGGTCAAGATCTGCCTAGTTCGATTTCTGGTGAGAGTTCTCTTCCCGGCTTTTCGATGGCTCCCTTCTTGCTATGTCTTCACATGACCCTTTCTCAGCGTGTGTGCACAGGGAGAGAGAGTGTTCTCTGGTGTCTCTTCTTACAAGGATGCTAATTCAGTGGATCAGAGCCCCACCTTAAGTACTTCTTTAGTGGCCCCATCTCCAAATACAGCCACACAGGGAGTTATGGCTTCAACATATGAATTTGGAGTACACAAACATTCAGTCCATAACAGTGGGGTAAAAATCTTTATCCTTATTCTACAGAGAAGGAATCTGTAAGGAATTGTTTTGCTTTTTCATGCAATGAGTGTCGTGATTGGGATTGAAACCAGATCTACCTGACTCCAGAGCTGGGGCTCTTCCCACTATGCCGCATGGCCTGATGTTCCTTATTCTTGGATAGAAGCCTGGTGCATCTTGGCCTTGAGACAGTGATGAGCCCTTGCCATTCACTGTCCAGCCCAATTCACCAGTGAAGGAGACTTGATAAGGGTTTGGGACCACGGCCCTATCTAGAAACAAAATATGCATTCTTCTGGAGTGGGATCAAAGCAGAGGCGCAGTGGCCAAGGTAATCAAGGACTCAGTATACGCGTTTGAGGGCTGCCATAATAAAGCACACAGGTTGGTGTCTTACACAACAGATGTTTATTTTCTCACAGTTCTGGAGACAAGAAATCCAAGGTCAGGGTGTCAAGGCTTCTCCCGACGACTCTCTCCTTGGCTTGTAGAGAGCTGTCTTCTCCCTGTGTCCTCACACGGTCTTCCCTCTGTCTGTGTCTGTGTCCTAATCTCTTCTTATAAGGACTACGGTCAGGTTGGATGAGGGCCCACCCTAACAACCTCATTTAACCTTAATTACCTCTTTAAAGGCCCCATCTACAAATAAAATCATATTCGGAGGTACTGGGGTTAAGGACTTCAGCATATGAATTTTGAGAGGGGCACAATTCAGTCCCTAACATGCAGGGTGCTGTCCACTCATCCCCAGAGTCCTGTCCAGCAGAGGGTGCTAATGCTTGCCGTCCAACTCACAGGATACGGCCGGCCAGATGGTCAGCCTCCCTTGAAGAATGCTTCCAGAAACACAGCTTGTTTCTCCTGGGAGTACCCCAGTTCAATTGTTACCCCATCTCCTTCCAAATGGCGGGGAAAGAAAAACAGAGACAACGTCTAATGTAATAAAACAGAGTTCTCTTTTTGAACGCTGGGGTTGTTTTCCTGTTCCCAGAAAACATTTTTTCTCTGTTAGGTAGCATCTCTGTCAGTATTCTATTTGCTTTTCCTCCGAGCACTTGTCTTCTGCCCCCTCCCATCTGGCGATTACCAGTGAGTTACATAAATTGGTTTCCTTACCTATCATTACGCATAGGAGTAGCTCGCCCTGGTACCTAGGATACAGGCTGTCCTCTGGAAAGGGCACAGTTACGAAACCAAATCATACCAGGAATTTAGAAATATCTGGAGAAAGATACAGAAGCACCCATGAGCTCAGCACGTTGAAACAACTCTTTTCACCTTGCCTGTGGCTTGTGGTTTCTCAGTCTCATGCTTATATATTTTGTTCAATATCTGTGAGGATCCAGGCACGAAAGCAGGAACTAAATTGTCTCCACAGAGAAAATTTAACATAGAGAATTGGCTAAACAGGAGTTGGAGACTTGACAAAGCAAAAAGGGGAAGCTGAGGCAACATAGAGACAGTAGTTGTAGGGAACAGCTACCACTCCTTAGGGGAGTGGGGCAGGGAAGGGAATGGGGTGAGATGATCAGAAAACAGGATCATCTTGGAGGGGGAAAGGTCTCTGGGGAGCTGGGACTCAGATCTCCGAGGCTCTGAGGTGGCACAGGAGGCTGGTTCTAGAAACTCAGAGAGAGGCTGGAAACAAAGCAGCTGCTCCTTCCACTGCTGGTGCTGGAAGGAACAGACAGCACACAGGAGGGAGTGTGGCCCTTTTCCTCCTACAGCCTTCTCATCTCCCGCTACTGCCCCCTGTTGGCAGAACCTAACAGGAAGCCTGCTGAGGCTAGAATTCCAGTCCTAGCCTCGCAGAGCACAGCACAGAAGTATGAATTTGGAGCTGAGAGATCAGAGCGTAATATTAGAGTTCGCCTCTTTGGTCCTCAGCCTTCATATACACAGCTTTCTACACACATCCCAACTGCTAATGACAGTAGTAACAACTTTATGCTTCCACCCAATCAGATGCGACTATATTTCACATAAATGAAATATAGGAGGCTCTGACTCTCCCCTTGAAAGGGAGACATAAAGCCTCAAAAGTAGCTCTCTCTAGGAGTCAGTCATGGCATTCATCTCTGGGTGATGTTTATTACTCCCCAAGTTCAGTTAAAGGCCCCCTGGAATATTCGGTCACCTAAGTGACAAACCAACAGTTAACCACTACCAACAATCCTTGTATGAAATATAAAGGGGAAAGTCAGAGAGAAAGAAAGATCAGTCAATATATACCACACACACAAAGCACAAGAAAGGGAAAATGTGCGTGCATAAGCTCCTGGAGTATTTGTGTTTTCATTTGTTTATAAAGCTGTAGTTAATGTTTAAACCTTTTTTTCCAAAGCTACAGACAAGCAAAGGGATAAAAGGCTAGAATAAACTCTGTTGTACCGGATTAGAATTGGGGACATCAGTAAGAACTCAGGTTCACTAAATATTTGTAAACAGACATATGGATACTAAAACGATTATGATGTGTGTATACACGTGGGTTAGTATACATACACATCACTAGGGTTTGTCCACTGAGAGTGCCTAGAAGCAGTGAAACCCCAGTAGCAATGAGCACACCCAGTGCCCAGATCTTGATTTCTACATACTATTCTCCAATAAAAAGAACCAGAATTCTTTGAAGGAATGGCTGATTTTAGATCTAAGTCAGGAAAAATATAAGATAAGCCTGGAGCATCTTGTAGTGCCAGAAAGTAAGGAAGTGATCAAAACCCCAAAAGATGAGGGTATGTCAAAGGGACATAGGAGCCAATCTGAAAGGGTTCCCTCCGGCCAGAATGGAACAATTGGAGCTACAGGATATAAGGTAGTATTGAATTATAACCCAAAGTGTAAATGAGTCCATTTACACTGAAGGATCTGAATCCTCAGTGGTCTTGTCTTGGTTTAGTTGCCATAGTTTTCCATTAACTATTACTGTTGGGCAGGGAAATATGAAGAGAATCTTAGAGAATCCACTGGAGCCACTGGGTTCCAGAAATGTCCTCTTTTCTCTGCTGTGTAGAAGTGACCCACTGACTTGGAAGAACCCTAGCTGGTTCAGGAGTGCCCTTTTTGCTGTTGGTTCAGAGGCAGGAAGACCCCAACATAGTCATAATGGGACCATTGTATTTGTCTCTGGGAGAAGAATGCCTTTCCTGAGAACCCATGTCTTCAAACCAGCAAAGCTTACAGTGGCGAGGATGGAAAACAGAAATTCTGCAAGGGTACTGTTGAGTGTGAGTGAAGAGAGTTACTCTCATTTTCACCCATAGATTCTGGGACTCAGGTATTCTGATTATGAGGGAAAAAAGCATCAGTACATGAGTTGCAGATTCAACATACATACTATTTCTTTTAAGGTAGAAGCCCAGTTTTTCAGGATGTTGTCTTTTTTTTTTTTTTTTTGCGGTACGTGGGCCTCTCACTGTCTCACTCCTCCGTTGCGGAGCACAGGCTCCGGACGCACAGGCTCAGCGGCCATGGCTCACAGGCCCAGCGGCTCCGGGGCATGTGGGATCTTCCCGGACCCGGGCACGAACCCAGCCTCCACTGCAGTGACGCCCTATGCTTAGCATTCATACCAGGCACGTATATCTCCATACCCCATGCTTATTCTCAGAGATCCATCCATATACCTCTTTATCACCAGACCACTCTAATCACCAGTTTTCCAATCCTGTTCTCTCTATGTCCCTGACCACCTGCCAAACCATCAGCCCCTCTCCAGGTATCAGTGTAGACCTGTGCCTCTGGTTCCCTCCCCAAAGAGAACAACAGAGTTCTTACTGGAGTTCTTCCTGCTGCCTTTCAGGGGCACTCCTGATTGGGTTAGTAAGCAGTAGGCCATTCCCGCTTCATGTCTCCTGCAGGACCATCTGAGACAAGGGTGGGGGCTTTTCTCTCCTCAGTCAGTGAGTCCTAAGCGACTCCCCGTGAGACTGTACACGTGGACTGAATGAGAAGAGATGTCAGGGAGTCTGAGACACCTGCTCATGCAATTTACCTGTGCCTTCTGAACCTGCTTGAGCCTGATTGTACCATTTCTACCTGGAAATGTGCATCTCTGATCTCAAGCATCCCTAACATTATGAGGCAGGGTATCAGGTAACACCGGTTTGTGATGGGACACTCAGGTCCCATGACCCTGTGATATCCCATAGCTAAGTATTCAGTGCCTATCGGGCCCAGTAGAAAGCCAGGAGTCATTTCTCAAAAGGAGAATAATTGTCTGTGGATGAGGGCCAGGCTTTGCTCCTAAACCTTGAGGCTCTGCTCTATGATTCCCCTACTGAAGCTTCTCAGAGGCTTCGTACCGCATTGTTAGTTTCCATAGAAACCTCACGCATCGTGGATATTCTGGGTCATAAGGCCCAAATGACAGAGGAGCTAGCTGTGGAGACTGGGCCTGCTACAGGTACCCTTTTGGCCTCTGGGCCCCACTCGAAACCCGAAGCCTGATGCGTCAGAATAGCATATATAATGCAATATGTTTCCTCTAAAATAAAAAAAGACACACCAAGCATTATCACGTCTTTTTCCGTGGTAAGAGGTGAGAGGAGCAGCATCTTGTTTTCACTTCGGAAGGGACATCCCAGCTCTGTTGAGACCACAGGGCTCATCTCTCAGCCTCTGGCTTGCATCTGTTTTCTTATTAAGGCATCTTAGTTGCTATTTCTTTCTTTTTTTTTTTTTTTTTTTTGTGGTATGCAGACCTCTCACTGTTGTGGCCTCTCCCGTTACGGAGCACAGGCTCCGGACGCGCAGGCTCAGCGGCCATGGCTCACGGGCTCAGCCGCTCCGCGGCATGTGGGATCTTCCCGGACCGGGGCACGAACCCGTGTCCCCTAGCATCGGCAGGCGGACTCCCAACCACTGCGCCACCAGGGAAGCCCTTAGTTGCTATTTCTTGTGCATCAGGGCCGATCTGCATAATGTCAATATCGTAGACCAGTATGATATTTGTGGGGCATCAGGACCATCACTATTTCTACCCTCTGGCGACGTTTGAAGGTGTTCTGTTGGCTCTGCCAATGAAAGCAGATTGCTTCCTATGGTCCGTGGTGTAGAGAAAACCAGACATCTGCCATGTAAGCTATGAATTGTTCGATTGGCTCCAGATTAAGTTTCTGCACCTAGAGCAGCAGCTGTGATGGAAGCCGGCACCTGCTTAAATTTACAATAATCAACGTCCTCCGAGATCTCTCCTTCTCCCGACAGACCAGCCAGTTCTGTTAAACAAGAACGGGCATCACCACTCCTCCTTTTGAGTCTGATCGTGGCCTTGTTTCTGCACGTTCCTCTCAGGATGGAGTATAGCTTTAGGTTTTGTATCCTAACAGAGAGGGGAGATCTCAGGGGCTCTTCTGACCACAGTAGCTCTCATCCCAGGGGTCAGGAGCCAATATGGGGACTCTTGCAGTTGCTGAGTGAGCTGTTCTAATTATACATTCAGGAAACGGAGAAACAACTCTAAGGATAGTCCTTGGACCTACTGGGCCCACTGTGATGTAGATTGGCGCTAAGACTTCCCCTGCCTACTGACTTTTATAAATAACCTCCCCCGACTTTGATTAGTGGATCCCAGAGAGGTTTTAGGTCCTTAGAAATAATCATCTATTCTGAACTCACGTCTTATAATCCCCGAAGTCCAGGGATCCTCCTTTCCCAGTGCACAGTCACCATTAATTAGGGTCACATGTCCTTTGGGAGGAGTCTTGGAGGAGTATATAACTGTGACCATGTTGCAGGGTCCTTCCTTAAGGTGACCTAGTCTCTTCAATCAAGGGTCTGTGAAATTGTTTGAGTGTAGAAACTAAAGTAAAGGTTGTTCATTGCAGTGAATCAAGTCAGGTTTCTGATCACGGGATCTGGAGCTTTTCCTTTTATATGCACCAAGATCTCTGTTAGTGGGTTGCCCATTGATTCTGTCCCTAGAAACACTAATCAGTGAGCCACATTGGATCAAAGACCTGTACAGATCAAAAGCTGCTGACTTGCCATGTCGCTTCTGCTGCCTGTCACTCTAATTGCGCCCACGTTGTCCCTGGCGGGTAAGTACTGCCATTGGCCTCTGCTGTTCTCAGATCGCGTGATTCACCTGCAATCCGGGAGCCCATCTCTGCAGAGGCATCGTCCACTGTCACACTGGCATCCAGGAGACAGCCACCAGAGAGGCTTGTGAGGGTCCCGGTGTTTGCTCACTGCTGTAATTCTCAATGCCTTAGTGAGGAAGGGTCTCCTGAGCCCACTTGGGGAATGTTGAAGGGGCGCAGATAGGTGCGCAGGTTACGTATGATGTCCCACTGTAACATTTCTACCTCGAGAACCCTTTGAATTCCTTCCTCTAAATCGTGCCAGGAAAGTTCTAGAATCCCAATCGCAGTAGACTTAGGCTACGGCTGAGTCCACATTTCAGCCAAGCAGACTGTTAGAACCATTTCCAGTTGTAGTAGCGGACATGTGAACCCCTGCATCTCTGGTGGTTTGACCTATATTAATACATTTACCCCAGTCCTGTGCTCTGCTCTGTCCTCTTGGTCTGAGATCCTTACAGTCCGCTCCTACACACATTACCAGGTTTCTGCAGCTATAGATTAGCCCAATCTTGAACTTCGTTTGAAGCCTAAGCTATTTCCTCCAAGGTGAGGTTTTGTGTTTGAGCCTCTAGAATGTCCTGAGGAGAATTTAGCATTTTACTTTTCTTACTTCACAGTTTATCATCAGCTTTTCCTTTGTTGTCTGCTTAATGGTTGCTTTTAATGGCTGTTTTCTTGTCCTTTATATTGACATATACTTTTCTAGCCTATTTTCCTCCTATTGGGAGTTTAGGTTGTTTGCAAAAAAATAATTTTTAAGACATTCTGAAATTGAATACACAATTGCTTCATTATATGCCCTGAGTCTCGTTTTGCTAAGAAAGAAGTAAAATTAGGAGGAAATAACCAAGGTGAAATATTCTATTAAATGAAACTAAGCAAACATATGCGGAAGTTTAGTTCACCTTTAGTTTCCTGACATGAGAAATAAGTGGAATCAGAAAAAATAGAACATCTTAGACCAAAGACATTGAAAGTTGAGATGAAAAACAATCCAAGAGACGGTTCCATTGTTTTCAAATACTTTTCCCATTTAGGTTATTACAGAATATTGAGCAGAGTTCCCTGTACTATATAGTAGGTCCTTGTTGGTTATCTATTTTAAATATAGTAGTGTGTATATGTTCATTCCAAACTCCTAATTTATCCCTCCCCCTGCCTTTTTCCCCTTTGGTAATCATAAGTTTGTTTTCTAAGTCTGTATCATTCTAAGTCTGTATGTAAGTGATATCATATGATATTTGTCTTTCTCTTTCTGACTTATTTCACTTAGTGTGATAATCTCTAGGTCCATCCATGTTGCTGCAAATGGCATTATTTCATTTGTGTTAATGGCTGAATAATATTCCATTGTATATATGTGTACCAACCACATCTTCTTTATCCATTCATCTGTTGATGGATACTTAGGTTGCTTCCATGTCTTGACTATTGTAAATAGTGCTGCAGTGAACATTGGGATGCATGTGTCCTTTCGAACCTGGGCATATAACTGGAGACACTGCAGTTTGATGCTGACTCTTAGTAATGGAGCACAAACCATGAAGTTAAAAAGTTATAAAAAAAATGAAAAAAAAAGTTATAATTTACATTCTTGTGGAAAACAGACATTCCTCAACCTTGTCATTCTGATTGACAATTTCTGAGAATTACCTGGATGATAAATGTTATTAGTTATAAAAATAATATAGGGGCTTCCCCGGTGGCGCAGTGGTTGGGGGTCTGCCTGCCGATGCAGGGGACACGGGTTCGTGCCCCGGTCCGGGAGGATCCCACATGCTGCGAAGCAGCTGGGCCCGTGAGCCATGACCGCTGAGCCTGCACGTCCAGAGCCTGTGCAACGAGAGAGGCCACAACAGTGAGAGGCCTGCGTACCACAAAAAAAAAAAATATATATATATATATATATATATATATATATAAAACCATGGATTAGAAAGTCCTTGTTTTTTTTTTTGCGGTACGTGGGCCTCTCACTGTTGTGGCCTCTCCCGTTGCGGAGCACAGGCTCCGGACGCGCAGGCTCAGTGGCCATGGCTCACGGGCCTAGCTGCTCCGCGGCATGTGGGATCTTCCTGGACCGGGGCACGAACCCACGTCCCCTGCATCGGCAGGCGGACTCTCAACCACTGCGCCACCAGGGAAGCCCAGAAAGTCCTAGTTTTGAGTCAGTGCAGGAAGGCTCTCAGAAATGAAAGCTTTGGTACTTTGACCTTACAGCAGTGTACGACTTCTGGGCAACTGTATACCCTTTGAGTCACACCATCTCTAACTTCTCCGATTCCTTGGGACTGGGCTTCTGCCTCTATTTCCCTTCCAAAACTGGGTCCCTGTGCCAAGTTCCTTTTAGCTTGGGCCTTGACCCTTGCTGATGTTGAGCGGCTCCTTTCTCCTGGGGCCTTGGTCCAGCTCCCTGGGTGCCCCCAGTTACTGACTGGGCTCTCTTGTCCATGGAACCAACGTGCTGCAGCTGACTGTAACCGTGACCCTGACTCTTCAAACTGGCTTATCTATTGCTGATGCTTGCACAACCGTGCCTGATTTTCTTTGCTGTTTGATTACTTGTTTGCCTTTACGGGTGTAATTAGACAGTTTCACGCACCATAATTCCTGTTTGAAAGAGTACTGAATGTGTTGAGAAAAATAAACTACCAGGGGTGAGCATCCTAAGTGAGGTCCCCTAGAGCTGTGGTCCCCAACCTTTTTGGCACCAGGGACCGGTTTCGTGGAAGACAGTTTTTCCACAGACAGAGCGGGGAGGGGATGGTTCAGGCTGTAATGCGAGCGATGGGAAGCGGCGGATGAAGCTTCGCTCGCTTGCCGGCCGGTCACCTCCTGCTGTGCGGCCCGGTTCCTAACGGCCTGGGGACCAGTACCCGTCTGTGGCCTGGGGGTGCGGACCCCTGCCCTGGAGCGTGTAACCTCATAAAACATGGCGCCTCACTACCTCCCTAGGAGGGTGGATCCCGTGAACAGGAGGGCCCCAGTGGTGGTTTAGGGAATGCAAACTGGTGCAGGGGCTGGGACATCAAAGGACCTTTAATGAGGACTTTAGAGAGTGTGCTGTGGGCTGTGTGATGTAACTCGTGTCCCTCCACTGTCTTTTTGGTGAGATCTTCAGTAGACTCCGTTTCATTATTAATGATTTGTGTGAGTGGATTCTCTTGAGTGAGGGAAATCCAGCATATGGTCCAATCCCAAGCATTCAGAAGATGCTTGGAAGCTTCTAACTGTATACCCTGTGGCCAGGACTGAGGCTCACTAAGGGTCTATTACTTCCTTCTTTCCATTATTTATGAAGCGTGTTCTTGGAAACAATCCAGAAAGCAGAACACCTTGAGTGAAATCCTTGTAATTTTAGGAGAACGGACTAACTTATGTACTTGTTTTTTTTTTTTTTAGGTGTCAAGAGGTCTTTATTGAAATAATAGCACAGTTAGACTTCTAATACCCTTTCCACTTGTATGCAATAGATTAAAAATGCTTCCTACATACAATGCACAGACAGTCCAATAATAGAACCAACTCAACTGCATTTGAAATACGTGAAGTAGCCTATTTAATAATTTAAAGTAAAATTACCATACAGTATGAAAATAAAGATACATAAATGTTAGGATCTGTGCTGTCGTAGCAATAAAATCATGATTTTGCATTACACAAAACAGTGCAAGAAAAACAAATCCAAGTAAGCTTTTGGAGTGCAAAGCTACACAAAGCTACACAATGGCAGAATTAAAATTTTCCATTTTAAAGTAGCACGCAGACATAGTGTTTCAAACCACACTACGGTCTATGGCAAAGTTTTTATTTTTTATTTCTTTTGCGGTACGCGGGCCTCTCACTGTTGTGACCTCTCCTGTTGCAGAGCACAGGCTCCGGATGCGCAGGCTCAGCGGCCATGGCTCACGGGCCCAGCCGCTCCGCGGCATGTGGGATCTTCCCGGACCGGGGCACGAACCCGTGTCCCCTGCATCGGCAGGCGGACTCTCAACCACTGCGCCACCAGGGAAGCCCAGTTTTTAATTTTTAAGAGGAAAAATGTTAGCTGGTAAATTTACTGTACTCTAGCTAGCTCTTGAGTCTAGTCCTAGGCAATGAGAGATGTTTAGAAGCTCCGTCAACATTGCTTCTCGCCAGGGCAGCAGTGCTGTTCTACATCACTGCAGGTAACACCTCGCTTCTGCTGCCAGGAAGCTCTCCCTGCTCGCCCTTGTTTGCTCCCTGGCAAAGGACTTGGAAGGAGAAAGTGGTGTCTTTAGAGTCAATCATGCAATTCCAGTGTTTGCTCTCTGTCCCTCCTCAGTAGTTTACTCCCCGACCCCTGACTCTTCTCTGTGTTTCTCTCTCACATCACCCACTTCTCTCCCTTTATGGAGCTGATCACAATTTATATTTGTTATGAATACCAGTCATTCTTTTTGTTCATAGTGGGAGCTAGTAGGGGTTCATGAAAGTTTTGAGGTTACTGGGACGAGAGAAATAACTGGGTTTAAAATCTCCTCCTTGGCCAAGATAACAATCCTGGGGTGTCTTAGTTGGTGTCCATTAGGATGACTAATCAAATAGCACACTAACACTTTCACTTTACTGTCGCAAATATGTTTGTCTCTACTAATTCAATTTCCAGAAGCAGGCTTCCAGGAAGAGGCTAGAATCAATTCCTTGGTGATTCCCCAAGAACTGAGTGAGCAACTTCTTGCACCTGTGCTCTCTACTTGGAGGGTGACAGTGATGTCTAGAGGCTTCTTTGAAGGGTCACCACAGTTAAGACTATGGGGAAGAAAAATATGCCGATGTCTTCATTTGAAAAGCTATAAAATTTTGAAAACAGTTTTTTTTTTTTAACATCTTTATTGGGGTATAATTGCTTTACAATGGTGTGTTAGTTTCTGCTTTATAACAAAGTGAATCAGTCATACATAAACATATTCCCATATGTCTTCCCTCTTGCGTCTCCCTCCCTCCCACCCTCCCTATCCCACCCCTCCAGGCTGTCACAAAGCACCGAGCCAATATCCCTGTGCCATGCGGCTGCTTCCCACTAGCTATCTACCTTACTACGTTTGTTAGTGTGTACATGCCCATGACTCTCTCTCGCCCTGTCACAGCTCACCCTTCCCCCTCCCCATAACCTCAAGTCCGTTCTCTAGGAGGTCTGCGTCTTTATTCCTGCCTTACCCCTAGGTTCTTCATGACATTTTTTTTTTCTTAAATTCCATATATATGTGTTAGCATACGGTATTTGTCTTTTTCTTTTTGACTTACTTCACTCTGTATGACAGACTCTAGGTCTATCCACCTCATTACAAATAGCTCAATTTCGTTTCTTTTTATGGCTGAGTAATATTCCATTGTATATATGTCCCACATCTTCTTTATCCATTCATCCGATGATGGGCACTTAGGTTGTTTCCATCTCTGGGCTATTGTAAATAGAGCTGCAATGAACATTTTGGTACATGACTCTTTTTGAATTTTGGTTTTCTCAGGGTATATGCCCAGTAGTGGGATTGCTGGGTCATATGGTAGTTCTATTTGTAGTTTTTTAAGGAACCTCCATACTGTTCTCCATAGTGGCTGAACCAATTCACATTCCCACCAGCAGTGTAAGAGTGTTCCCTTTTCTCCACACCCTCTCCAGCATTTATTGTTTCTAGATTTTTTGATGATGACCATTCTGACTGGTGTGAGATGATATCTCATTGTAGTTTTGATTTGCATTTCTCTAATGATTAATGATGTTGAGCATTCTTTCATGTGTTTGTTGGCAGTCTGTATATCTTCTTTGGAGAAATGTCTGTTTAGGTCTTCTGCCCATTTTTGGATTGGGTTGTTTGTTTTTTTGTTATTGAGCTGCATGAGCTGCTTGTAAATTTTGGAGATTAATCCTTTGTCGGTTGCTTCATTTGCAAATATTTTCTCCCATTCTGAGGGTTGTCTTTTGGTCTTGTTTATGGTTTCCTTTGCTGTGCAAAAGCTTTCAAGTTTCATTAGGTCCCATTTGTTTATTTTTGTTTTTATTTCCATTACTCTAGGAGGTGGGTCAGAAAGGATCTTGCTGTGATTTATGTCATAGAGTGTTCTGCCTATGTTTTCCTCTAAGAGTTTGATAGTTTCTGGCCTTACATTTAGGTCTTTAATCCATTTTGAGCTTATTTTTGTGTATGGTGTTAGGGAGTGATCTAATCTCATACTTTTACATGTACCTGTCCAGTTTTCCCAGCACCACTTATTGAAGAGGCTGTCCTTTCTCCACTGTACATTACTGCCACCTTTATCAAAGATAAGGTGTCCATATGTGCATGGGTTTACCTCTAGGCTTTCTATCCTGTTCCATTGATCTATCTTTCTGTTTTTGTGCCAGTACCATACCGTCTTGATAACTGTAGCTTTGTAGTATAGTCTGAAGTCAGGGAGCCTGATTCCTCCAGTTCCTTCTTTCGTTCTCAAGATTGCTTTGGCTATTCGGGGTCTTTTGTGTTTCCATACAAATTGCAAAATTTTTTGTTCTAGTTCTGTGAAAAATGCCAGTGGTAGTTTGATAGGGATTGCATTGAATCTATAGATTGCTTTGGGTAGTAGAGTCATTTTCACAATGTTGATTCTTCCAATCCAAGAACATGGTATATCTCTCCATCTATTTGTATCATCTTTAATTTCTTTCATCAGTGTCTTATAATTTTCTGCATACAGGTCTTTTGTCTCCTTAGGTAGGTTTATTCCTAGATATTTTATTCTTTTTGTTGCAATGGTAAATGGGAGTGTGAAAACAGTTTTTTTTGAAGGACACCTGATGAAGCCACAGGTGTGCCTTTCAAAGTATGGGAGGAGCTCCAGAGCTTTGAAGCCGACTCCAAACAATACAGGTCAACATGTGGAAGGTTTTTTTTTGAATGCCGTCTGTCCAGCGCTGTTGATGTCTTCCTTGCTCCTGCTGTGAGGCTAAAAATACAAACAAAATGTACCTCTTTGCTCTATGGGCTGCAGAATGGCAGAGATCAATTGGAGTACATCCCTCTAAGTGTAGGGAAACTAGAGGGCCACAAGTGCTAATACTTTGATTTTAATCCTTAGCCAATAACAGTAATAGTTGCATATTTCTGTCTACAGTTGGTAAGGCTCTGATGAAGTACATTTTTCTTGCTAAAAGCTCATAGCACATAGCATTGTTACTAGTTTGTTAGTAGCAAATGGGCTTTCTGGGGCAGATAAATGTAAGAGTTCTTTGCACTAATGTCAAAGAGAACTGAGGCCCTGTGTTTTCCGTTAACGCTTGTATTTTGGAAATCTTGGAGCTCCTATTGCAAACCCAAGTTTGTTTATAAGAATCAGACCTTCAGGGAATACTTGATCTCAGTTTCTTGGAGATTTAGGTAGACCCAAGTCACATAAGCTCAAATGCTTAATTCACATCGTAGACAACGAAAGCGAAGTCGTTAAGCATCTGTGAGAAAGTGATACAGTTAGGAAAATGCAATGGGAAACTAACTCCATATTACCCAACAAACCATAAAATTAGTACCGGTGGGTCGGCAGGAAACGCAGTGTTGGTCTGGATTTAATGCCGTCTCAAGAAGACATTTTCAATCCTGCAGTAAGCTTAATTTTTATTTCCCCTGATAGAAAATCCATAGTCTTGTGACTTCTTTCTTGGTGGAATATAAAAATACAAATAATTGTTGGTGTGGATTACTTGACATTTCAGGGAGGCTTGCACAAGATTCAGAGCTTTGATTCTAGTCCTTGGTAACATGAATGATTATTCAGAAGTTTCTCTGAATGCTCGAGATAGCTAGCTTTTAAGTGCAAGGAATATGTTTGCTAACCACTTTTGTGTTGGTATTAAAATGGTCAAACAGCTAATATTGAATTGTTTGCTCCTGTAGTTCCCTAGAGCTTACAAGTAGAACTAAAATTCTCGTTCTAGAAATCCAGACCAATGTTTGAGAATTTCCATAAGTACTAACACAAGTCAGGGGTGAGTTCTAGTTAGAGTGTGTGAATGGACTGTTCCCTTGCATCAGCCACGAGTCTGCTTTGCTCATAGGAAGTACATTCACACGGGATAACTGGAATGGATTCCTTACCACTTAAGTGAGACCTGAGAAATCAATGTTTGGAAGTTTCTATCCTTGGAAGGTTTAATGCTTGAATATGGTTACAGCTGAAGTGCAATGAAACATACTAACTGCTTCATTGACACTTACGCTTCCCATAGGACTTGTAACACTTGGACTTGGGGGTCACTTATAAATGTTAATTATTGGGGAAGGGTTTCTCTCTATGGCCTTTCCAACTTGATAAGCGTTGATCAGAGTCAAGGATACAGACCGGGCCACATTTGTTCTTATGTGGATCCCCTGTGTGTTAAAGGAGTGTCCAGTGTGAATTCCATGACCTTTCCATGAGAACCTGTTAAAAGCACAAAGATTCTGGTTCTGAGCACTGATAGCAAGGTCAGCACCTTCCTCTGTCAACGCTGTATGGCCAGGGTGGAAATGCAGCCAAGTTTTATGCTCATGAATTCATGCCCTTCACTACTCACTTTGAAGTGTTTCCTAAAGATATGACAACTGCTACTACATTCTTCTTAGCAGTTGCAAGGGAGGGGTGACTCATGAATTGCATTCCTTCTGGCCTTAGGTAGCATGAAGCATCCAAACGGTGCTTTTCGCTTTCCAAGATTAGAATCGAGACACTGGAGATTGTGTCTTTCAATTTTTCTTTCTGAGAACTCATTCTAATTGCTTCAAGTCCACTCCCCCAAACAGATTAGCATCCTGATTGTGATGTCTGCACCAACTTAATGAAGTTTTCATCATTTTATTGAAAGCAGGTTAACAACAGCTATGCTGAGCACTGACAGAAACCTCCAGAATACCCAATACTAAACTGCAAATCCAAGAGTTTGTTCGTGACTGTTCCGTATAAAATGTCAAGGAAGCACACCAGCTCCTTGCTTCAAGTTCTATTTTTCGAAGCAAAATAGAGCAGCTCTATAAATTCCTAAAAAGGGGGAAGAAAAAGGAATTGAAAGAGCCCATAGAATGACATTCCCTGGCTTCCCTCAAAAATAATGGGCTCTGATAGAAATGCCCAGTCATCATTTTCAATGCCTAGGATGCAGACTAATGAAAAACAATTTAAAATGGGAATAAAGTTGGTTTACACTATTATATTAGTTTCAGATGTATAACATAGCACATGACATTTATTTTATTACTGGAAGTTTGTACCTCTTCATCACCTGTTTTCCCCCTGCTTCCATGGCAACCTCTAGTTTGTTCTCTGTATCCATGGCTGTTTTATTCCATTTGTATGTTTGTTTTGTTCTTTTAGATTCCACATATAAGTGAAATCATATGGTATTTGTCTTTCTCTGTCTGATTTATTTCACTTAGCGTAATACCCTCTAGGTTCATTCATGTGGAAAACGGCAAAATTTCATTCTTTTTTGGCTAATATTCCATTTTATATATATATATATACACACACCATATCTTCTTTATCCATTCATCTATTGATGGACACTTAGGTTGCTTCCATATCTTGGCTATTGTAAATAATGTGGCAGTGAACATTGGGGTGCATATATATCTTTTTTGAATTAGTGTTTTCGTTTTCTTTCTTTCTTTGGATAAATATCCAGAGGTGGAATTGCTAAATCATATAGTAGTTCTATTTTTAGTTTTTTGAGGAACCTCCATACTGTTTTGCATAACAGCTGCACCAATTTACACTCCCACTAACAGTGTACCAGTGTTCCCCTTTCTTCACAACCTTGATAAAATTGTTATTTGTAGACTTTTTGCTGATAGTCATTTTAACCAGTATGAGAGTGCTATCTCATTGTAGTTTTGATTTGCATTTCTCTGATTATTAGCACTGTTGAGCATTTTTTCATGTGCCTGTCGGCCATCTGTATATCTTTGGAAAAATGTCTACTTAGGTCTTCTGCCCATTTTTAATTGGGTTGTTTGCTTTTCTGATACTGAGTTGTGTGAGGTGTTTATATAGTTTGGATATTAATCCCTTATCAGTCATATTATTTGCAAATATTTTCTCCCATTCAGTAGGTTGTCTTTTCGTTTTGTCAATGATTTCTTTTGCTGTGCAAAATCTTTTAAGTTTAATTAGATCCCACTTGTTTATTTTTGCTTTTATTTCTTTTGACTTAGGAGACCAATCTGAAAAAATATCACAGTCATTTATGTCAAAGAGTGTTCTGTCTGGGTTCTCTTCTAGGAGTTCTGGGATGCGTTGGGGCCGCTGCCTGGGATGTGAGTTTAATCTCGGGAGTGTGGTGGCTTAATTCTCCCTGAAACGTGAAGGAATACACACCAGCATCTCATATCTATTTCCTGTGATTAAAATGGTAGCTGCATGAGAGCCTTAAAGCAAGGAAATGAAGGTTTGTCGGACAACAACTCCTCTTCCAGTGAGAGCAAGCATCAACAAAGGTACATCCGAACTACTTTTGTTTTCTCCTGGGGAGTTCTGAATAATAGCATTTAATTTTTTCCCAAACTTTGAAGCATAAGCAGCAGCTAGCAACTGAACATGAGTCCAGTTCTTGCAAACATTTTGCAAGTACCACCCTGACTCCATAGTGGATGAAATGAAGTATTAAAGTATGTAGCAAACTAACATGCTCTCCAGTTGTACTAGTCACAGGTATTAGTAGACCCTAATTGGCTGACCTTTTTTTTTCTGCGGTACGCGGGCCTCTCACTGTTGTGGCCTCTCCCGTTGTGGAGCACAGGCTCTGGACGCGCAGGCTCAGTGGCCATGGCTCACGGGCCCAGCCGCTCCGCGGCACGTGGGATCCTCCCGGACCGGGGCACGAACCCGTGTCCCCTGCATCGGCAGGCGGACTCTCAACCACTGCGCCACCAGGGAAGCCCTGGCTGACATTTTTTATCACCAGGCTCCACATGCAGAAACTGTCAATCTTGACCTTCTGTGTATCTTTAGAGAAGCAACACTGGCTGCTCATCTGGAATTTGCAAGCAAACTTGTAGTTGTGCTCAGAGTTCATAGCAGGTGAAGTAAAAGGAATCTAGTCACACGAAATCTTGCAATTAGTACATTTATCTTGGTCTCTTTTTCGTGTTGTAGGTTTTCCTTAAATGTCCAGTAAACACTGATTGCTTGCTTATATCTAAACATGAGGCAATAAAATGATTGATTTGGAGGTGACCTGCTAACCAGGTGGGAGGGTAAGAGGTCAGTCGTTACATAAGTGCCCTTCAAATGGTGTCATTATCCTTAGTTGGTGGACAGCCAGGCAGATTGTTCATTTTAATTAAAAAGAAAAGGGCTTCCCTGGTGGCGCAGTGGTTGAGAGTCCGCCTGCCGATGCAGGGGACACAGGTGCATGCCCCGGTCCCGGAAGATCCCACATGCCGCGGAGCGGCTGGGCCCGTGAGCCATGGCCGCTGAGCCTGCGCGTCCGGAGCCTGTGCTCCCCAACGGGAGAGGCCACAACCGTGAGAAGCCCGCGTACCGCAAAAAAAAATTTTTTTGGCCACGCCGAGACACGGTGTGCAGGATGTTAGTTCCCCAACGAGGGATCGAACCTCGCCCCCTACAGTGAAAGCGTGGAGTCTTAACGACTGGACCACCAAGGAAGTCCCTCATTTTTCAAAAGAGCATCCCTAATTTATGTTGTGTTTTATCTTCTGTCTTCTGGTAGTATGTTGGGGAGGAGCCTGTAGCCACCCCCTTTCTCTGCTTGCTTTATGGTGGTTGTCAGGGCGGGTGGGTGGAGAACTTTCATGTACACAAACCTTCCATAAAGGCTCTGTTTCCAGTCATATCCTCCTAGTCTGCAGGGCAAGTCTGAGGCTTCCAGGGCTGAGTTCCAAGACATCCACGCTCAGCTGTGCTTCGTTGGTGACCCACTTCCGTTTACTTCCCGTCTTTCAAAGATGCATTGCAATCTCTTATCTACTGTTGAACTTCCATTCTCTTCATAAAACTTTAAGGATTTGGCAGTAAGCCTATTGGTAGCAGGATGGTGAGTTTCAAAGTAAATGGAAGATTTATCATTCTCCTGCATTCTGGGTGATGGTTTTCAGACTTCAAGGAATCCAGGCCAGCTATTGACAGCAAACATAGTTGATTCAAGTCAATTAGCACAACCTCAGCATGGTACAGGGGAATGAAAATGTCAGCATGTAGAAGCAGCCTTCCTGCTTTGGGCCATTTGCTTTGTTCTATTGTCTTCCTGTATATTGATTCTTTTCTACTAGATGTGCTGTATAAGAAAATCTTATTTAAAAAATTTCCAGCTGGTGTCAAAAAGCTTTTTTTAAAAAAATTCCAATAGTAATTTTATTTGTTGATAGATACAAATGCCTATACTTTCATTAGTCAACTAATGCAAGTTAGTTGACTTTTGAGTTAGTTACTCAAAAGTTAGTTACTCAAAAGTTAGTTACTTTTGAGTTTATAGCCCAAACCTGCACTGTCAAACAGAAGTGTAATGTGAACCACAAATGTAGTTCAAATTTTTCTAGTAACCATGTTAAAATAGTAAAGGAATGGGAAATTAACCACTTCTAGTTAGTGGCTACGTATATATATACACACACACACACACACACACACACACACACACACACATACACACTAGATAGCACAGGTTTAAACCCATAGTTGGCATTCTGAAGAGAAAATTCATTAAAATTATATAAAACATATTGCAATGGATTAAAATGTTCATAGGCATCACATAATAGAACAAACTGATTATTGCTCCTAGTCACTCCCACATTAGACAGACAAGTTTTATAGGTGCTGTGCTTTTTTATCAGTAGATAGCTACTAACAATATGGGAAATTATAAATCTAAAGTTTTTTTTTAAAGAAAATTAATTACTATCACCTGTTTTTTCTACTTAAAAACATTCTTTGAATTAATTTCCATTATTAAATACATAGGCCTATAGATTGAGAGATTTAGGGTTTTTTTTTAATAAAACTGCATCCCTGGCCAGCATTTCCTTTAATATGTTGACTGAAAGTACCTTTCTGTAAGATCATAAGGACTTCTAAATGGCCAAAAACGTATTAAAATATATTTACGCTCATTAGTAGAAAAATTAAACGAATAATAATCAGGTATATTTTCCTCATTTACCTTAATTGATTTTACATAATGGTAGTATGCAGTCTGGCAAGAGAACAGACCAGTGGAAGTGAAAACGGTGACATTTTTGGAGAGAAATTTGGCAATAAATATTAAAAGCCTTAACTCTGTGTATGACTTTATCAAACAATTTTGCTTTTAGGAGCTTATCCTAACCAAAGAATCACTCATGTTTGAAAGAACGTAACTGGAAGAATGTAATCACAGTGTTATTGTTTTACCAACTGTTGGGACCAATCTAAATATCTAAAATAGGAAATTGGTTAATCACTTATTGTATATATATACACAAATCAATATAGCCAGAATAATGTAGAATATTTAGCAGCTTGGAAAAATGCTCATAATAAACAGTTACAAAAAAGATAAAGTTTACAAAAATACTGATAACATGAATCTTTGTTGTTCATTTATTTTTTTATTTATGAAAAAAAAAAGACCCCTTTGGAAGAGTGTGCAGGCTCAGTTCATTGTCAGAAAGAAAACAAACTTAAAGATAATTTAATAGACAATTTTTAATTTTATTAAAAATTTTATTTACTTTTTATTGCTGCGCTGTGTGGCTTGCAGGATCTTAATTCCCTCACCAGGGATTGAACCCAGGCCACAGCAGTGAAAGCACCGAATCTTAACCACTTGAGCTCCACCGAATTCCCGACTACTCTTTAGAGTACTTTTAATTTATAGAAAAATGAACAGAAAGCACAGAGAGTTCCCATAGGCCCATTCACCCCCATGCCCCAGTTTCCCCTATTATTAACATTTTCCATCAGTGTGGTATATTTGTTACAACTGATTAGCCAATATTAATACTCTATTATTAAATAAAATCCATAGTTTATATCAGGGTTCACTCTTTGAGCTTAGATTCTATGAGTTTTGACAAACGAATAATGTCATGCATCCAGCATTACGGTACAGAGTACCATAACTACAGAGTAGTTTCACTGTCCTCAAATCTCCTGTGCTCCACTTACTCCTCCTTCTCTCCTTCTCCCTGATCCCCTAGCGATTACTCATCTTTTTACTGTCTCAATAGTTTTGTCTTTTCCAGAATGTCATATACTTGGAATCATACAGTATGTAGCTGTTCAGACTGGCCCCTTTCACTTAGCAGTATGCATTTAAGGTCCCTCCATGTCTTTTTGTGGCTTGATAGCTCATTTCTTTTAATTGCTGAATAATAGTCCATTGACTGGATGTATCACAGTTTGTTTATTCATTCTTCTACTGGAGGGCATCTTGGTTGATTCCAAGTTTCCGCAGTTATGAACAAAACTGCTGTAAACATCCATGTGCAGGTTTTTGTGTAGACATATTTTCAGCTCATTTGGGTAAATATCAAGGAGTGTGATTACTAGATTGTATGGTAAGAGTATGTTTAGTTTTGCAAGAAACCACCAAACTGTCTTCCAAAGGGCTTGAACCATTTTGATTCCCACCAACAATGAATGAGATTTCCTATTGCTCCACATCTTTGCCAACATTCGGTGTTTTAGTGTTTTGGATTTTGGCCACTCTAATAGGTATGTTAGTGGTATCTTACTGATCTAATTAATTTGCAATTCATTAATGACATATGATATTGCTTCATATGCTTATTTACCATCTGTATATTTTCTTTTTTTCTTTGGTGAGATGTCTGTTGCCCATTTCTTAATTTGGTGCTTGTTTTTTTTTGTTTTTTTTTTTTACTGTTGAGTTTTAAGATTTCTTTGTATATTTTGGATACCATCCCTTATCAAATATGTGTTTTGCAAATATTTTCTCCCAGCCTGTGACTTATTTCATTCTCTGAACAATGTCTTCTGTGGAGCCGAAGTTTTTAATTTTAATGAAGTCAAATTATCAATTTTTTCTTTCATGGGTTGTGCTCTTCATATTGTATCTAAAAAGTCATCACCAGGAATTTCCTGGTGGTCCAGTACTTAGGACACTGCACTGCCACTGCAGGGGGCACAGGTCTGATCCCTGGTTGGGGAACTAGGATCCCGCATGCCGTGCTGCACAGCCAAAAAAAAAAAGAAAAAAAGAAAGTCATCACCAAACCCAAGATCCCCTAGACCTTCTCCTATGTTATTTTCTGGGAGTTTTACAGCTTTGTGTTTTACATTTAGGACTATGATCTGCTTGAGCTAATTTTTGTGAAAGATGTGTCTGTCTAGATGTTTTTTTTTTTTTTCTTCGCATCTGCAAGTCCAGTAGTTTCATCACCATTTGTTGAAAAGACCATCTTTTCTTCATTGAATTATCTTTGCTCTTTTGTCAAAGATCGGTTGACTATAATTATGTGGGTCTATTTCTGGGCTCTCTATTCTGTTCCATTGATCTGTTTTATTCTTTCATCAGTACCACACAGTCTTGATTACTGTAGCTTTTAGTAAATCTTAAAGTCAAGTAGCGTCAGCCCTCTGACTTTGTTCTTCTTCAGTATTGTGTTGGCTATTTTGTGTCTGTTGCTTCTCCATATAAAATTGAGAATCAGTTCATCAGTAGCCACAGAATAGTTTTCTGGGGTTTTGATTGTGATTGCCTTGAATCTATAGATGAAGTTGGAAAGAACTGACCTCTTGACAATAGCGAATCTTTCTATTCACCGACATGCAATATCTCTCCAATTACTTAGTTCCTCTTAGATTTCTTTCATCAGAGCTTTGTAGTTTCTTCATATAGGTCTTGTATATATATATTTTTAGAATTATACCTAAGATCTTGTATATATATTTTAGAAGTATACCTAGGTACTGTACTTTTTTGGTGCTAATATAAATACTATTGTATTTTTAGTTTCAAATTCCAATTATTCTTTGCTGTTAACAAACTTATTTCTAACAGATCACAAGGGTACAAGAGGATGAGACCAGACACCTTTTCTCTTACCTATCAAGTTGTTATCAAGTAAACATATTTTCTGGCAACTTATTTAGGAACATGTGTCAGGGTTTTATTTTAATCTTGCTGCAAAGGAAAAGACTAATTAATACATTCTAAGAGTTCATTTTGGGGGAGACACATTTAAAGGAAAAGAGAATGGTTAGCTAATCATTGTTAAACTATACACAAAAAGTTACACTATATATAAAGAAAGGAATACTTGTCCAAAGTGTTTATTGTCCCAGCTGGTACAGTTTGAGAGAACACAGGCACACGATTATTGATTACACTGAGATGAACCTGGGACTTTACCATGCACCCAGGGATGCAGGACCTCTACACTCTTGACTGACAGCGCAAAGCATGGTTTCCCAGAACAAGTCTTAATTCCTTTAAAGTTTTTCAGAAAATTCCTCAAGCATTAGATCAGAAATTTCTTTTCAGAATGAGTTTGAATTATATCATACAAAAAAGTTCTGTTCCAGGCTGGGCTGAGGGCAACTTTTCTTTTACATGGCTTTTTAGTCCTTACGGAGTCAGGTGGCTGCCTTGGAGTACCTTTCTCTCTCTGGTATCTCTGCTTCTTTTCTCTTCTACCCATATTCTCCTCTGGTTCTCTGACCTCCTCCTCAAGTTTCAGCTTCATGCTCGTGGCACTCCATCCAGTAACTCCATTGTAGTAATAGGAATAATAGCTGTGAATTCTTACAGAGTGGTTACCGTATAGCAGACATTCTAAGTACAATACATGTATTTACTAATTTAATCCTTACAAGAGCCCTTTGAAGTAGGTGCAGTACACATCCTATTTTAGTTGAGGAAACTGAGGCACAGAGAGGTTAAGTAGCTTGTCTGGTATTGCAGAGCTGGTAAATGGTAGATTTGAACGCAAACAGACTAGAGACCTTGCTTTTAACCACTTTGCTATAGAGAAGAGTATCTCTTAGACAAACCTTTCTCTTTTTATAGAGCATTTCACACCCGGGAAAAGTCAAAAAAGAAAGCTAGGAGTGAGAGGGATGGAAAACCTATGGCCCACATTAAAAAATATATGCCTGTTTTAGTCTGCTCAGGAAGCCATAACAAAATACCATAGACTGGGTGGTTTAAACAACAGAAATTTATTTCTTACAGTTCTGGTGGCTGAAAGTCCAAGATCAAGGTGCTGGCTGATTAGGTTCTTGGTGAAACCTGGTTCCTGGCTTGTAGACAGCTGCCTTCTGGCTGCGTCCTTCCATGACATCTTCTGTGTGCACATGGGGAGAGAGAGAAAGAGAGCGTAGTCTCTCCCTCTTCTTGTGAGGACACTAATCCCATTACGGGGGCTCAGTCCTCATGACCTCATCTAACCCTAATCACCTCCCAAAGGCCTCACCTCCTGACACCCTCACATTGGGGATTAGGACTTCGACATATAAATTTTGGGGGAACACACATTCAGTGCATAACACCCTCACCTACAATACATTGGAATAACACACGTGCACAAATTAACAGTGGTTATCTCCGTGTGGTAGGATAAGAGGGGGTGTGTTTTTACATAGTTATAATTTTTTTCATAAGATATTTAACTTTTACATAAGGGGACACGTGCTGTTACAACAACTTAGCGTTGAATAATGACCTCCAAATGTGTCTCTCCCTTGGTTTTGCATTGAAGTATGAAACATTTTCTATGAATTCCAGGACAAAGAATATACAACAAGCATCGTCCTTGAAAATAGGTGAAGTGACACCATGGCATTCAAATGCACACTGAGCATGGGCTCTGGGGTTTATGGGAATTACAAACCAAGTGAGCTAAGCTTTCAGCCCAGGCAAGAGACGTTTCCTTTGCACACACAGAGCATCATTGTTGAATGCTCGTACCATCCATCATTTCAAGTTCACTGTGGGTCAAAGCATAGATCATTCCCTCTCTTATTAAAGAACAAGCAGAAGAAGCTCCTGGGAATTGGCAATTAAGAGCAGCATAAATCAAGCTGGAAAATTGCCCACAATTTCAACCATTTGTTCAGACGCTTTCCTTATTTCCCATCTTCTCTACTTTTTCTTAATTCCATTTTTTTTGTTGTTAACACAGGATTCAATTATGGAGGGCTGCTTTATCTTTCTGCTTTGAATGTAATAAACTAAAAGGAAAAAGCTATAGAGTTAAGAAAGCTGCATTAGGAGTCCATGGATGTATAAAGAAAAAGAAAAGCAATGAAGAAGTTTTCAGAGAGGACAATGGCATAGAGATGACTGAAATTATGGGCCAACATATTCCTCAAATGTTGGCATCTCTCGGTGGTGTTCCTGACATTAGCATAAAGGTTATTAATTTTTCTAGACACTGAATGCATTAACTCAGGAGCACAGAAAGTGAAAACCTAAATTGTTAGTTGTTAAGTCTACTTGATGTCCAAATAACCATTTAAACAACTGAAAAGTATTACTCAGCTCTGCGGACAAAACTCAATCTAACCAATTTTGAGGTCTTAACATTCGTGTCTTGTGTCCAATAATTTAATGTAAGAGCCTGGGTCCCAACCTTACATGACAAAAACTAAAAGCTATAATTCTAAGACAATCATTTCTCTGTTTTAAAGTACTCCATTAATGCCTTAGTAACAATTATATTTCTCCTTGACTGAACCCTTCCCCTCCAAAAAGAGCAAATCTAAGTGTTTGAGGAGCTTTCATCAGTAGCTTTGGAACTGCATTAACATAGAATTTAGATCTCTTAGTAATGAAGAATCTTACCGCATGGAGAACTGGAGTTTGCAGCTTCCCCTTTCTGAAAGTAGGGGCTTCATGTAAAGTAAAAAGAATAAGAAAATAACAACTGGTTCTTGTTTCTTAGAGAATCAGGTCTCCCTGCCTGGCTTTGTGTGTTCGACCAGCTTTGTTCTACCTCTCAGTTCGTATGTTCTGCCCCATCCCTGTAGGTATTCCCACTGTTCGGCAAGTATCCTGTGCTCAAAAGTGGATGCGAAAATGAAAGCGATATAAATCTTTTTCTTAAAGAGCTTATAGTCTAGCGAGGAGACAGGAAAAGGTAGAAAGAGGTTTAGATAAGGTATGGTGGGGATTCAAAAGAAGGACACTTGAGTTTTTAGAGAATGAGATGAGTCAAAGATAAATCCCTGGAAGAAAATATGACATGGAGATGTCTTGATATTTTATCATGACTCCCCAGCCATCCAGCTACAAAGCATGTCCTTTGATTCCAGACGCAGTATCTTGCATTTCTTTGTGAACCTCTCAGTGCTAGCTAGGAAAGCAAGACTCTTACAAATCCTTTTTTAAAATTGTAAAGTATAATACGTATACAGAATAGTACATAAAGCATAAATGTACAGCTAAATGCATCACTGAGGAGGGGACATCTATGCAGTTACCACCTGGGACAAGTCACAGAATATTCCTGACGATCCAAAGTCCCGTTCTAGATGGTTGTATTAGAGTTCTCCAAAGAAACAGAATCCACAGGACACACACATACATCCATGTTTAGAGAGTGAGAGTGAGAGAGAAAGAAAGACTGAGAGAGACTTAAGATGCAGTCATGGGGACTGGCAAGTCCCAGAACGGCAGGGCAGGACCGCAGGCTGAGACGCAGGGGAGAGCTGATGTTGCAGCTTGAGTCTAGAGGCAGACTTCCTTCTTCCTTTGGGGACCTCAGTCTTTTCCTCTTAAGGTCTTCAGTGGATTGGATGAAGCCCACCCACATTATGAAGAATAGTCTGCTTTAGTCAAAGTCTACTGAGTGAAATGTTAATCGCATCTAAGAAATGCCTTCACAGCAACGTCTAGACTGGTGTTTGATTAAATATCTGGGTACCGTATCCTAACCAGGTTGACACATAGGATTAACCAGCACATGGATCATGTTTTGCTTTATGATTTACCACCTATGTGTACATCCCTAAGATTAATTTGGTTTTTCCTGATTTTGAACTGTGTAAATGGAATTATACAGAATGAATCTTTTTGTTTTGTTCAACATTATGTTTTTGAGATGCATCCATGTCATCTTTGCTGTGTGTAGCTGTAGTTCCTTCATTTTCATTGCTGTATAGTATTCCATTGGATGAACACACCACAATTTAGCTATTCTTTCGTGGGCATTTCGCTTCCAGTTCGGGACTATCACTAACTATGATGCTATTGTGACCATATTCTGGAGCACATAAACATGAATTTTCATAGAGTAATTACTCAGGAGTGGAATTTTGGGGTCGTAGGGTGTATGTATCTTAAACTTATTAGATAATGACAAACTATCTTCCAAAGAGATTAAATCAGGGGCTTCCCTGGTGGCGCAGTGGTTGAGAGTCCGCCTGCCGATGCAGGGGACACGGGTTTGTGCCCCGGTCCAGGAGGATCCCACATGCCGCGGAGCGGCTGGGCCCGTGAGCCATGGCCGCTGAGCCTGCGCGTCTGGAGCCTGTGCTCCACAACGAGAGAGGCCACAACAGTGAGAGGCCCGCATACCGCAAAACAAACAAACAAACAAACAAAGATTAAATCAGCTTCCTCTTTCACCAGCAGGATGTGAGGATTCCTTCCTCTCCTCTTCCTTCTCCTCCTGTTTGCTGTCCCATCTACTGTGAGTCAGGTGCTATACTCCCTTCCTTATGTGCATACTTCAGCTAGTTGAATAGTGATATTTTTATAATAAATAATCAGTCAATATATCGCAAAACTGATTGAAAGACTGAATTAGTGACTGAAATAGCTTCCATATCCATTGGGGACTATCTTTAAAAAATTTTTATTATTATTAATTTTAAGATTTTTTTTTTTGATGTGGACCATTTTTTAAAAGTCTTTATTGAATTTGTTACAATATTTCTTCTATTTTATGTTTTGGTTGTTTGGCCGTGACGCACGTGGGATCTTAGCTCCCCAACCAGGGTTCGAACCCACACCGCCTGCACTGGAAGGCAAAGTCTTAACCACTGGACCGGCAGGGATGTCCCCACTGGGGACTTTTTTTTTTGTTTTTTAAAGAAGATGTTGGGGGTAGGAGTTTATTAATTAATTTATTTATTTTTGCTGTGTTGGGTCTTCGTTTCTGTGAGAGGGCTTTCTCTAGTTGTGGCAAGCGGGGTCCACTCTTCATCACGGTACGCGGGCCTCTCACTGTTGTGGCCTCTCCCGTTGCGGAGCGCAGGCTTCGGACACGCAGGCTCAGCGGCCATGGCTCACGGGCCTAGTTGCTCCGCGGCATGTGGGATCTTCCCGGACCGGGGCACGAACCCGTGTCCCCTGCATTAGCAGACAGACTCTCAACCACTGCGCCACCAGGGAAGCCCTGGGGACTATCTTGAAGAAATAAAATATCATTGTGCACTTTTCTAGTCTTGGGGAACATGAACTTCTGCAGACAGATTTTATTCTGCTTGGGGGTCGTCTAAGAGAGTTGCATTGTGTGTGACTGTGTGTGTGTGTGTGTGTGTGTGTGTGTGTGTGTGTGTGTGTTTGTGTGTTTCTGGGAGAGAGAGAGACAGTGTGCCAGTGGTGCATGTGCTGTGTCTGGGCCACCCCCATCCCATTTACAGAATGATAACCGAGGCATATTTTGTCTGCAGTGCCCTTTGGTCTACTTCCTTCCCTCTGCTCCAGGGGCTCACTCCTTCCTAATTTCACAGTCCTCTTCTGCAGTAAAACCAGGCTTCTCACTTTTCCTCACAAGTGCCTGAATGTTTACATTTTCCCCCTTGATTCCGCCTGTATTCACTTACTTATCTTTCGTTCATCCTGTATCTTTCTCTTTCTGGGCCTGGACCTGCACCAATTGATTTGACAGGCTGTTTGAGTTGTGGTAGTTAATATACTTTGTTTGAATCTATTTTTAAAAATTTTTATTTAGTTATTTATTGGCTGTGTTGGGTTTTCGTTGCTGCATGCGATCTTTCTCTAGTTGTGGCGAGCGGGGGCTACTCTGTTGCTGTGCGCGGGCTTCTCATTGTGGTGGCTTCTCTTGTTGCGGGGCACGGGCTCTAGGCGCACGGGTTTCAGTAGTTGTGGCACGCGGGCTCAGTAGTTGTGGCTCACGGGCTTAGTTGCTCCGCGGCATGTGGGATCTTCCCAGACCAGGGCTCGAACCCGTGTCCCCTGCATTGGCAGGCGGATTCTTAACCACTGTGCCACCAGGGAAGTCCCTAAATATTCAACTTTAGAAGATCACAACAAACTGTTTCAATATATTTGCACAAATTTTTGTATTTATGATTAATCTGTAAGAAATGTAATGGTTTCCTGTGCTTTCCAACATTTGGTATTGTCAGACTTTTACATTTTTTTCTTACCAAATTGGGGCAAAATGGCATCTCACTGTAATCTTGATTTACATTTCCCTGAACAAGATGATGCTGAACATCTCCACATGTTTTTTGGCTACGCGTATTTCCTCTTATATGAAATGTCTCTTTACTCCTATTTTACAGATGAGAAAACTTAGGCTCAGAGACATTAGGTATCTTGCCTGTGGTTACATAAGTACCTATCATGGGACAGACCTGGGTTCCAAACTCAGGTGTGTGTGAACACACGTTTGTTTTCCCCACCACTTGCCACTGTTTCTTTAAGCAGTGGGACTGGTTTTTAATAAACATATCAGAGCTCATTCATTCAAATAAGTGCTTTCTCTCAAAGGACTCACTTTAGAAGTCCACCTCTTTATTCCAGCAGTGAGACCATGGTTTGAACAACTTGGAGATTTCTTTTCACAACTGCTACCATTTGAAACTGTCAGTTTATAAGCCTTGTAGGCAAAATAGTTTTATTAAATTAAAATTTTCTCACTTTTTTTTGAAATCGAAATGATATTCCCCAGGTTTTTCATTCACTTTAGGAATTAGGTCCATTCTGAATGGCTATTGATTGTTTAAAAATAAAAAAATAACACTAAAATATTGAAAATGCGCCTCATGGACTCATTTTAGTGGTTTTCCAGCTGTGTCCCTTGAAGCTCTAGGGTCTGTGGACATACCCTGGGGTCCCAGGAGGGGTCAAAAGGAAGCTGAGTGCTCCATTTTAACCAGATATTTTATGTTTTCTATATTGGGATTCTTTTTTTAACCTCTTTATTGGAGTATAATTGCTTTACAATGTTGTGTTAGTTTCTGTTGTACAACAAAATGAATCAGCCATATGCATACACATATCCCCATATCCCCTCATCCCCTCCCTCTTGCATTTCCCTCCCACCCTCCCTATCCCGCCCCTCTAGGTGGACACAAAGCACTGAGCTGACCTCCCTGTGCTATGCAGCTGCTTCCCACCAGCTATCTACTTTACATTTGGTAGAGTATATATGTCCATGCCACTGTCTCACTTCGTCCCAGCTTACCCTTCCCCCTTCCCGTGTACTCAAGTCCATTCTCTAGGTCTGCATCTTTATTCCTGTCCTGCCCCTATATTGGGATTCTATATAATATTTATTCTGGAGGAAAAAGGGCTGACCACACTCAGTTTATGAAATGTCTTCCCTAAATCCTTAAGTCCTTCGTCATTTTCTACCCCCTCACTCACCTGATCAATTTCTTGGGCTGGTCATCCACTCTGTACCCACTAGAATGTAATTTCCTTGAGGGAGAAACTTTGTTTTGCTCTTGCATCCTCATCATCCGCCAGGAGTGCCAGACCCAGAGTGGATGTTTATTATCTAGTCAAAGACAGAAAATACGAAAACTGTTACACTGAGTGGCTACTGTTTTCAGAGGCACCCTCATCCTAGCTTGACCTGTTTTTTACCTCCACTAACCTTGTGCAAAGAAGAGGGAGGGAGATGGCAAGGTTGCATTGCATCATGAGAAGTTTAAACTTCCTCTCTTACTCCCCATAATTAAACACTCTATGTGGGTGTCAGAGACTAAGAGAACTTGATAGTAGTACACTTTGGGGATTGTAGTTTTATAAGCGTTTCATCTATTCACAGCATCAGAGAGTCAGGTACTGGAAGTAAAATTTGATAACATTTTAGCTTAACACAATTGTATCAGATAAAAGCTTCCTGGACATGAAAATTGATCCAGAAGCTGAATATATCAGCTGCTCTCCAGCCATATATTTGAGAATAAAATCGTCATCGCCCTAGTGGAGAGATTTCAGGGCAAGAACAGTCCACACACCTTGAATTTTGGTAAATATTGAGTCCAGATGGATATCCTCTCTTTATTGGTTAAGTCAACAGAAAACGTTTCATCATAGGGTTTATGAAATCCTCCCTCAAAAGAAAGGAGAGGGAACATCTTTTTGGATATTCAATGGGAGAGGAAAGTCTGAAACGACCTATGGCAGAAGTAGAAGCATTTTAGTGTATCATTTGCATAACAAGGTGCAGGAAGACATGGCTTCAATGATGAAGGGATAGAAATGTATAAAAGAAGGTGCTGCCATGAAAATATAAGAGGATCAAACAAGAAGGCAGTTGGGTAAATTAAGGGACAATTGCCAGGGAATTAAAAAGGCAGCAGCTGAATTGTTATCCACATTGAAGCAGTAAACTGCAGGGTGGATAGAAAACAATGGAAGCACTGAAGTGGAGAACAAATGTCATAATCTCTTCCAGAATGCAGAGGAAAAGTACAAGGACTTTTAACCAAGATGGTGTGGGAGTGGATAATAGCAATTGAAGATAGAAAGGGGAGTGCCAGCTTCAGAATTTCAGATATTCCCAAGGAGGAAACAAAACAATGGAAATAGAAGCAATCATCAAAGATCCGAGTGAACTAACCTTCCTGAGTTTGTTCCAAGGAGGAGATGTTCACCGTGTTCTAGGAAGAAGCTGTGAGAAGCCTTCCTTCCTCTCCTTAGTGCTCTCCTTTATGGAGCAGTGGTCTGTAAGGCAGTACAAGGAACTGAGGTCCATATTCTGGGGATTGAAGGTGGAGCCTTGAAACAGAAGTGCATAAGAGACAGGGAATTTAAGTTTTCTGTAGTTTTTCTGGAAAGGTCCAGGTCAGTGGCTTCTTGTTACCATTAAACTGGTGCAGCTTAGGCCTCTCTGGCCAGTGGCTGGGAACTTTAAGCAATCTGTATGAGTCAGGGTTCTCCAGAGAAGCAGAACCAATAGAATAGGATATATACATATGTGCACGTAGACATACGTCCACATACACACGTACTTATAGATAGACACACATACGCCTACGTACATTTACATAAACACATAGACATACATAGACATAATTGGCTCATGCAATTATGGAGGCTGACAAGTCCCGAGATCTGCAGGGTGAGTCAACCAATAGAGAGCCAGGAGAGACAAGGGTGTAATTCCAGTCCAAGTCTGAAGACCTGACAACCAGTAGAGCTATTGGTGTAGTGCTAGAATGGCAGGCCAATAGGCCGAGAGGCTTGAGATCCAGGAAGAGCTGATGTTTCATTTTGAGTGTGAAGGGCAGGAAAAAGCCAACGTCCTACTTTGAACACAGACAGGCAGGACGAATTCTTACTCCTGAGAGGATTGGCTTTTGTGTTCTAGTGAGACCTTCAACGGATTGGACTCACGTTATGGAGGGCAACCTGCTGTACTCAGGCTACTGATTCAAATGTTCATCTCATCCAAAGACGCCCTGGCAGAGACACCCAGAGTGATATTTGGGCACCTTGTGGCCCAGTCAAGTTGACACATACAATGCACCGTCGTGGAACCCTTGCCTCTTTCTGATCACGTGTGCCAAATTTTTAATGTCTTTTATGTTCTGTGGTTGGGAGAGGGGCCAGAGTGAATTTGCAATAGTCCAGAAACCCTGGACCTCAGTCCCTTCTGTGTCTCGTGGGACTACTTCTGGGCATCGGGAAGGGGCCCCAGAGACAGAGATGCGCACTCTCCACGAGGAAAAGCATCTCTTTGAGGATCAAATCATACAAACCTACCTCCCACCCAAACCTGAGGCGGGAGGGTCCTGACCGATGGAGTTTGCCCCTGGGAAGTGGGGAATCAGCTACTGACAAAGCAGCCACTTTCCATGTCAATCAAACATGACTCACGTAGATGAGTGTTTCTCAACCTTGACTACACACAGGAAACCACAGAAGAGCTTTCAAAGATTTGGATGCCTGGGTCCTACCCAGAAATTCTGAATTAATTAGTCTGGATATAGCCTGGCATTGGGATTTAAGATAAAATATATACAGCGGTATTCACTCTTTTGGGGGGACGTACCTTTCTCCTTTCGAGTTTAAACACATGCCTAGACTCTTGTTACACCACCACAATCAGGATACAGAACAATTCTAACAACCCCCAAATTTCCCTGGTTCATTTTTTGAGGTCAGACCCTCAGCTCCCCCCTCAGCCCCAGACCCTGGCAACCACTGATCTGTCCCTGTAGTCTCCCCAGCCCCCTTTTAAGAATATCATTTAAATGAAATTACATGCATGTCACCTTTGGAGCTTTGGGAGTTTAAAAAGCTTTCCAGGCGATTCTAATGGGCTGCCAAGGTTGAGAACCACTGACATTCTTTGTAGCTTTTTCCTTCAGTAAGGATGAGGGCTGCTTCCTTCTTCTTCTTCTTTTTTTAAAAATTTATTTATTTAGTTTTGGCTGCGTTGGGTCCTCGTTGCTGCGCGCAGGCTTTCTCTAGTTGCGGCGAGCGGGGGTTACTCTTTGTTGCGGAGCACGGGCTCTAAGCACACGGGCTTTAGCAGCTGTGTCACACAGGCTCAGTAGTTGTGGCGCACGGGCTTAGTTGCTTGGCGGCATGTGGGATCTTCCTGGACCAGGGCTTGAACCCGTGTCTCCTGCATTGGCAGGCGGATTGTTAACCACTGTGCCACCAGGGAAGTCCAGGTTGCTTCCTTCTTAAGAACGAGCAGTAATTTTTTATTTGTTTTTTTTTTTGCGGTACGCGGGCCTCTCACTGCTATGGCCTCTCCCGTTGCGGAGCACAGGTTCCGGACGCGCAGGCTCAGCGGCCATGGCTCACGGGCCCAACCGCTCCGCGGCATGTGGGATCTTCCCAGACCGGGGCACGAACCTGTGTCCCCTGCATCGGCAGGCGGACTCTCAACCACTGCGCCACCAGGGAAGCCCGAGCAGTAATATTTGACAGAGACCCAAGAACATTCCACCAGGAGATCCAGAAAGGTGACCAATGTGGAAAGAAGATAAATCATTTTTAAAGGAAAACAGGTGATGCAAATTACTGAAAAGCTAGTCCAGATAAAAATATCCTAAAATGGGATTGTTCTTAGAGCTTAAAAATAGAGAACAAGACTTTCTTGGCATAGAGCAGCATCGGATGACATGCGAGAACTCAGCCTCCTCTAATGGCCATACTTGAGGATTTGCACATAGGGGAGGAAATAAGACACCATTCATTCAGTCCAAATGAGTAAGTTATGATTGCTGCCAGATGTCCCTAGGCAAAAACAAAATTTCAAGCAAACGATAAAGTCTGTCTCTTTTTGTGACACTTCGTCAGGTCATCACTGAACCAGGACTATTACAACAGATAGATTCTAATTAAGGCGCCATCTAACCATGGCAGCAATTCACCGTGGGGGAAGTCCCAGAAAGCTTTGAGGCTAAAACTGATGGGCCTTTACTGCATTCCTGTGGGTCAGGGGCTTAGGCACGAGTTCCCCTGGAAAAATGACAGCCTCCATCTCCTTCTTTTATGAGCTGGTTGTGAGGACAGGATCGTCTTCCTTCCTTGGACCGTGTTCCCTCCCTTCCATCCCCTCTGTGGATATGCCCCTCTTGCTATCAAGCCCCATCCTCAGGCAGCGCAAGGCAGAGCACTGGAATATAGACAAGAGTGGAGGGTAATTTTGAGGAAGCCCCTGGGACCCATCAGTGACTACAGAGCCACATGCAAATGCATTTTGGGGCGAGATTTATAGTTGAGTATTCTCTAATGGAAGTAGAAGCCTCTCTGGGTAATGCTAGGAGGCCAGGAATAAGAAAACTAAGCTTCATAATTTAATTTAACTGCCTCTTTGGTTTTGTGGAAGGCATCAGGGGAGTCAGCGATATTGCAGTGGTGCACCTAAAAATAGCCAGACTGCAGATTTGAGACTGTGAAAAGTGTCCTTCTGGCAAGAGACATACTAGTCTATCAATAATAGGATAAGTTGAGCACACAGTTTTATTAAAACTAGCCCTGGTTTTCACCAAGAGGTTTCAGGGTTGGGAGCCTGTTCATTCAGTACAGGTCCTGACTTCCTGTCCTGAGACTCTATATTTAAGGTCAAAGGATTATTATTGTCTCATTGCTACTCCATTAGGAAATAAAATTAGTTCTTTTCTGTGTGTGAGTCTCCCATTGGACTGAAGTTCAGGCTGAATGATTTCTAATTCATTTACTTTTAAATTATTATAATGGGCAAGCGCTGGGCAATGAATTAATAGTTGAAATGGTTGCATCAATTGGATTGCTTCAACAAAAGCAATCACACGCTGTAGGGATGCCAGCAATCTTCTTGGCTGTGTAGCCATTCACATTGTCAATGGTAGGCCTGGGCAGATACAGATTTAGTTCAGCAAACTGGATCTTTAGTGTCTTTCCTGTCCTCTGTACACTTGTGTATCAAGGAGCAAATGATGTTGCAGCCCCATATGTCCATGATTGATTATGGTAAAGGACTGATACCAAAAGCCAGAGCAGGAAGAAATGGATCTGATGTTCTAAAACAGGATTTGGAGTCTGACAGCACAGGTCCTTTTGCAGTTTTGTGTAGAAATCTCTCCTTGGATTGCAAGATGTTATCATACCTACCCACGAAGAGCCAGTAGAAGCCCCTCCCTCAAACCTAACAAGCCAAACAAACAATGATCCAACCAATCAACAAAGCCACCAGACAAATCCTGCTCTCACACATGTGCGCATGCCTCGATTGAGAAGTCTGAATAGCAGAGAATATTTCTGGGAAGAAAGATTTACAGGGAATGACCCAAAGTGATCCAAGGCTTTTATACCGTATCTTCTTTTAGAGAGGTTTTATCTATTATTAAAATTATGCACTCATTACAAAAATTTAAGCAATACAGGTGTACATAAAATAAAAAGAAAATACCCCTGATAAACACATTTTTAACAGTAGACAGTTAAAGACAGGTCTATATTCGGACTCAGCAGTATCACTTCAAGGAATCTATGTTTTTAGAAATAATATCACTATTATATAAAGACATATGTACGTAAGACAGTTTGTTGCAGCCTAGCTTATGATAGCAAAACAGTGGAAACCACCTAGTTGCCCGATTATGGAGGGGTTGTTGAATAAGTTATAGTGTGTGCCGTTAAAAGTGGCCAAAGTGCTACATGGGAAAAGAATCTAAAAATGAGTGGATGTATGTTTTTGTGTAACAGATTCAATTTGCTGTACATCTGAAACTTACACAACATTGTTAATCAATTACACCCCAATAACAATTTTTTTAAAAAGTGGTCAAAGTGGATCTAGACATCTTGATTCATCTCAGATATATTATTCATTCCAGATATATTATTAAATAATATAAAAGTAATATGCAATCATTTTGAATAGCAGGATTCCTTTTTAAAAATGTGTGTAGCTATGTATATATATGTATATCTGTATACACTTTGGAGTCAGGAAAGAGATGTAGTGAATGGAAATTTTGGGGGTTGAGATTGGTTGCGAGGAGGAAACATGGGGGGAAAAAAGTGACTTCTGCCTTGGCATTTTTTTTTTTTTTTTTTTTTTTGCGGTACGCGGACCTCTCACCGTTGCGGCCTCTCCCGTTGCGGAGCACAGGCTCCGGACGCGCAGGCTCAGCGGCCATGGCTCACGGGCCCAGCCGCTCCGCGGCATGTGGGATCTTCCTGGACCGGGGCACGAACCCGCGTCTCCTGCATCGGCAGGTGGACTCTCAACCACTGCGCCACCAGGGAAACCCTAAATCAGTATTTTTATTTGTTAAATCTGGCAAGTCCAGACGCAACACATTGCGTGGACGTCGCCATATTTGTTTTGGTTGTCAAGGTCTTCCCTCCTTGGCATACCCAGCAAGGCACACAGGAACTTGAGGGACCCCCTGGCACAGAGGCAGCGGCACTGGCACGTGGCTAAGGGACCACAGGCATCTGGGGGTTCCCACGCAGAGCGCTTTCCCCCAGCGGCAGTGCGCATGCCTCAAGTAGCCCAGCACCTAGCGTGGGCTTGGAATTTCCAGGCCAGCTCTCTGATATCTGGGTGACAATTCTCTTTTTTCTCTTGTTCTCCTAGCCTCCCTTTCATATCCTTATTCCTTTTGCCCTTCCAGCCTTTAAAACACTTTTTTTTTTTTTTTTGCTTTACAATGGTGTGTTAGTTTCTGCTTTATAACACAGTGAATCAGCTATACATCTACATATTAAAACACATTTAAAACCGATTCCCTGCATTGTGTTCCTTGTTGCATTATTTAGAGTGATGCGCATCCTCCTGGCAGGACAGTGACAGCTGGACAGATACAGCTACGGTGACATAGTCATGATTAACAAGCGTCTGAGTGCAGCCCGGTGCTCAGCATGTAATGGATGAATAAGAAATGCTTACTTCAAATGAATTCGATTATTTCTGGAGATTCATAGGTACAGACACAGGATACCATTATCCTAAAATAGATGGAACTCAAAGGCACAGGGGAGGGAATGAATAGGTGGAACACACGGAATTTTTAGGGTAGTGAACCTACTCTGTAAGATATTGTAATGGTAGATACGTGTCATTATACATTTTTGCGAACTCAGAGAATGTACAGCACCGAGAGTGAAGGCTTATGTGAATTACGGACTTGGCTTGATAGTGATGTGTCAATGAAGGTTCAGCACTTGTAACAAGGATACCACTTTGGTGCTGGATGTGGATGGTGGGGAAGGCTATGTGGGGGGTGTTGAGGGGGTATGTGGGAATTCTCTTCTCTTCTCAGTTTTGCTGTGCATCTAAAACTACTCTAAAAAAATGAAGTCTATTAAATATTAAAACGTGCTTCTATAGCACACACACACAAAAGGCACTAGGGGATGTCACAGGAAAACTTTTTCAAGCTGAGTATTAAAAAGTTAGTGTTGGGTAAGGCATGTACTACAGCTCAAAAGCGGAGGCGGTGGAAGACAGATTTTGAACAGAGTTTATTTTATTTTCAGTACATTTTCATTCACAGTATTAATCACAGTATCACACTGTAATTCTCTTCTATAAATCTCCCCAAATGATGAAATGACATACAATATCACATTCATAGGAGGAAACTATTTTAGCAGTGTGAGCGTAAATGTAGAAATGAATATTCCGCAGTCATTGATTCAACAATATTTATTGTCTGTTACGGGCAAAGGAGAGCCCAAGTGACCTTTCAGATACAGTACATCAGCGTAAATGTGATGATTCGCGAGGGAATCTTAAAACATTCCTCGTGGACCCCATGAACTTGATTTCTGTCTCTTAAGCACACATCATCAGAACTGATGGCATGTGGGATACGGGTTGGGAAGATAAGAAGCCAGCCGATATTTACATTGTTGTTTGGTTTGCTAATAAACATTGCTCTATTTCATTAATCCTGTTTCAGGAGCCACTAAAGGAAGAGCAACTGCCTCTAATTAAAAAGAGGAGGTTCTAGAAAAACATCTCACTCAACCTGGAATGAACCTGCAGTAAAATGTAGTGGTTCCAAGTTGCTGAGTCTGATTTTAGAGATCAGTGGTGCATTATTCACTAGCAGAGCTGGGGCCAACTGCTACTCCTTTGTATCTCTCTGTGATGGTTAATTTTATGTGTCAGCCTGACTGGGCCATGGAATGCCCAGATATTTGGCCAAGCATTATGCTGAGTGTGTCTGTGAGAATGTTTCTGGATGAGATTAACATTTAAATCAGTAGACTGTGTAAAGCAAATTGCCTTCCCCAATGTGGGCCTCATCTAATCAGTTGAAGACCTGAATAGAAAGAACAAAAAGTCTGAGTAAGAAGAAACTCTTGCCTGAGGGCGTGAGCTGGGACATTGGTCTTTTCCGGCCTTTGGACTCAGACTGAAACATTAGCTCTCCTGGGTCTTTGGCTTTCCTGATTCAGATCTTGGGACTTAGCCTGTATAATCACGTGAGCTAACTCCTTATAATAAATTCTTTCTCTCTCTCTCTGTATATATATGTATGCACATCCTACTCGTTCTGTTTCTCTGGAGAACTCTAAATCAAAGTAACAAAGGTTCCTTGTGAGGGAGGGATGCACGGAATTTAAGGACAGGTTATCCTATCGCACAGAACCTAAAATATGGGAAGACAAAGCAGAAACATATGAGAAGCTAAATAACAATATAATTTAAATAGCTGCTCAAATACTAACAAAAAGATGTCAAAAGACAGTGCAAGAGTCCCTCAAATGGAAAGTGCAAACAATAAATACTTATCTTTCACGCAGATATCCTCAGAGGAGCCTTTCTGCAGAAGTTGAGGTTAAAAATGCATCACAAAGGATGAAGAAAACAAGAGAAGACTTACTCAGTGTGGATGAGGGAGAGGAAAGTGTAGATTGTCAATGAGTAGAAAATTCTGGCAGAAGTGTTAACTTCACGTATGGAAAGAAGGAAAGATAAGATTGAAACACAGGCTGAGGTAAGATTGTGGAAGGCACCAAAGACCAGGCTAAATGATCTGCAATTAATTTTATAGCTCTATATAGCTACTGAAGATTTGCCTTCCATATGATACTTGAGAAAATTTAGTTTGGTGGGTATAGTGGGTGAAATGATATCCCCTGCAAAGGATATATCCATCCAGAACTTCAGAATGTGACCACCTTATTTGGAATAAGGGTCTTTGGACGTGTTATTAGGATCTCGAGATAAAATCATCCTGGATTAGGTTGGGCCCTAAATTCAATGCCAAGTGACCTTATAAGAGACAGTAAAGGAGAAGACACACAGAGGTGCTGGGGAGAAGGCCATGTGAATATGAAGGCAGAGATTGGAGGGATGCAGCTATAAGCCAAGCACTGCCAAGATTTTCCAGAAACTACTAGAATCTAGGAAAGTGGCATGAAACAATTTCTATCTCAAAACCTCCACATGGAACCAACCCTGCCCACACCTTAATTTCGGACTTCTGGCCTCCAGAACTATGAGAGAACAATTCCTATAGTTTTACGTCACCAAGTTTATGGTAATTTGTTACAGCAGCCCTAGCATATTAATCCTGTGGGGATGTGTAGGTAAATTACATAGGGCAATGAGCCTAGAGATGGAGTAGCTAGCTAGTAGGAGGAGGTTTTGACAACCCAAGTCATTTCTCCGTGTTCCACTTTATTAAGGACCATGCAGTGTCTCTGTGTTGATTTCTCATAAATTCTGTCTACATGATACGAAAACAATTGGTTGCAAAAAAATACTTGTCAGAACTTTAGGTATCATAAAATCCAAATCCCAACAGAAAATTTAAAAGGTATAACCCCAAATTGGTAATTGTTGTTGTGATGGTTAATGTCATGTGTCAACTTGAGTGGTCCATGGGATACCCAGGTATCTGGTTAAACATTGTTTCTGGATGTGTCTGTGAGGGTGTTTCTTTAAGAGATTAGCATTTGAGTTGAACTGAGTAACGCGGGTGGTCCTCACCAAGGCAGGTAAGCATCCTCCAATCTGTTGTGGGCCTAAATAGAACAAAAAAGCAGAGGAAGTTTGAGTTCACTTTCTTTGCTTGATTGCTTGAGCTGGGACACAGGTCCTCTCATGCCCTCTGCTCTCCTAATTCTCAGGTCTTCAGACCTGCACTGGAATCTACACCATCTCTGGCTCTCAGGCCTTTGAACTTCATCACTGGTCTTCCTGGGTCTCTAGCTTGCAGACAGCCAATTGTGGGAATTCTCAGCCTGCACAACTGTGTGAACCAACACCTTATAATAAATCTCTTTATAGTAAATATAATAAATCTTTATATTAAAACAGATTTATATTAAACAGATATATATTAAAACATCCTAATGTTCTGTTTCTCCGGAGAACCCTGACTAATACAGTTGTGTTTTACTAAATTTAGTGAAATTTACTAAATATGTTGGTCGCATAATTACAAATGAGTTATGTATATATATAATTTAATAAGTGCTACCAAGAAGTATGGGATGCTACAAGAATGTATATGAAGAGGATCTGAGCTAGTCTTGGGGGTCAGTGTAGAGGATTTTAAGCAGGGAGTCCAGGGAGGATTTTAAGCGGGAGACCAGAGAGGGATTTGGGCCAAATCCTTATTAGTTATGATTAGCTGTCACTTGCCTGCCTTTGCCCTTTTTTACCTAAATGGCTTGGAAACCTGGCAGGAATAGCTTTAAATAAAATAGGATGCAAGTTTTCTGGATCCTGACCACTCTCTCATCAGAATCATAACCTCAACCCACACTGCTGGGTGTCTGGAACATCTGCCCAGGGACCTGTGATGTGTTCAATACTGTTCTTCCAGGTCCTGCCGGGGTGGAACCAGACGCTCCTCTCTTTAGTGAGTTCCCATCCGTAGAGAACAGGCATTTGTGGTAGGGGAAGTTCTCAAAGGAGGAATGGGTGTTACTGGAGACAAGCAATCAGTTCTAGGGTCGGAGCAGAGTCAATCTGGACCATCACTTCCTACAGGACATTTCCCCAGTGAAGCAGGTGAGATCTCGCCCCAGGGAAATTAGAGATTAATTCAAAGGCCACAGTGGTGGACTCAGCTCAAATGATCTCAAGGGTGTAGGCTTTTCAGGTTGGAGTTGGCTCGGCGTTTATCATCCTTTCTTTTTTTCTTTTTTTTTTTTAGAATCTAGATAAAGTTTATTTTAAAAATATATTTACAAGTTTACTAGAATATTACATATGAAATGACTGCGGAGTGGAGATTAATACAAAATTTTCTTGAATATGGAAATATCAGATTGATCAGTTATAGCTGCTTCTTGGTACCCTTATTTTATTTATTTATTTTTAAAAATTTTTATTGGAGTATAGTTGATTTACAGTGCTGTGCCACTTTCTGCTGTACAGCAAAGTGAATCAGTTATACATATATTAACCCTTTTTTAGATTCTTTCCCATATAGGTCATTACAGAGCATTGAGTAGAGTTCCCTATGCTATAACGTAGGTCCTTATTAGTATCCTGTTTTATATAGAGTAGTGTGTATATGTCAGTCCCAATCTGGCATTTATCATCTTTGTCTCTTTATTCCTTCTTATCCGGTCCTTTAAACTGGCTGACAGTTCCTTAACCTGGCACTCCAGAGGGAAGAGATTTAGGTGTGTATTATTGTAGTAAGGAAGTTTAAAGAAATAGATGTTTATGTTTCCAGTAAGCTAATGATGTCTATCCTAGGACTCGAACTCAGAGAGCAGCATGGCTAACTAGACGATAGAGCCTGAGGCACGGGCTTGGTAGCACCTGGGACAGAAGCAGGGTATAGCTTAGACAACCTTAGGATTTGTTGTCTACTTAGGGGCATAACTGGAATGACAGCCTACCCTCATGTAGTGGTTCTTATCTGTCAGGTCACCTATGTGTCTAAGCCCTTCACATATATTAGCTCCTTTAATCCGTTTAACAACCTACTGAATAGATGAATGCCTATTTTACAGTTGAGGAAACTAAGACACAGAGTGGATACCTTACTGCTAGTCAGTGGCAGGGCTGGGATTTGAAATTTAATTTAAAAAGGCAGGCACCACAGTGGAAAAAGAGACAAAGGATATAAAAAGAAATGAAGATATACAGATTCTCAATAAACTTACAAAGTAAGGTTTCACCTTCCCAGGAATCAAATATACTTACAAAGCAAGATGTCATTTTGGTCTATCAGACTGAAAAAGAATACAATAGGATGATAATAGTAGAATGAGTGGTGTGAGAGTGATAATAGTAGAATGAGTGGTGTGAGAGTATGGGGGACATCTGTGCTTTTGAACATTGTTGGCAGAAAAGTAAACGGACACACTTTGTTGGAGAGCAATCCAATTTAAAAGTGGGCAGAGAACCTGAATAGACATTTTCCCAAAGAAGAGACACAGATGGCCAGCAGACATATGAAAAGATGCTCAACATCACTAATCATCAGGGAAATGCAAATCAAAACCACAGTGAGATATCACTCCACATCTTTCAGAATGGTGATTATCAAAAGGAAAAGAAATAACAATTGTTGGCAAGGATGTGGAAAAAGGGGAAGCTTATGCAGTGTTATTGGGAATGTAAATTGATACAGCCACTATGGAAAACACTATGGAGGTTCCTGAAAAAATTAAGAATAGAATTACCATATGATCCAGCAATCCCTCTTCTTGGTATATATCTGGAGGAAATGAAATCACTCTCACAAATAGATATCTGCATCCCCATGTTTATTGCAGCATTATTCACAATAGCCAATATGTGGAAACAACCTAAGTGTCTGCTGATAGATGGCTAGATACATAAAATGTGATATATATAGATACAGATAAACCAATTTATATATATATATTTATGATGGAATAGTTTTCCTAGCAGGTCATAAAACATACTATGAATTTCCTGAAATGTCCTTGCTTGTAAAATGGGGAACAAAAATGCTTCCCAGAAGGGTTTTTTTGTAAAGATAATAAGGCATAACTTGTAAAGTTCTTAGCAATTGATAAATGGTAGTTGTTATTATTTTATTCCTGGGATAGCTTCTATAAATCTGTAGGTTTGGGGGTACAGTCAAAGAAGCACCTACCTTCTAACCTTTGTTGTTGAAATAGGAAGTGAGCACTTCTTTGTAGGAAGGGGGCAAGGGTCTTGGGACCCAAAATATGTCCAAGATTGCAGCAGCAGCTGAAGAGAGTGAGGTTGATCAAGGACAAGTATGGCTGAGGGACTAAATAATATTGGACCTCATCAATCAATATGTATCGTTTTACAGCACTGATTCTCTAGCTGCTTGACCCTGGGCAAATTACTTAACTTCTTTAAACCTCTGTTTTCTAATAGGTAAAACGTGGATTAATAATAACCATCTATAGTATTGCTGGGAGCAATAAATGATAGCACATGTAAAGCATTTATCATATTGCTTGACGTGTGGGGAGGACTCCATAAGTGGTAGCAATGATTAGTTTTGTAGCAGATGGTTGGTTTTGCTGGGCTATGCAGGGAAGAATGACTGAGCCAGGGGACTGAGGGCTCCAGGCATGGTGAGGAAAGAAGTAGGATGAAGTGGAGGGCCAGATATGGAGCCATCAGAGGATATGGGCCTGATTCTTTTGATATTGCCAAGCACATTAGTAGTCATCCATGTAGGCTTCAACTTGCCTCACCAGCCAATACTTCAGCTCCGGCCCCAGGAGTCCACTCTGCCCTTTCACTGATGGAAGTTCTGAAACTCAAACCACCTATCATGTCATTTTTCCTTCTTTTTTGTTTTTCAAATTATTTTATTTTATTTTTTCCACGCTGTGTGGATTGTGGCACCTTAGTTCTCCGACCAGGGACTGAACCTAGGCTCCAGCAGTGAAAGCACTGAGTCCTAACCACTGGGATGCCAGGGAATTCCGTGTTATGTCATTTTTCTTTGTAGTCACACCTTTTTCAAGTTGCACAAATGGACTGATGGTTTTCCTCTGGTCAGGAACTAGTTAGAATACAGTTCTGGAAGGATCTATTTTTTTTGTCTACAGGCTTACCCATAGCATTTCTGGACCAAGGCAAGAGTGTCAGTGGAGGCCCAAATGCCATCATCTTAAATCAAATACAGTCATCTTCATTATTCCCAGATTTCGGATTTGCAAATTTGTCTACTTGCTAAAATTTATTTATAACTCCCAAATCAATAGTCATGACACTTTCACCATCATTCCTGCGTCCCCATGTGAGGTCGAACAAAGCAACAGTGTGCCTCTTGTTTCAACTCCAACTGTAATCGAGGTCCCTTTCTGTAGTTTATTTAGTGTCATGTTTTTTGCATTTTCTGCTTTTTGTTGGGGATTTCACTGATTAAAATGACTCCAAGTCTAATTCTGAAGTGCTGTCTGGGGTTCTTAAGTGCAAGAGGGCTGGGCTGTGCCTTATGAAGAAAACACCTGTGTTAGATAAGCTTCATTCTGACATCTAACAGCGCTGTTGGCCATGAGTTCAATGTTCATGAACCAACAATATATATTAAATAAGGTCTCTTCCAATAGAAGCACACATAAAACAAGGGTATGTTTTGATCAGTTGACAAAAGTTGTAACCATAGGCTTCCAGGAACCTAACCCTGTATTTCCCCTAAGAGCAATGGTTCCATATTTGCTATTCAGGTTTGCAGCCACATTATGGACCATAACAAGAATGACTGTATGGTCTTCCTCCTACTATGACAAATACACATTCAGAATGACCTGGAAGGCAGGTTCAAATGACCAGACCTGTGCTGGAGAGCTGGCCCCTGGCCTGCAGCTCACTTGTTTGCCACCTTCAGCTCTGTGTGTGCCTGTGTCTGAACTCCCTGGACAGCAGGTCCAAGCTCTGCCTACAACCCTGTAAACAGTCCTCCTTGGCCACGGCTTAAATGGACAGACTGGGGAAGAAGCTGGGCAAGCTTTGGAAACAATCTCAGGACCAATTGGGCAGGGCATTTTGGGCATTCCAGGGTACCTGGGATGTGGTCTAGAAGGTTGGAAGGGTCACCTTGGCCTCATGGATTTCTTGCCATATCCAAAATGAGCCTCTGAAGGTCAAGGCGGAGGACTTTCCTGCCTGCCTACACAGCTTTTAACCCTAAGCAGGTGGGAAAGTGATGCTAGCTGATCAGTGACATTTTTCTTCATTTCTACTGATTATTTCTCAGGTGACTGCGATCCAAAGCAGCGCCCAGGGATCTTGTACCAGAGACGTGAGAATCTTGTCTTTCCTGTTTTGTTCTAGTATTTTCTCTTCTAGGTATTCTAGTATCTAGTATTTCTCCTCCAGCTGGAGGCATAACTTGAAGATGTCTCTTCCAAGTATGACTGTGAATTCTTCTCACACCTCAGTATTCCCAAATTTCTGCAGAGTACTGAGCCTGGAGAAAAGAGACTCTTTGTTCCCTTCCTAAATATTGATCCTAATGTGACAGGACCCCTCTCGCCCTTGATGTGGGTAGCAGGCAGTGATTAAGTCAGCAACTCTCCAGTTACCAGCTAACTGGGGGCAAGGGTATTAACTCTGCTGCTGTCTTTGCAAGTAATTAAAAAGAGCATTACTGAGATGAATTCTAGGAGGAAATTTTTCTGGAAGCAATATTTACTATCTGGAGAATTTCAAGATCTGAGTCCTTAGGGAGGCTTCCAGCTGCAAGGCCGAATGGGGCTGCAAAAGGAATAATAATTTTTGGTGCCTCGATGCTGGTGTCCACGTTTTATTGGTGCCGGGCCGGGCTTTCTCATCAGAAAGTCAGGAAGTCAGATTGTATCAGCTCACTCATGGGACCATGAAATTAGTTTAGGGGGTACTTAATGCAGTTGCGTGTAGGAGAGTGTTAAACTGACGATGCTTGCTTGGGGAACTGGGGATTCGTGTGGTTAAGCAACCATAGGTCCAGGGATGCCCCACCTCTGAATATCTTGTCTGAATTTGAAAACCGCATGTCCTGATGTTGGAATGAGAGAATATTGTCAACAGTGAATACACTTTTGTAGCGAAGCCATAGTCAACGTTTTATTAAAAGCTTGACTACATGCAGTGGCGAATTTTAAAGGCAATGTGCTAATTTAGGGTAGCGTTTGAATATTCTGCATTGCAGCAAGTTTCTCTTCCATCTTTGCCAAAAAGTGAGGTTTATTAGAGGCAGACAGGAAACGTGACTCTGGCATGCAGCAGCTGGGAAACTGTGAGCTGGGCTTGACCTCGCTATGCCTCGGTTTCCTCATCTGTAAAAGGAGCTTACTACATGCTCTAAAAGCTGGCTGTAAAGAGGAGCTTGGGCAGTGTGTCTTAAGTGCCTGTCATATAAGGGTGTCTGAAGCCATATAATGACTGTCATAGTTGCTGACTTTTTGCCCAGGCCCATGGCTCTACCTTTTGCCACCATTTGCAGGGAATCAGCCCCTCGGCTTTGCTTGGTCACCGGGTCTCCGTACTGCCCTGAATTCATTGCTTGCCTGACGTTTCCTGATTGGACAATTTGGAAAAAGCAGATAGGGCAGCCCCTCACAAAGCTCCAATTGTCCACGGGTATAAGCTGTCTCCTGCAACTTGAAGCTTTATTAGTAATAAAACTGAGAGCCTAGCTTCCAGAGGCATCATGGCCTATTGATTAAGAGATCGGTCTCCAGAGTCAGATTGGCTGGCTTCGAATTTTAGCTCTGCCACTTACTGGTATGTAAAATTTCCAACCCCCTAAGCCCTATTGGGCCTCAGTTTCTCTTCTAGAAAAGGGAGAAAATAATAGAACCTACTTGATAGGTTTATTGGGAACTTTGGATGAGTCAGTAGTATATGGAAAACATTTAGAACAGTACCTGGTAAACAGGTGTTAACTAATTGCTAGTCCCTGGTCACAGCAGTTTATTTAGAACTTGCTCAGGGAAGGCAGATGGTGGACCCTGGGCCCCACAGAGATTCCCATCCCCATTTCTGCTCTTCCACGGCTCCCCTGCACCCCTGCCACTGTTTCTGAGCCCCAGCATCTCCTGGCCACCCCACCTGTCCTGGCTATAATTCCCACGAATCCTGCTTCAATACCACTGTGCTACTTTTCCAGTTTTTAAGTAGACTATTCTCTCTGCTGGAAATTGAGTGTCTGTCTTCTCTGTCATCAGTTATCGTTACACCATCCACCCAGGCCGTGGATTCAAAAGAGTCGTCAGCGCCCTTTCCTCTGCAGTCCTCATAAACTTGTGCTGCCTCTGGATTTCAACCTTCAGCAAATCGTTCTTGCAGATATGGGCCCCTGCTTGGCAATTATCTTTGGTTATCAGTCCTCTGTTGATCTTTAGCAGGCTTCTTTAAAAACTAAGTTCTTTAGGGAGACACTTTGACCCCAAAAGCCTTTTACTACCTGATTCCCTCCCTCACTTGGGAAACCTTTATTGGCTGATTGCTTTGTGCCAAGTCTATGAGAAGGTGAGCTACCCCCTGGCCCAGAAGAATGTGTAGTTCAGTGGTGCTTAAACCCTGCTCCTGGGGGTCCTAAGGGTCCCGCGGGGGCTCCTCAGGGGCCACCAGGGAAAGAGTGTGTGTGCAGTGGGTGTGTCTGAGTGGTTGCGGTGTTACCCTGCCTCCCACGTTGTTCCAGAACGTTCCACGTCGTTCCAGGCTCTGCTTTTCTTTGTTCTGCATGTCGGTCTTCTGTGTAGGATTCTATACACAGAGAGGACTGCACTGTTTGTAAAAAAAATTTGAACACCATCGACCTAATGTTTTCCACTGAATTTATTCAGAATAACTTTTTACAGTGGTTCAACCCTTCTTCCAGCTTGTGTTTGGCCACCAAGATGACAGAGCAATCTGGCGGAGACATTGGCACCAGTCACACACAGAGTCAAACAGAGGGGACCCAGAAGTTCCAGAAAGACCTAGCGTGTCAAGGCTAGGCTATTCGCGGTCATAAGTATATAGCACGGGAAGGAGGAGGAAGAGGTACCACATATAAATTGATTCCAAAGGTACTCTCAAAAGAGTTCCCCAGGGCTTCCCTGGTGGCGCAGTGGTTGAGAGTCCGCCTGCCGATTCAGGGGACGCGGGTTCGCGCCCCGGTCCGGGAGGATCCCACAGGCCGCGGAGCGGCTGGGCCCGTGAGCCATGGCCGCTGAGCCTGCGCGTCCGGAGCCTGTGCTCCGTAACAGGAGAGGCCGCAACAGTGAGAGGCCCGCGTACCGCAAAAAAAAAGAGTTCCCCAAATATTTTAAGCAGTGACAACGCTGTTGAAATAAGTTTATGGCTCTTGAAGTCATTTTAGACTTCCAGAATTCAAAGTATCGAACAGGAACTTTGCCAAGGGCAGGAGACTAGACTTTGCTGTCTTAACTTTGTCAGGTATTTGTTAAGGCAAAACTTTACAGATCTAAGATAATCAAGCATCGACCAATTGCTCAATCCCCGAACTATAAAAATGCATCTACTTTAACCAAACAGAATATCTGGCTCATTCTCCTTTTATAAACATTTTTAAAGGGTCCATATATTTGCATATGTGTAGAGCATTTCTGGAAGAGGCTCTAGAATGGAAACTTCATGGGGCAAATCTTTTTTCGCCTGCTTTGTTTATTAATGTATCCCGTGATGATGCCTGGCATATAACAGATGTTCAACAGATATGTGTTGAGTGGAAAGGTGGTTGCCTCTTGGGAGTGGGACTGGGGGTTGGTAGAACTGTTACTTTTCAGCTTTATACCCACAGTGGGATTTATTAGTATGGGGATGGTGGGAAGAATGTCTGCTCCTCTCCTTGTACCTCTGCCCACAGAAGACGAAGAAACATCTGCTCTTGTTCTACTGCTGTCCTTTGCCCTTATAACCACATCTCCCACACCGGCCACCCTGAGGAGGAATGTATGTTCTGGCTTGGTATTCTTGTATTCTTAGTGGGCAGGAATCCACTCTTCTTTGTCCATTTCCCAGCCGCACTGCATCATGATCAGGCCTCACTTCCGAAAGCAGGCGTGGCCGTAAATCAGACTCTCAGTTTCAGCTTTCCTACCAATGCCTTGCTTGTGGGACTGGATCCAAGTAGACACCGGAGTCTGCTCCTCAAACTTGGACATTTCAGATTCAGGCAAGTCGGTGTAGGAAAACTCACGTGGGAACAGAGTTCTCTTGGGGATTAATGAGAGTTGTACTTTGTTTCCCACTTGGCTCTTACGTTTCTGTGTACAGTTCCTGGAGAAGAGACTACAGGGTGGTGTGTGGTAGCATTCAGGGACCCAAAACTCATCCCAATCCTATGACACTGTAGTGCTTTTATTTACTTAGTCTACCATGTGCGTCTATTATCTTTGAAAAGAGTGTATGGATAAGAAGATAATAACAAAGTGAGAAGGGATAACGGGTTTTTTTGGTCCCCCTACACAACAGAATAATTATTTTTCATAAACACTGTTGAAGGCAATTTGTATTTATAAACAGAAGAGATCATAATAATTGGTTGGCAGAATGATTCGGTATGAAGAGGCTCTTTGAGAAAACTGGCTCATAGAATCATTAAATACTTTGGTTAGGATAAAAATGCAAAGAAGTAGAATTACCACTGAAAAACTTTGGTGTCTGAAACAGACACTAACACATTCAATGTGAATGGGGGGTGAGGAATCAGTTGCTATATAGTGTCTAAAATGGGACTGTAATGTTGTCACATATATTTTGGAAGAGTTGCTCCTCTAGGAATTGAGTAAGGATGAACACTTTTGTTATTCTGAGATGGCTTCTGCTTTGTGTCTATGTGAAGCAGTATTGTATTAACAGTGACAATAGCAATAATAACTAACATCCACTGATTGCTTACTGTGAAATAAGCACAGAAATTCTTTACATGTATTAAATCCAGTGAGGAAGGTACTGTCGTTATCCCATTTTACAGCAGAGGAAATGAACACACAGGTAGGCTTAGGTCACATACTACTAAGGGGGCAAGGTTGGGATCCCAGGTGTGCTAAGGTTGGTGCCTATGGCTCTAGAGAGACGATGATGCTCGTCTCTCCCCAGCACCATGTTCAATGACCTCATGTTGACAGCTCGATATGGGTCACTGTGGGAGAATTTACACCCCAAGAATTGGCAAATGCTGTACATCGTGGGGGGGTTTTTTGTTTATTTTTTTCCCCTGAGACGTGGTTGCTAAACATGTACTGACACATCACTGGATGGGATTCTAACCCATGCAGTTTGATTTCAGGGCATTTTGGCAAAGATGAATGTTTTCATGCCAAATTATTGCTAATAGTATTACACATTTCCTATTGTGTGAGCCACTTTTATTTGGGTATTCTGTTACTTCCAGACAAATGCACAGTAATTGATTCCTAGCACTTCCTTATAGAGTTGTTATGAGTATTAAATAAGATGATGCATTTGAATTAGTTAGAATAGGGCTTCCCATAGTAAATATTAGCCACAGAAGAATGCCCAGCAGAGAGATGTCCCTAAGGTCACTGCGGTCATCAATTTCAAACTATTTCTCTACCTTCATAGGAACTAATGAATGGCAAAACTGACCATATCTCCATCTTCTCCCTCTTCCAGAGTCTATATCCTGGGGCAAAAAATAAATGAGTTAAGGAGAGAAGTCATCAGGATAATCTGTGCTGTTAGTTTACAAACCCGTTTTGCCAAAGCCTGAATAACTGACCTCCCACCCTGCCTCTGCCCTGCACTCCACACCCTCTGTGGGACCCCAGGGAGTGAAGCTGGATTGTGACCAGCAGAGCATCCGTAAGACATGACATCATTTGGCAAAACCCGAGTCAGCATGTATAGGGGATGTGGTACTGTCATTTGACTGAGACGCTAAGGACTTTGGGTAAAAAACATACTGGTCTCTTATCACCAGGAAGGGAATGCTCATCTTTGTGGGCAGCCAAAAACAATGGCCACAACAAAAACATCAAGATCAATGAGAAAAGGAACAGCCTATAATTGCTGAGTGCTAACTAGATGTCAGGCATTTTTCTAAGCATTGTATACGCTTTGTTTTATTCTATTATCCCAGCAACCCTCTGAGCGATGTACAGTAAGCGTCCCCATGTTTTAGAAGAGGAAACTAAGATTTAGAGATGTTGAATAACTGGCTTCAGATCATATAGGTGGCAAGAGGTTGAGGGAATTTGGAGCCCGTGACAATTTGACTCCAGAATTCCTGTCCCCAATGATGACATCATGTTGCCGAGGAGTCCCATTGAGGGAATGGAGCTAAAGTGTTGTCTTGGGGCTTCCAGGTTCGGAGACCATGGTCAGACAAGAATCTCCATCAAAGAACTCTCCTTGAACTGTGCTTCCCAAGATCTTCTCTGACCACTAGCCCCCCTCACCTATTGCCTTGGCTTTGGGTTACTTAGCACGTCTCTCCTTGAACACACTCAACATTTTTGCGTGTCTGGCTTCAGTATCAACTTCCCCTTCCTCTAAACCTGATGATGCAGTTATATTTCAGCTTTTGTCTGTGCCTTGAATATGCCAACTCGCATATCTGATGTACAGTCTACCCTATATAGCTGACCGAAGGCATCAACTCTCCTTCTTAAGAGTTATCCACTCCAGTTCTCAACAGACATATTAACAATGCCTTATGATTGAAGAACTAGGGCACTGTGTGTATAAAGAAAGAGGTTTAAAATATTTTATTAGAGAATGTACATAGATACTGAACAACACAATTTAACCATTATGGCATCCATATTTAGAAGGATAGTATAAATGCTTATAATTTGAACACTTTATTAAACAAATAAAATAAATTCCTTTTGAAGAGTGGGTTACACGATTCACAAAGTCCATTTTTTCAATAATTTATTCATCTGCTTTATATACACTTTTGTTTTCTTAAAAAAACGTAACCAACATGATTGTTCACCACATCACATCAGAAACAAATGGATCTGTAAAAATGGCAAGTAGAAAATGCAGAAACACTTAAACAGCACATTCTATGGATACTGAATCCATTTAAAAGGAATTAAATGCTTTAGAAGCCGTTGTAGTCAGCCTGGGAGTCATACACATGCATCCACACACAATGGTGCAACGAATTCAAGTACAACAATTCACACACGTGAGCATGTTTATCTGACATCAGAGAGAATCCTCCCTCCTGTAGCACAGAGCACAGACCGAACTCCCAGCATGATTCAGACAAACTTTGTTACATGGCGGGAAAGGTCGGTGAGATCAACTCAACCGACCACATAGCAAACCTGGAGAAGATGGACGTGTACGCGAACAGCGCGTAGTGGAACTCACACCTCGTGGGGATCTTATTTGTCACGGCCATAGTAGGGGTTATAGGAAAACCATAGCAGCTCCACTCAGCCCGTCCGCTCACACTTGCTTCCCTGGCGATGTGGAAATGCCGAGTTTGTGTTTTGAACAGATCTAATGAGGCGACAAGCCATAAAGCTGCAGTAAGCCGGGAATGTCCCGGGGTTCATGCTTAAATGGCATCAGCTTTATTTACTAAAACTCAGATTTATTTTCATAGACAGAAGGAACCTCCAGATTTGTTTTCCTTAGTCCCAGAAAGTCAAGTCCCTCCTCATGGCTGCTTGATTGTAAAAGTGCAGCTCCAAGCCCTTCATTTCCGTTTCAGTTTCTCCCAACACCTCTGCTGCACTGGGTGTGGAATAAAACCCTAGGCACCCTTCAATAATAATGTGCCCTGATACAGCCAGCATAAGATACCCACCCTTCACTGATGGACGGTGGGAAAGGCAGCCTCCGGGGGTACTGGAGTGATCCAATTATTTTCTGCATTTTTTTGGTAGGAAAAACTCTTTCTTTGAAAACGTATTGCATGGCCATTTTCTTGCTAAAAACAATTCCTCCCTTTTTAAAAACATTAATTGCATCATCTAAGGTTTGCTCGTTAAGACTAACAAAGTGTTTGGTTATTCTAACAGATTAGCTACTTCATGTTCAAGCAAATGTTTATTTGCACGACGAGAACTAGACTTGTTTTCTTCTGTTTAGCCATCCCCCTGTATTGCTGCGCTAAGCCTTGAGACCTAAGATAATCAGAAGACTGAGAAAATAAGGTCCTTCAGCCACGCCAGATGCAGGAGCTCTGGTATGAAAGGCCCCAGACTCATGATTTATTGGCTCGTCCTTGGTTCTTCCTTGGCTTAAAAGAAGAGTGAGAAGAACAGCCAGCGTGGTTTGCCTGCAGAGGACGTGAGGGCTGGGGATTTGGCCGCCATGATAAGCAAGGCTGACTTCCACTGGCCCTGGCCCACTGGAGGAAGAGGCAGCCCAGCACACGCCTGGGGATCACAGCCCCTCGGCTTTTGCACGGGTGCATCCCTTCCTTGCTTGGAACAACTCTCGCTGTTCCCAGTCCCACTTTGTCCTCCAGGATCCCACCAAGAGGTCACTATTTTTGAGAAGGCTTCTACCAAACTCCCAGGGTACCCCGTGAATGCTCGTGCTCTAGCGCTTACCACTGTCTGCTCTCACTGATTTGTCTGGACTCTCCACAGACCACAGGTGCCTCACCGGATATTACCGAACAGATACATGAAGGAAGGAGCTGCATGTGCAAAGGCAGCTTCCTTTGCAGGAAGGTGATTTTGTTTTGCAGTATGACTTCTGCTTATCGATGTGCTAGAATTTGAGGGACACAAAAGGAACTTCAGTGTTTACCTTTTCAGAACAGAACAGGGGGAGTTGTACTAAGCTGACTCTCAAAACGCTGAGCTCTTGTTCCTCAAATCTGTTTTCTTCATTCTCTTTACATTCAAAGTCATTTCCTAAATCACTGTTGTCCCAGCACTGACAAGAGTAATCTGCAAGGTTTGTGCCTTAGTCAGATAAATGTTGGATAAAGAAGGAAATCCACTTGGCAGGGAAGACTTACAAACTCCTAGGTGGATTCAAAAGACAGCGGCTAGCAGGAAAGGTGGTTGGGATGGAGACCCACCCTCGCCTTCAATGGGTGGTAAGGACCACACTCATGAACGTGAAGCTGGCTTCATGTAATGGATGTATGACCCCTCAAAAAACAAGGCAGATTAACCTTTAATGAATTATATTAATACTCAATATACTAAAGTTATGCATCAAACTGATGAAAATTTTATCCTCCTGTAGAGTAAGAATTCTTACTCCAAACCCATGTCTTCATTTGTACAAGTTCAGACTTTGGTTCTTTGTAAATCGAAGCCCACGCTTATTTCCCTGTTCGCAGCCCCGTTGCATTCTGCTTCCTATGAGGTGATGCTCTGTTTTCCATCTCCCAGCGCTGAAAGGATAGAAAACTCTTAATTTGGGCCAACACCAATCCACTCACCCCTGCCACAAATCCACAGCTGCTTCAAAAACCCAGAACACCGATATAGACATAGACTGTGTTTCTACGAAGCAGAGTTGGGCCAAGAACCTCATCCCTGAAAGTGACTTTTCCCCTCTGTTTAAAACAAGTTTGAGATTCTGAGTCACGAGAGGCCATTTGGCAGGGAGACGGTGGCAGCTCCTCGGCCAAACACCGCCTTTTGAGTCCAGCTGACTGCCCTGGGCAGACTGAGTCGTGGTGAGCTGAGCTTGCAGCATGGACTCTCCTATCAAGCCACTTACCCAGAAGGGTCCTGGAGATCATTTAAAGGGGTCCACGGAAATGCCGAGCCTGTCACGAGCAGAACTTGAAATTAGAGCTAAGACTATGAGTTGGTGCTCCCATGATGTGGGTTTTAATTCCGGCTGAAATCTAAACTGCCCGCGGGTCATGACTGGAATTTGCTATTTTGTCTTGTAAACACTTACTTCTGACAGTTCCCCAGCCCAGGTGGTGTCCGGCCCTATTTCCTGAGACGATTTTAGACCCAAGCTTTGCTTCAATTGCTCTGCTGTCTTCCACGGGTCAAAATTACTTCTCTTTCTTGTAACATTGGTTATGTAGACACATACACATCTTTTATGTAATGACTGCATCCTATAGACTGTCTTTCACAGAACAATGATGATAACAAAATACTTCCTATTTGCCAAGTAAGTCGTCAGTGTGAGAAGGATTATAAACACCAGCACTGGGTACTCTTGTTCTGGGTCGTCTGTAATTTGAAAGCTGGGTGGAAAGCCTCAAAGTAGCACAGTGAGTCTGACTTTTAAAATTTAAAACAAAATGTTCTGGTGGGGATATTTCCAACCAGAAGAAAATAGGATCGTGAAAGGTGTCAGGGATGGGGGTGTGGAGAATTCTGTAACTGAAACTTGGATTTTGGTGGCCAGCACACTAAATGTGGGAATGACGGCACCCAGGGCAATGGTAAAACACCTATTCTGTGACTTCCTTTCTAGTGAAAGAGTCACTAGTGTCTTGAACTGGTGATGACCAACACCTAGAAAGGACCAACCTGAACTAGGATGAAGAACAAAGGAAATGGAAAGACTTATTCCATCTTTTCCTGCATGTGGAGTTTTCAGTGCTTTAAGATACCGTAAAGGTGATCTAATTTATAATAATGTTTTATTTATATAGCACTTGTGAGGGCAAATGACAGGGAAAGAGACCTAGCATTTATCGGGGGCCTACTGTGATTTCATACGTTTTATCAGCACAGGAGGTGTTTTCACCTCCACCATTTCATCTGCTTACCCATTTCACAGATGAGGAAGACCGAGGGGCCAAGAGAGGTCACATGACTTGTCCAGGGTCACTCAGTTAGGTGCAGAGTTGGGGCTTGAAATTAAGCCCAGGCCTTGTGGCTCCCAGGCCCCTGCTTACGGAATCCACCAGTTCCCCTCCTATGATGGGCTATGGGGTAAAATCAGGCCAAGGGTTCAACAAACTGGGTGCCCGCCCGCACAGGTGAACCCCAGAAAAAGGTGCACAGAGAGCTCAACTTTTTCCAGTCTTTCTCTTTTTCCTGAACTCCCTTATGATTTTACTGTTTTTATTCTTCTCACACCCATATCACTGTGGTGGTTCCCTGTGAAAATATTTATTTGGTAATGCGACTGTAAAAATTTGTATCTTACCATATCAAACACGTGCAGAGGGCTTGACACATAGCAGATGCTGGAAAAATGTAATTTTTACTCTTCAGAATTTATCTCTACATAATCCATCACAGTGCCTTGTATGGAGCAGACTCGTTTCATTGTCTGCAATATTGGGTTAAGTAGGTGTGGTAATACTGGAGAATGGATTGCTTATGGCTTGTAATACCCCAGAGACAAAAGTAGCTATTTTCTTCCCTCCACATCTGATGAAGAAAGCATGTGTTTTGACTCAGGCTTTACAAGCTGAAGCAAAATTTCTGTTGCAGGATGGCAGCTCTCGTGTGCTGAAGTTTAGGGATCAAGGTTGTACGCGACGTTTGGAATAAAGAGGCAGAGGGTCAGGGGAGCTCTTAGGAATGGAGACAAGAAGGGGACCCCACTGTTTTCTTCAGTGACTCCCTACTAAATGTTTAACTCCGTTATGAAAGTATGTAGAAAACTCGCAATAACTTGTTATGTAAATATTTGTAATCCTTGCTTGTTTTGCTCTTAAAAATACTTCATCAGCCTACTTTTTAACAGCCTTCCTACTTATCAGATTGAATTTGAGCATCCTTATTTTTTATTAAATCTGCTCATTCATCTACCCAGTCAGCAGTGCTCCCTCTTTCCCAGCTCTTTACAACCACTGTCACCTCTGCTATGACACGGGGCCTGGGTGGGGAGGACGCTGGAGCTAAGATGCATTTATACCGATGCTCAGCTTTTGATTAATACTCCCAGGGCCTTCCCACCCTTGAGACTTCAATTAGCCAAGCTGCAGAGCTAAAATCTTTTCACTATTAAGGTAAGGCTGGGTTTAGCAAAAGGCATGGGGACCAGAGTGGGGAGGAAAAGACAGTTTTTACTGGATACATCAATAAGCCACCGCGACACACATTCAAACCTATTTTTGGATGGTTTGGCTTAAATACACTTAATGCTTTTGTAGGACCCGCCTTTTTATGTGATTTTTCCTCCTGTAATTTCTAGATTGGATTGAAGCTGGTACACCACATTACTCTAGACAAAACCGTGTTCCCTTGTGATAGATACTGTGGAACCAGGCACACTTCCAATATGAGAGTCTCTGGGGAGGAGACGGGGGGACGGGAACCGAAGTGGCATTGTCCTTCATCCAGAAAGCATGACAACAGATGCTTCGCTGATTCTTCCAAATGAGGTTAAATGCTCGTGCTTCTCAGCAAAATCCAGGCAGAAGAGAAGGCATCTCTCTAGGGCTGTCAGGGAAGCACCACGTAGGTAATAAATTTGTCTACAGTGAGGGGCTTGGGGGGGGTTGATGAAACAGAAATGGGACCAGGCCAAGGTACTGTAATGCCACACTGAATGGGCAGCGGGACCCAAGACGCAGGACTACAGCAGCTGAGATTGTACCACTACAGTCACTAAGGGTGTGGGCAGTGAGAGTGGGAGGTGGTCTTCAGAAGGTCTGAATGAAAAGGCCTCTGAGCAGGCAATGGCTGTCTACATCCTCCTATCCAGTCAGGTCAGTGTACTTTCCTTTCCTCGACTCTTAGGCTGTGAGACAAAGCAGAGTAAAAACTAACTGGAGGCTGGTTGGCACCCATTTTCCAAGCTAACCCTGATGCAGGGCAGGCGTCATTGAAATAGCACTCACCCACTGCTGGGATGGGGGCCCCGTGGTGATCACAGCCTCCCACGTGCTCCTCAGAGACCCAACTCCCAGGACTGGGTTCTGCCTTCGGTTCTTTTTTTTTTGGCCACAAGGCATGTGGGGTCTGAATTCCCTGACCAGGGATCGAACCTGTGCCCTTGGCAGTGAAAGCACAGAGTCCTAACCACTGGATCACCAGCAAATTCCCTGGCTTTGGTTCTTGATCCCATTTTGCTCTGTCTCACCTTCTCTCGGGATCTAGAGTCTGTCCCGTTCATTGATGGCTCTGGGGAGGGATTCCGTGCCTGTGGGTCTGGAGACAGTCACTAGCCTGGGATTGCCCACTGCTGGGTTCTGAACCCTGATTAGAACCAGAAGCCTCTCGTCATCAGCTATTACCCGAGCCTTCCTGGTGGAGCATCTGGTGTTCCCAAGATACCTGTAACTAGTGCTTGAATTAGTGGTCCCTTGCTTTCTCCTTGCCTGCTTATGAGGGGTCCCAGTTCTCAGAGATGACCACCCAGGTGCTGAGGACTGCTATGGGAATATGAAGCCATATGACACTTCCTGTCCTCCAAGAGTTTTCATCTAGTTGAGAAGACGAAACCTATATAGGTAGAGTGTAAAGTACGTTTTAAAGTGAAAAAAGTTATAGATTTTAAAAAGCAACAGAAAGGTCACAATAAAGTGCACAAGTAGTTAAATATATTTTATAGACAGTTGCTGTAGGAACTTGGAGAGGCTGATCAGGAAGGGCTGCATTTGAACTTCTGATTTGGGAAAAGAATTGGGGAAGAATTTTTATGGGCAGAAAGAAGACAGAGGGAAGGGGAGTGTTACGGGCTGAATTGCGGCCCCCCTAAATTTTGTATGTTGAAATCCTACTCCTAGTACTGCAGAATGTGACTGTATTTGGAGACAGGGTCTTTAAAGAGGTAACTGCAGTCAAATGAGGTCATTGGCGTGGGCTCTGATCCAACAGGACTGGTGTCCTTCTAAGGAGAGGAGATTAGGGCACAGACACACAGAGGGAAGGCCGTGTGCAGACACAGGGAGAAGGTGGCTGTCTGTAAGTCAAGGAGAGGGGCCTCAGAAGAACGAACCCTGCCGACACTTTGATCTTTGACTTCCAGCCTGTAGACTGTGAGAGAATAGACTAATGCTGTTTAAGCCACTCAGTGTGTGGTACTTTGTTATGATGGTCTGAGCAGACGGAGGGATTACAAATGCTAGGACCTGCCTCAGCAAAAGCAGGAGCACGTTTGGTAGGAGAGGACCCTTTGCTTGCAGTAGAAAGTCTCCCGGTGCAAGGATATGATGAAAGAATAGGAGGAGTCCAGGAACAAGGTCCAGGAGCAAATGGGCTGGTGGGATAGAGACGGGGCACAGCAGCACCAGAAGAGAAGGAACACCTTGCACCCAGTTGAGTTTTGCCTACAGTATTTCTTCTGGGGGAATAATCGTTGCTTCAAGCTAACATGAAACCAAGTTTACAAGATTAATCAAGGCCTCAGAAGCCCTGAGGCACACCTGAGAGGGAAGTGAAAGGAAAAACAGCAGCAACAACAAAGGCAAGAGACGAAGTTGAAGAAGAGAAAGAGAAGGGGACTTTGCAGGGTCCCTAAAGACTTCCGAAGTGTCTGAGAGTGAGAGGTGGCAGTTGGTAAAAGGAGACACGCACATCTTGGGGGAGGTAATAGATACCACTCCTGACTCTCTTCTGTGATGTGACTGCACGTGGTGTTTGTAGCCTTCATTTGGAACTAATAGTATAAGAAGACAAAGACAGCAATCCGGGTAGAGGGTAAAGGTCCTTGTGGAGGCCTCACCTGCACTCTGAACCGGCGGTGGGCGGGGGAGGGGGGCGGTGGAGGAGTGTCTCTTGCCCTGGACTCACTTGAGGGCACGGACCTGCCGTGGGAGGGGACAGAGCAGCTGAGGGAAGCCCCAAGCTGTCAGCACTGAACCCCGTGGGAACTGGCCCCCTGTGGAGCAAGGGCACCTACCCCAGCATCACCACTGCTTGTAAGCTTGGCAAGAGAGGGAGGGCGGAAGGATGGAGAGAGAGGAAGGGATGAGAAAGGAGACGGGAAGGAAGGGAAGGAGATGGTGAAGACAGACAGGGCCGGGAGGAGGGAAGGGAAGCTGCCACACAGCGCCTGCCCCAGAGCCTTCCCTTCTGTGCCCACGACGGGCAGTGGTGTTATTACTGACTGGTCTCGACACTCCCAGGTCCTTCCCGATCAGGTCTGCCCCTCCCCCCATCCCATGCCCCACCCCAGCGGAGTCTCATCTCTCAGCCCCGTGCACACCCGGTCCTGGGCCAAGGGAACGGCACACGTTGTTCCCAGCTGGGACAGCCTTCCTCGCTTGACTGCCCATCAGAACTGGGAGGGGCCGGGAAGGAAGCCCCGCCCACAAAGCGCCCAGCTCAGAGAAATATGGCTCCGTCATCCCAGGGGAGGTCTAAATATGTTCCCCATAGTAACGCCATTTCGAGGCTAGTTAGGTCGTTTCAGACTTAAACAAAAAGGAAGAGAAGAACAAGAGAAGGAGGCGGAGGAGAATGCCTGCTAGTAACTAGCACCGGTCTTTTGGCTGCTGTCCTCCCGTCCGGCACCTCCTCTGGACCCCAGGTCCTCGTGAGCTCCAGGGCAGACCCTCAGATGCCCGGGTGCCTGCGCTGCGGTGAGAAGGCCTTCCCAAGGAGCCAAGTGCGGCCCCTAAAGCCTCTGGGGACCTCCCTTCAGCAGGCTCCGTGGGGCTGGGAGGGATTTCACATCGACCTTGGTCAGATGGCTCTGATTGGCTGTTGCTTCTGTCAAAGTTGGCCAGATTGTGCTGGGGCATTTTGCCAATGAGGGGAAGGGCTGCAAGACCCCCGTGGATGCCCCCTGGGCTTCTGCTGACTTGCTTGTTCTGCAGAATACAGCAGTGGGAGGGGAGATCGAAAATCACGACGTACTAAAGTTATCTTTTCGGTGGGCAGGTCATATGCGGCAAGAGCCAGTCCTGAACGTGAACTTGTCACTTGACCTAACAACTCATACAGTTCGGGAATGTTAATGTAGTCAAGTGCAGATGTGGCAATGGAATATTAAAAAAAAAAAAAGCTTGTATGTTGAACACCTAAATCCACTGCTTAGCATTATTTGTACTACACTGTTAACTAGTAATAGCAGAGATCAAGGATGGTAAATTGTGGCCCATGGCCTATTTTTTGGTATAGCCTGTGAACTAAGAATGGTTTCTACATTTTTAGAGGGTTGTCCAAAAAAAAAAAAAAAAAAATTCAAAGAAAGAAGAGTGTGTAATAGACCGTATGGCCAACACTGCCTAAAGTATCTACTATCTAGCCATTTGCAGAAAAAGTTGACCAATCCCTGGTGGACGTTAAATAGATTTTTATTTTTTGGTTCATCTGGGAACGTGCTTCCCTGTCCCCGTTTAGAACAATGCCTCTTGGAAAAATGCAACAGATGAGCTTGGAACACACCCAGATCATAAGCTGGGGACTGTCTGTGCCTTTCTGTATTTTTTTGTGCCAAGTGCAGCGCCTGGTGTAAGAGAAGAAGTGAACAGCTTGTTGATGGTGATGATTGGGGTGTATACAGTTCTCAGGCTCACTGTAAAACAAACATTCCCGAAACTCTCTCTCTGGGACCTTTCCTGAAGTCCTTAAGGTGTCAATCACTGCTGGCTTTGCCTTACACGTCACCCCGATGAGCAACCCAAGAGCCCCCCACCTTGCTTATTTCCTTAGCTCTTGCTGCCTATCTAGGGAGAAAGAGATTACATCTGCTTGTCTTTTAGTCAGTGAGAGAACCCTAGACAAATATGCACTCAGCCCCTAGAACAATCTTCATCAGCCCAGCCGCTGGCAGAGAGACAGCAGGAGAGAAGGTACAAATAGAGCTGAAAATACGGTTCAAGAGGTGAGTGAGTGAAATGTGAATGTCAGAGTCTCGAGAAACGCAGTGGACCTTGGGGATATTGAGAGCATCATGGAAAAAGAAGTCAGAGGCTGGATTTGAAGATATTCAAAGAAATCCTTAAACCTCACATCATCTTTCCCCTTGTTTTTTCATATGCTAGGTAAAGATAATAATTCCTTCCTTCTCTTTCTGCCTCACAGGGATAACTCGAGATAGGCAAAACTACTTTGGACCCATATGAAATATTAAATAAATAGAAGAAAATATTAAACTCATGTTGGGATTTTCTGTAGCTTCTTTTCTATCACATCGGAATGAAACTACTATATTCAGGGTTTTTTTGCTTGTTGTGTTTTGTTTTTTATTTTTGCGGTACGCGGGCCTCTCACTATTGTGGCCTCTCCCGACGCGCAGGCCCAGTGGCCATGGCTCACGGGCCCAGCTGCTCCGCGGCATGTGGGATCTTCCCAGACCGGGGCACGAATCCATGTCCCCTGCATCGGCAGGCGGACTCTCAACCACTGTGCCACCAGGGAAGCCCCTCAGGTTTTTTAATAGGTCAGTGCCTTCATTATTTTTTTCCCTGCCAAATATAGTATTAATTTGCTCTTAGATTTTTTTTTTTACCTAATTAAGTATGTATTTCTTACAGTTTCGCAATAATCATTTCCAGCTCATAACATGCAACTTTGACTGTGAAATGGAGGGAAAGTATTGTAGTAACTCCTGAGCCACAAGTATTAGAAAGACAACTGTCTTGTCTTTGGAAATGAATAAGCATCAGCTTTAGGGAAGTTCCTCGTTTATCAGTTGCTGCAACGCATTATCGAACAGCTCCAAGCAATGTCCACAGTGAATCTTCTTCCTCCCCAACAGCCCCCTTCCAACGTCATGACCTTCCTTTTAGGCGGGAGACTCAGTAGTCCGTGTTGCAGTAGCAAAGAAGTGACATTTTCCTATACAGAACAGACAAGGTCCATCCTCAGCCCCCATGACATTTGGGTGTGGGGAAGTATGAAAGAGGTAATGCTGATGGGATCACTGGCAAGGGCTGGTGTCCTCTGCTCAAATCCCAGCTGGCTTTCGCCAGCCCAAACCCACAACGCTCATCTTGCAGGAACTTCGGAGGACCAGAGGCCGTTGCTGCCATTGCGTTTTGAAGACGGCGGACCCCACAGCAGCCTGGGCTCAGCCCTGCTCCACAGCAGTTTGTAGACAAGGAGCATGGGGCCAACAGTGTTCCAACCGGGCTCGACCGGAGCTGTGTGCAGGTAGTTTCATGGTTAAAAGTCCTAGTAGTGTAAAAAGAAATCAGAGTAACAAGTGAGCATACCTCGGATGCCTCCATATTTACCACCGCTGTCTTCTTTTTAGTCTCCCTGGTTTTGCTTGAAGAATTTACTTTCCATGTGCTTGGGCTCCCTTCTCCCTTCGCTGACAAGCAGAGCTCTTAATTAAGTCAACAAGCACTCAGACACAGAGGCAGCGTCTCTTTTGGCAAGAGGATCTGAGCAGAAGCAGCCCCAGAAGCAAGTGAGAATGTTTGTCAAGCTGTGATTAAGCAGCTGTGATTAAAGAGAGAATAATTCCCTGCCCAAGCAGATAGTTCCTAACAAGTTACCACTCCCAGGCCATAACTGTGAAACCTATTGGGCCAGAAGGTCTGTGTGATGGTTCACTTTGAGGGATGGGAGTAGCTGAGACATTCAGGACTTAAAGCTTTCCTTTGTGAAATCCAGGAACAAGAGGATGTCATCTAAGAAGCAGACATAGCTGCCAACTGATTCTTCATTTTCAAAGATTGCCAAGGTCTCTGGCTACTTGAAGACCAGCATTCTGAACCATTTCCTCATGGTGACAGATACGAAATTCACATATTTGACACACTCTTCTGGGCTTTGTGTAATTCCTGGGGAAATAGCTATAATTCCTTCTCTCTCTCCAACTCAGAAATACCCTTTTTTCTGGAGTACAGGTGAATGCAAGTGATACTGCATTTGCTTTTTATTTATTTAAAATAGGGATATGCTTCCTGAAAGTGTGCTGATGAACGGTGGCTGCGCGTCAATAACTTCAACACACTGCACAATGCGTTTTGCATCCACGACTGTGTTGGCTGTTCTGAGCCAAGCCAGCCTCTTCTGCATTCTCTTACATGTCCATCTTCACCCAGTTTGATATCATTTGTCCTTCATGCAAAGCCTGAAGAACATTCCAGGCCATTCTCCCCTCATGCGGGCTCTAGGGCTTGGAAGACCTCGGGTCGAATCATGGTTCCTCCTTGGCCTTGGGTGAGTGCTTAGTCACATTTAACTATCACATTTTTTATCTGTCAAAGAAGAAGAATGGAATTGCTATGACATTTAGAAGCAGTGGGTGCCAAGTGCTCTGCCAATGCCTGGCATACAGTAGCACCTAACCAGAAAGCCTTAAGAAAGTATTTATTTACCCAAACATCACTGTCTACTACGGATGGACCAATCCAAGTAGGTGGCTCAGAGCGTTAGGAACCTTAATATCTGGGGGCGTGTTAGCAGATCCCAAGTGATAACAGGCAGAAGCGGTCTTTAAATGAGACAAAAGAGAGGTAAAAGGAAGAAAACTTGACGCGTAAAGTGCTTTTCTGAAATCCCTGCAAAGGTCTGGGGAAATTCTTGAGTAAAGAGTCAAGATCTCTCTTAAGGCGTGCAATTTGAATTGCAGGAGAAACTCAAATTTCACCTATCCCACAATGTCAAGTTGATTTTTGGTGATGTTTAGACAATCCCAAAGCAACTGCTTTTTATAACACATTAGAGAAGATATTTTGACCACTGTTACTCTGGGTATGTTCTTCAAACTCCAAATAGAAGCAGTAAACATGTGAGTATAAATATGACGATCATTTATTTAACTGTGACAATTTTAGAGAGCTTTTGGCATGCTCAAAGGTACAGAGATTTTTGTGGATGAGTAAAAATATAACTCGTACATTGTTTATCCCGCTTTGGACTAAGTCTTGGGTGACATTATCAATTTCTTGTAGAATTGGCATGTTTATACCTAATATCATGTCATGGGAAAGGAAAAAAATGTTAAAGTTTGCCTCCCTGGAGGGAGTGGGTATAGAGAAGGGTGTAGCAGACAATTATTTATGGATAGTTTTACATGAATACAATTGTCATGGCTTTTATCTGATGACCGAAAGATTTTCGAGTTGTTTATTTGTTTTGTTTTGTTTTGTTTTGTTTTGCGGTACGCAGGCCTCTCACTGTTGTGGCCTCTCCCGTTGCAGAGCACAGGCTCCGGACGCGCAGGCCCAGCGGCCATGGCTCACGGGCCCCGCCGCTCCGCGGCATGTGGGATCTTCCCTCACCGGGGCACGAACCCGCGTCCCCTGCATCGGCAGGCGGACTCTCAACCACTGCGCCACCAGGGAAGCCCTCGAGTTGTTTATTTTGATTAGAAGCGGCATTAAAGCTAGCTTTCCGGCGATCCTAAGCTTTCTAGTATCTAAAATTTAAATTCGTCTGTAGAGGTGTTTAAGGAACATCTCAAATGTGGAGCCACGTTCTGCTGAAGAAAAGCTATTACCCTTCTTTTCATGGGGACACACTTCCTGTAAGGGGGAGCCTGGTAAGATTTAAAAATTCAGATCCTAAAAGAAGTTCTTCTCAACAATGAAACTGAAGTGAGGCTTGCATAGTCAAGTCCTTCCCTGATGCCTACAGGCATAATAGGACACCTACATCTGGAAGAGCTGTCAGGAGACATACAGACAGACCAGAAGAGTCTAAAAGTCCAGCCAACATCTACTGCCAGAATCCAAGTTACGAGTACAAGGCACAGTGTCTATCTGGTCAACCATGAGACACTTTCCAGAAAGGGCTGAGAAAGCAGTACCATTCTAGGTCAAAAGACGACCAACAACCAAAACCAAATCCACACGCGAGCATACTTTCCAGGGCACTATGCAGAGAAATTAGCCTTTTAGAGAGATTTCAGGAAATTATCATTTTGCTGCAAGAAAAGAAGGAAAGGATGATGGGGACACTACCTTTGCTGTGAAGGTTAAATAATGGCTACAATCTGCCTTGAAATTCTTAGAGGGAATTACCCCCAATAGGCGAAGAAGGCCACAGAAATGGTTAGGAGTTTAAGACCAGTGATTCTAGTCAAGAATTATTTCAAAAACATAAATCTTCTTTTAAATTCTTATTGTGGAATGTGAAAATATTTTAATTTTTACATATAGTCACCATCTGTATCTTTGTAATATACGGAATTATTAAGGTTGACCGAAATTTGGTATACATAAAGCAAAAAACAGTGTGTTCCCCAAGTTCTTGTAAAAAGTAGGGATAGATTAAATAAACAGACGATTGGATCTTTTATCAGCATAAACAGGCTTCTGTCCAAAACCGTTTGCAAACTTCTGTTTCTGATGGGTTTTTGGTGACCAGAAAGCATCCTCCCAAGCTAAGCGTGTGTATCTTTCAAAGTTCTGGATCATCAGACTCATTCCAACATGTCCCATGTGCCCCGGGGACTGTGGACCTCACTCATTATGCAGTAGTGAAGCAGCTGAGAAAAAATGGGAGTCGTGATGTGCCTTTCAAAGTATTAGAAGCTCTGGTTTTTCATAATGGAGTTCTGGAAAAGGCAAGTGATTTGCCAAGAAAAGCCTTCCTAGGCCAGGTTGAAAAGGCTGTGGAGTAATTTTGCAGGCTCTATCTTAGCATGAAATTAGCATACCCCAACCCAACCTCTTGATCTTTAAATATGTTACACAAGAAGCCTTCTTCCACCCGATCTTTGAGCCACTTAATGGAATTCTGTCCCTAGAAGTTAAGTTGAAACATTGACCCTCATCTTTACTGTGTTCCATTAGGAAAAGCCATCTTTCCCTGACTCTTTCTAGACCCAAGTGTAGATGATATACCTCCATTATATCAGAGACATAATGAGTGCCCCTCACTCTCATCCTTAGGGAATCAGAAGCAGTCACATTGTAGCCAAAGGTAACTCTCACTGTCAAGTTTCACCCAAGCCGAGAAACTGGATGTGTCAGGAATGGTGGAGTTTAAAACTTGCTCTAAAAATAACGTGTCTGGATACCGGCCACCATCTTAAGTCTCTTCCTCTCCAGGCCCTCTCCCCGTAAAAACCCAAAGTGGTTCTCAGTAAGTTTAGCCTGGAAATAAAATCCCCTCACTCCATCAAGAAATAGCTCCAAACTTAGAGTGCATGCTCAAAATATTCATGATGAAATCATAATCCTATATTTATAGTCTTTTGGATTGTGTATGAAATTCTGTTTCCCATGGTGTTTTTCGTTGAAAGGGCCAGACATGCAAAGCGGGCTCAGAGGATGACCCAGAGAGCATCAGCCTCAAGGAGATGCTGTTTGTCATCACTGTGAACGGGATGGTTGTGTGACACCCTCCCTCTTCCCTAAGCCCTACCCACTGCCCAAGAGTCGGGTCTCCTCCCCAGCCCATTCCCAGATGGTCCCTGGTTTAATGGTCCTGTCTCATCACCCACAAAATGTGAACTGGCCTTCCCAGTAGGAAGTGGAGTGGGTGCCTAAGATCATGCCCCTGTCCTGATCCTTCCTGTCCTCTAGACTTCCTCCCCATTTTCACTGAGGGAGATGGTATGGATCTTAACGGTTGGAATTTGATGATTCTCTCCATGGCTGGGTGTCGAGAGCCCCATGCAGCAGCAGACCTGCAAAAAGCTTTTACTTCTCACCCGGGCAGTGGTGCAGGCTGATTGGTCTTTGGGCACTGTAATCCTGGCAGATCCACGGGGCAGGGAAGAGAAAAATTTCCATTCACAGACCCCATCCGTCTTGGAGATCTTATAGAAGGTCTCTCCGGATCCCACTGGAATGCGCACCAGGTCCTTGTGCTGCCCCTCCAGGGCGTGGCTGGGTGCGTGCAGAGTATAGCCCAGGGCATGTTTGGAAGACTGCCTTCGGTGCAGACACTGGATTCTCAAGACATTCTGAAAGGCCTTTTTAAACTCTTGACTGGAGCATGGGTATATAATGGGGTTGATGCAGCTGTTTAGGTATCCGAGCCAAAATGCTATTTTAAAAACTGTTTCTGAGGGCCTGAAATCAGGAAAGAAAGACCCTGGAAGAAAACACACAGATTCATACATGTTATTTGCAAGCCAACGGGCCAACTGGCTAGGAAAGTGAAGCAAACCAACAAACAAACACCTTATTATATCTTTAAAAAGTTTCAAATGATTCCCAATGCATTTGAGTTTTCACGTTTGACTGACTGTCCCCTAGGAACCCCTTGGTAATATCCTCAAAGGCCATTCTCACTTGGTCCACATGTGCAATATTATTTAAGGGAAAAGACCCAAAGGGTTAGGACTGTGCTGGTTCTTAGTGATAAAACATTACTTGGTGTCCGCTATAAAGCTTTAAAAAATGAAAATGTGAAATTTACACTGAGTCTACATATGCAAATTGTTTTTCCTGAATTTAAAAATAAGTTGAAATCCATTCAAAAATTCATAATAAAATAGGGTTACCTGAATGTTCCCTTTGTTCTTTGATGCAGTATTATATAGGCACAGCCTAAATAATTATGAATTCTTTCTCTCCTGAATATTGGAGTTGTATATTTTAATGAGAATCCCAAATTTATAAAATATTGACTTGGCCAACTTTGGCCAGTGATTTTTGATTATTTTCCTTTGATGATGCCTTTTGACAATTTTCCTTTGATGATGCCTTTTGACATTACAGTATACTTGTCTGCTCAAAATACTCCAGTAGCAACAAAATGCTTGTCAATAGCTTGACATGCAGGGTCCTCCACAGTGCTAAACCCACTCTAGATTTCTAACATTAATACTTCCACTCTAAGAAGACTCACTACAAACTTTTCCCCAGATCATTGCTCATTTTTTTTGTTCTCTTAAGTTGGGTCCAGATGTCTAAAATGCTCTTTCCTGTCCTCTTCACCTATTTTAGGTGATTTAGATGAAATCTGCTAATTTACGCGGCAGGGATCAAGTTTCAGGCGTCTTTACATCTTATGTGGTCACTATCTCATAGCTCTTGGAAGCAGAATGGCAAAAGCATGGAACCCTAAAGCAGGAACTGTCTTAGAGGTTATTTTATTCAATTATTCAATTTCCAAGTTAAAAAAATGATGATTAAAGGGGCTGTCACAAACTTAATAGCTACAGTACTAACATAGTGATGGATAAGGAGATATAGAACTCCAAAAAAAAAAAAAAGAGATGTAGAACTCCAAACACAGTGTTCTGTATTCTCTGCACAACTTTTTTCTTTTGCCTCAGCCGAATAAAGGTCTTGATTTTATGTCTTCCTTTTTGTCTCTGCTCTAGAGACCCATCAGAGTCATGAAAAACTGATGGGTAGGCTTAAAAATCTACTCTGACAAGTAATGCCCTGAAATTTTGCAGAGACTCTCATAAATATAAACAAAGAGTAAAGTTAAATATTGCAGAGCCAGAGAAGGCAAAATGGTACAGTGATTAATGAGAGCATTTTTTTTTCTCTCTGAAACACACTCCCTGATAATAAATTCA